>NC_050202.1:23865714-24171071 GCF_013141755.1 Anopheles stephensi
ATGTGGTTAAGAATTGCTGAACTTCAAAGTTTTTTTCCGCTTGACTGTTAGTTTTCTCCGGAATTAACTGAGGTCTCCAGAATTGATGTAGGTCCAGCCTTCAACTATGAATAGATAGGCGTACGTGTTCTGTAAAATTGGACTTAAATATATAAATAGGGCACATACACCACGCAGCACAATGTTTGCAAAAACAAAACAGTTGAACATACCCTGCAGCTTCTCAGTAACTCAGTAGTCCACTCTTCCAGGTATTGGTCAGATCATTAAAGAGAATGTGACACCGGGTTCGTTTATGTTGAAAATTAATTAAAATTATTCTACAAAACGAGTTTCCATTCATTGGAAGTATTTCCCTTTCTCGAATCAGCTCCTCGTGCACTGATTGGACAAGAGCGATTCTCGCACACACACACAAAAAGATGTGTAATTAAACTGCATACTTACGCAAGAAAAACAAAAAGTTCAGGGCCCAAAATAAGAATTCCGCCAGCACCATGACAACGGTAACGGCTGGGATCATTTTAGCGTAAAATATTCAGACATCATTAAACACTGGGTACACTGGGTGTAGTGGTTCACCCGACCCCGGAACCAAGGTGTGACCTTTCTGCCTGGGTACAATATTGTCATCATGAAGCCTGCCTGCTGTTCCGCTTTCCCCACGTCTTGCGCCTTCCAACTGCGAGCAAAATACACGTCGACAGCCTGATGACGTCTACCGGAAAATGGTAAAATACCTGGCAGGTATTCTTAGCCGGTGCGATTCGGTGTGCCTACACCAACTTCCTCGGATTGGATCCTCGTTATCTTCGTTATCTTTGCACCCGGGTGTTTTGTGCTAGTGCGTGCGTGTGTGTGTGTCGATCTGTAACAACAATCACGAACCGAAAAAAAAATAAGAAAAAGGCTAGAACCCTTCCACCCACCGCAGCCGAGAAGCTGTAAAGGCCGCTCCGGTTTTACGGTTCGTTATGTAACTCCGAACCAAAAACCCCGAGCTGCCACACACAATCAGGACCTGCCTACCTCACCCGAACCCCTGCCCCTGAAGTTGGCCGAGGCCTGGAAAATCGATAATCGATGAGCGGTGGTGGCAGTCACCTTTTACAACCCGAGACCCGAGAGGCTTGTTCTGATCGATGTCATCAGCGCCAACCGTGTATCGGAGTGTGTCGATGGAAGTGAAATTTTCCGGCCGACAAAACTTGGTCCTGTGTTTGACTTGGTTCTTGGATTCTCTCTCTCTCTCTATGTCCCTACCTCCCCCCCCTCCCACTCTGGAGAGGACGCCACGTAACGAGGGAATCATTATTGAGGTCAGTACCAGTTCTGCCGGCAAAAGTCTTGTGTCTGTGGGGAGCTTTTTTTTATATCGCGCACAGCACTGGCAACTTCAACCCGTTCCCGATTGGGGGTTCGTCGATTCGTCAGGTCGAAGCGGTTACGGTGGTCCGCGCTATTGGTTTCAATTATTTAACAGTCCATCAAAAACCTTGATTAAACTTTGCGCTGCTGCCAAACGCTTTTCGGTGCCAGCAACTTTCATGACCCTCGAAGAAAAGCATTAAAAACGGGGTGCATTGTTGCTGTGGCGTTCGGGATTTTGTTTTTCGCGTTTTATTTTTCACCCCGGCAAACTTCACAATGTGTGGAGCTCGGCTGTCCTCGGTCGGAATGTAGTCCGGTCTGGCATGTCCAGCGCGGTGTCCCGCCCGCAAATGGCTTAGACGAGTGCTTGTGGTCCTGTATGTTGCGGTGATCTAAATTTCCGTCGATTTAAAATTCATGAAAACAATGAACTATTCATTTCGGGGCTGGCCTACTCGCACAAGGATTCTCCATTCCCTGTCCCGTGTGGTTTCCCACGATCACAGTCAGCGATCCCCATCCGGACGTTTTATTACCACCGAAAGAGTGTCCGCCGACACCGGGAAGGAGACAGTGGCGAGAGTGAAATTGATTTTTCCCGGGTGGAGGACGTGAAAGGGGTGGAAGAAAAGGTCAACTTGTGGGATGTAACGCAAAGGGCCCGGATTCAATCCGGCACGAAAAACACGAATCGGGAGGTTCCGCTACTGTCATGGGGTAATAATTTTCGGAACCTTTGAATATTTGCCCCTCGGTCTTGGAGGTTCTGCGAGTTGCTGATTGCGTCATCCTGGTGGCGAACGCTAATGAATTGTGTTGCCGCGTGTGTCCGCTGCTTGACATTTTCCTCCAGCAGGAAAAACTGAACCCATTTAGAACTCTTGGTGATCCATTACGGTGAACTTCGCCAAAACAACGATGACCTCTACGAAGCTCCACGGATCCCGAAGCTCCTCCAATTCCAAAAAGGATCCGTCGTACGCGTTGCCTGGGTAAACGTTCGAACGGTTTGTCATTGTTTGTCTTTCGGATCCTTCCGGACGGCTGGCCGTTCCGTTCGAGCCCGGCGCATTTGTTTGCTTTATTTTTGCTTATGTTTCACTGCCAATACCAATATACGGGTGCCCGGCCAAAACAAAAAGAGCAGGGCCGGGCGCACCATTTCGTGGATGGCAAATCGATGTAACATCAGTAGCCGAAACGATGCTTTTCCTGCTTTGCGAAGCGGTTGTCGTGAGGGAAGGCAATAAAAAGGCGAGCAAAACGCGTGAAGAATCAACCAAAAAAGAAAAGGAACAACTTTGGCCGTCATCTGTGTTTGCGAACGATTTACAAGCGGTGCGTCTTGTAAGCGATCAATCGAATTGAATTTTGATGGCAAACATATTCCGGTGAAGGCACGGCTAAGAGGAAGGTTGATTTTGGGGCCTTTTTTCCGTTTTGGTGTATTTGTATGTGTGTTTTTGTGTGTGTTTTTTACAGCCATGTGATCGGTTCGTTTCGTCGCAAGAGGCTTAAAGCTCACTTTAATAAAGTGATTACAGTGTATTTTACATTTTTTATGGTGAACTTGAAGCTATAAGGGACACTCGGTATTTATAGCTTTGCAGAAATAGCTTATGAGATCAAGGATCAAGGAAGAGGACTTCTTTGCGTTTCATACTAAGAAATAACTTTTTACAGGTTATCTAGAAATGGTTGACGGTGTTTCGTTTTCAACACATTCCTCAATGAAGAGCACAATGGGCGTCAGTTTGATCAGAGAGATGTCATTTGATGTCTCATTCGACTTTTTTAGTTATTTATCGTCTGACGAACAGCTGAGGTGGATCAGAAGTGATCTTCAAAAATATTACAGCTCTTATGTGAGCAAGACATTGTTGGAAGCTGAATAACAAGCACCAAGTATATGTTTGCTCACTTCAAAAAAATCAACACATATTAAAGCTTGTCAAACTCAAAACATGCTTTGTAAAAGAAAAGCCACACATTGCTGAGGATGAATTGTAGTTTAATGCTATAGCAGCAGCAAAATTTTTTTTATCAGAAAAGTGCCTTTTTCTGGATCTCATATAAGTTCCAGAAGACTCAGGATCAATTAGCAAAATAAATAAATTGTTTTAGAGTTAAGGTCCGATGTTCAAATCCCATTTGAGCCGTTCCCCCTTAGTGAGAACTGACTATCTAACTATGCGTTGTCAATAAGACTTCTTCCTTCCTTGGCACTACAACCTTGAAGGGTTTCGGCCTGCCATCTCTGGCTCTCTGTGAGTTGATTTTATCCAGTGATTTTACGCGGTCTGATAGGGATTTGAACCCCGATTCTGCCGTGTGAACCCCGATTCTGCCAACGCTGCAGTCGCCTCGGCCACCAGACCGCCCCAACTAAGTCCAGTAAGCCTGAGATAGCTGCCATAACATTAAGAGGCCGTTAGGCCGAAAAAGAAGTAGTTATGGAGCTTATATTCAGGTTATTTAAAACCTCACTGTTGGATATTTTATTGAATTAACAACAATACTCACAGATGATTTCTAATCAAGACCCTATTGATGTATACTAGTAAGTTTAATAAGACACAAACAAGATTATTCTTTATTGGGAGATCCAGGAAAATAACTCCAGAGGAATCTCTCAGTCAATCGATATAGGATCCCAGTTGGAGAGTGCTTGGATCCTCCTACTGGATACAGATTCTTTCAGGCAGAATAGTTTCATTCACTATATTTAGCTGAGCTGTACACACCTGGCTGTTGACCTTCGAATTCCACTCCATCATTGCTCAGCACACCCTTCCTTACCCAGTCTCAGTAAACGCCACTCACACTTCAGCTGGACAGAAATAGCTCTTGAAAATCTATTCCAACGCGATTCCTGGAACCAATAATACCTTGCTTAGCTGGATACATATTGGAACCATTCTTTACCAACCATGACGATACCAAGCGAAAGCATGTGATAAATATTACAAAAATTAAAAGACTTTTGGAGAGAAAAACATATATTTTAACAGATAGCTCAAGTACGATCTGTTTTTGATCAGGAATCATTGGATGATACGTTTTCCTCAGCTCGCCGCATGCCGATAGCCTCACCGGCATAACACTAAATCATACGCATCTCTGCAAAACCCCATTAAAGCGCACCAATGCGCAATCGATACCTGCAGTGTGTACCGGGGGTGCAAATTATTGCACAATTTCTGTAACGATCCCAATCGCTGCCGGTAGCGCGGGAAATGTCCGGGAAATGTTTGATTTTCATTTCCATGTGAGGCAGCACCATAATGCGCATTAAAATGATAATCACACACTGTATAAGCAAAACATTCGCCTGCCGGATGAATCCGTACCGGGTGACCCGGTGACACCGTGGTTGCTGGTTGGGTGAGAAACCCCGGCAACGTCCCGAAACCGGTCCCGTTGCAACCGTGTCCTGCGAAAAGTTCAATCCATTACGTGACTTCATCTGCAATTCAGGTCATGCGATTTATTGAGTGATTGGATCGGCAGGAACGGAGTGGAGGTTGCGGGCTGAAGTGTGTCCAATCTTGTACGACCGATCAATAATGTACACCCAGGCGAGCGGCTCCCGGTGACTGTTGACTTGAGGCCATCTTGACGTGACGGTTCCCGGGACAAAGGGGTCCTCGTCGACAGAAATCCTTTAATTGATGTTAATCGTTAACGCACAATGCGGGAGTGGATGGCGTGTAGATGGTTCAAGAGTGGGAGCATGTCCTTCCCAACTTCCCATTTCCTGGAACTGTTGTCCAGGTCTGAACAGCGATCGAAACATTAGCAAATCAATCAACACTCACATCATTATGGAGTGATTATGAGGTTGCGAGAATTGAATACTTCCCGTCTCCAGCACTCGTCTGTCAGCACAGTCTGAACTGGCCACGCACACACAGGACTGTGCGTGAAGCAACATAATTAGGTCCGCCCGAAGACCTGACAGTTTCGAATCCTTTTCATCGCCATCCAAAAACGGGAAGGAATCGGACAGTGTCCAGGATTGGCCAGGATTCACGGGTACAACAAGTCATCGTATTATCATAAATAAATTAATTAAATCGTCTCGTGCCCACGTTCACCCGCCGCTGCTGTCCAGTTGCTGTCGACCGTGACTGGCCGCGAGTAACCTCACATAATATCCGTCAGCTGCGAATAATGATTTTGGCCAGCACACGGGAGCACACGGAAGAACACACGTACATGACAGTATCGGATCGGAAGCGGATTGTGTTGTCGATGGACGGCGAGGCGCCCGGTGCCAGAGTAACGTTTCCGGCTCCGTTCGAGCTCAGTCGCCGCTGTGCTCCTGGAGTGAATTTTAAATTAATTATTTTGACAGAACACGCGTCAGATTGTCGTTTATTGTGATTCTGCTTCTTTTTTGTGTTTTATTTTTCCGATAATATGTATGTCACCCCGGTAGCGTACCAAGCGAGGCATCATACACATCCGAGCCGTCCCGGACTATCCGCTGCATGTTGTTAAATCCGGAGGACAAGTGGTCGTGTCGTGTCGTTTGGGATGAAACCCCGAAAAACAACGGGGAAGCGAACCGTGCGGTAGGTTCACGTGCAACATCGATGACCTATATCCAGCTCGGAACCGGGCGTATGTTAACGACCCAAAGCTTGGGATGAGTGCACGGTGCGGCGGTTGGCAACACACTGGTCGGGTTGGCTTGCAAATTGAAAATAAGAACATTAAAGCAATGTTTACCTGACAACATGCCGGCACCAATGTGCTGCGGCGGCAGCTGACGATGAGGATGATGCATGCACTGATTCTCCTGTGATGTCGTCAAGCACTTTACTTTGATGGTACCGTCTATATATATAAACGAGTACGAGTGCCCAGGCACGCTCAAGCTCCGGATCGGAGATAAGATGCGGTACGAGCTCGGTAGCTTTTTGCTGTGGAAATTGCATGGAAATGAGCGACCACTCAGGGCAACTATTCAGAGCGCTCGGTCGCCGGGCCCGATCCGACGGCGCAGAACGCTTCCGAGCGTGTTGATGTAAATGTTGTGCACATTTTAAGGGACTGCCGACTGCGGCTTGAGGTTTGGCCTTCTTATCGAGCGAAAGTAATCTGTAACATGTTGAGAGTTTATTTAAATTTTGATGTTTCCGGTTTTGCTTTTTTTTGCTCTTAGCTAGAAACAGGGATGTTAAGTGGTACCGTGCAGTGCCATGCAGTTGGTTGGGTTTTGAGATGGTAGGAGGAAATGTGTAATGTGATAGTTACTGAGAGACTACTAAATCACTTCCTGTTTGAAGAGCGTTGCAGTGGGAGGTGAGCTGAGACTAGTGAAATATAAATATTCTTTATTGCTTTGGAAATAAAAACTAATGTCCTTCTCTTTAGCTTTCAAATTGCACTCAGTGGCACTATTGGATCCTGGTACTGAAACCGTGTTCAGTAAAAGATCTGAGCGATATGATGAGATATAAAATGTTTTTCTTTGGACTAATAGAACTCTGCTTTAGAACCTGTTTTTAGACTTGACATCAGGAGTTTCCATGGAGTCAGGCTGGTATCATTGCTCGATCGTATCAGGGGTTGGACACTTTGTCCGAGATTTGAAAGTTGGATTGCACGATCTCATCCGTAAAATCCAAAGTGAGTTGAGAGGAGGTGTCGGAATAGCGATTTCTCGGTCGAACATCTTGAAAAAAAATTGACGTTTACTTGACTGAAATGTAAACAAGCTGCGGTCAAGCATTCTTTGTTGGTCAAGCAAGCGATCTCTAGCATACATTGATGAAGCTCGATCTGCTGTGCTCTTGATGAATTTTTGCTTGCAGATCGGCAAAAAAGTGGAACCATCCTATATCTCGGATCAACCAATAGTTCGGGGATGCAAACCGGCTCCGCCTGTGACGCCGACACAGTCAAAGCTGCCGTGTCCGTATAGGCACTGAATCGTAACCACCTCAAACAGTAATAAATATAATACAGAATCACCTCAGATAGCACTGACACACTACAATATCCTGATTTCTTCACTTGATCTAAGCTTTCCGAACGATATTGAACAGCAGAATGGAAGAAAACAAATCATAAAATAATGTTATTGCATCGAGAATAGTAAACAACACATATAACCAGCTGATTCGATGCCGTCAAGTAAACGTCAACCTGGTGCTGGTGTTCTACTTCTTTCCATGTGTCAAAACAGGCTTTTTACGACACCTCCTCTCAAATCACTTTGCGTAAAATCCCATGCAAAGTGTGTACGGCTAGTCCAATACGACTGAACAATGATTTCCACATCATCCAGTATGTGATCTAAATAACAGTTCTTCATAGATCGTTTTGAAGATCTCTCTCTCCCTCTTCTTGGCCTAACGACATCTCTTAGGAAAAGCCTGCCATTTCTGGCTTGCTAGACTTAACGATACCACGTAGTTGGATAGTCAGCCTCCACCACGAGGAAACGGTCCGGATGAGGTTTGAATCCGGTCCTACCGTATCAAGACAGTGCTCCGTTCCTGGCTCTTACTCTCCTGAGCTACTATCCTTCAATAACCTTGTTTTCTGAAAAAGGGCACATTGTCAGCCCTTTACTTACAACCATCATCCAAGCGCTAATTCTATCAGATCTTAAATAGTTCCTCCAACAGTAACTAAAGCCCAATGGCAGTCTATTCACATTCTCAATTGCAGTGCGATGACTTAAAGCGCTGCAGTAAGATGCTTATGCACTAATGCACTGAAACCATTTCTTCCACCCTGCAAGCTAATCCAAATCGGTACAAAACTCGATGCATAATTTATTCCCATTCTCTCTGTAGCATCTGAATGCAAGTTCAAAAACACCTAGCAACAGAAGACCGCTTCGAGCCATTGCATCGCCCCCGAGTTCTAGTGCAAATTCCGCTCCAAGAAGCGCACTTTGAGTTGTTTTAATTTATGTTTTTGGGATAGAGAGAGTGAGAGAGATAGGGGCAAGCGATTTAAATTAGAATATTATCGCCCGTGCACGCGCTCGTGGCCGTGTGCTTGTCTGGCTGGCTGCCTGCGTTGTGTCTATTCGCAACTTTGCACCATCAGCACGTCATCATGAACCGTTTGGTCGGCGTATTCGGGTGGTGTTGTGCAGGGGGTGCCGGGGATGTGTGTATGTGTGTGTGTGTGAGGGCGCAGAATGTGTTTTCGTTTGATAATTTATGCTAAATCTGCGCTTGAATATTCTACCATCTTCCCTGCCAGCGGGAGCAACAGCAGACGAAGAAATAGCAACTACACTCAAGATGAATGATGCCGTATTACGTGTGTGTGTGTGTGTTATAGTCTCATCACCGCTTCTTATAAACAGACGATCGATACTGCTTTCCTTTTATTGGGCGCACCACGTGCAGCTTGTCTCGACAAACAAAGTCCCTTATCAAACTGATTGGTTCGCTCGGTTCGCCTGATCGAAACTGGTAGCAGCAATCCATAATTTTACCGGCTTAGTACGGGGTATTAAGGAATTTTATTTAATTACAAGCCTCGCCACGTGGCCACCAGAATCAGCGGATCAATGCAAGGGTGTAGAATTACCCAGTGTGGTAGTCGCTCTTTGGCGTACGGAGGGTTATTGCTGCTGTCTCATCGAGTACCGAGTGAACGGAAACTCTCACTCCTCCCCATTGAATATTTGTTACGCAGTGCACGTCTCGTGGCGGTTAGACGAACCCGGTCCATACATGCCGTGCACTGGACAGACGTCTAATTAGACGTCTTGAGCGTTTGGCAAACATGACGCTGCTGCTCGCTTCTACATATAAGGAAATGATTAAACATTCCTTAAAGGTGTATGGTTTACGTGGTCGGAAAGGCAATCGGAATTGATGCTAGATTTGTCCCTAACACACCGGTTCGATTACATGTATTGAACAGCGGGGTTTGATTTCAATACAGACGCAGGCATCCGAAAGGCGGCTAATGAAGATCCCTTGAGAAGTACCTTAGAAAACAGAGAACAAGACTTCCTTTTAAGTGGTCGGAAAAGTTTTCAAATTACTTCCTGTTTGTGTCTAGTTAGAAGTTAGAGTTTGAAGAGGTTCTACCTCTATAGTAGAGACACCTGTCAAAACTTTATCTCGAATTCGTATTTAAAAAATAAAAACAAACAAAAGCACGCAAATCCCACCAGACTCGGGACGTCGTAAAAGTTAACATACAGAAATTGAACCATTTAAAGTGAAATGGATTCTGGCCAGGGGTGGTCCGGCGTCTCGCCCTTAAAAAGGTTAATCACCTGGGATTACATTTTATTTCTGTTGACATTCGGCGTGGCAGACCAATGGTCTGTCCGTTTCCGGGTCAGTGAAGAGTATGCTGGACTGGATGCCTCGATTTGAAGTAATGCCCTCGAGTCGGCACACATACGGGAATACGTTGCTCCCCAATCTCCATTTCCGAACCGGAAAACCTCCTCGTAGGGCTAACAAATGATAGGCCCAGGAAGAATGGAATGACAGAGGGAAAAATATATTTATATAAAGTATTGGTGACTGGGAATTTTTTTTAATGGAGGTTATGTGTCCTTCCATTTTTTTGTAGTACAGGAAGAAGGGGAGAGTGAGAGAGAGAGAGACAGTTCAGCAGTGATTGGATGGATCAAGCCGAACCGGAATATCCGCAGTCAATCATGCCGGTTCCGGTGTTGCTGTGGGTTGGTAAAAATGTTCATCGATTTACTTCGATAAGTCGTACAGGTTCGTTGACCCATTTTTTTTTGCTCCTTCCCGTACCTTCAACTGGAAAATGTACCCTGCTTCGTGCGTGCTGGGTGTTTGTGTTTGTGGGTATTTGTTCGCCTCGGTCCACATCCGGTTGGAAAATCGTTGGAAAATTAATCAAAGAATGGAACTCATCACCGGTAATGACGTGTGCGCTCCGTTTTTACGAACTTGGTTCACACAATTGATTTTTTTCGACTTCCTCCGGTTTTCCGGTGCCCAGCCGGACCTTTAAGGTTTAGCCGTTAAGGTTTGGTCGGTGGAAGACAGCAAAAAAAAAAAATACAACCACCCACTTGCCATAGAAGCTTGCTTGTAGTGAAGCGCCTCAAACTTGCCGAACACATCGAGCCGAGAGGTGAGTAAGCGAGTGGATAACATTTGATTTTATCACTAACCTGAGGGTAATTTTGAAGAGCAATAATTCGAACGATTATTGCTGTTAGGATTATTGTTGGACCTAAACGGCTTTTGGGGCGGGGGGGTTTTCGCATGCTCTGACCGGTTGCGTCTTGGATGAGTGTGTGTGAGCGAAGGAGATGTGGTCGAATCGATAAAAAAGGGCATACTCGGAAAACCGATACCGATGCCTTCGGGACATTCGAAGCTTGCTACTGTGCTGCTGCTGCTGCTGGGACACAAACCAATACACCGATACACGGAAAGGGGTGTTGGTGAGGACGGATACACGAACACGAGACAAATGGCTCTCAATCTAATAAAGCGGCTCCGGAATGACCAGAATGTACGATGGGTTTCTCGCCGTCGAGTGTTGCCGACCGGAGGGAGGAAATATTTTGTCGACCGGGCGGAAAAATCAATTCCGAAACGAGGTGATGTGCCTGCGGGTGCGTTTGAAGGAACAACTTCGCCGGAATGTTGAATGTGAACTGATGGAATTGGAAGCGTCTTTAAAGGAGCTGTCGATGCGGGGGGAATCCATTCCATTTTCATATTCGACGAAATGGAGGATGGCATTGAAAAGTTGAAGAAGATGTTTTTGAGAAATTCTTCAATGTTTGAGTGTCGTCTTGGTGAATATTTAAATATTGAGGTCTACTGATACCTTTAGTTAGCAACCCTGAGGTATAGTCCGCATAAGAAATTCTTCAACGTTTCAGGATTCAATTTGAACTATAGTTTGATAATAAACTTAATCGATAACTTTAAAATGAAAATAAATACAAATATCTTAGGTCATATTAAAATCTACATTGAGGATATCCTACCACAGAATCTAAATTTTAAAGAAAGTCAGCTCAGCGGATTCCTCAAAGCAGATGAAAGGTGAAGTAAAACCTTTAAGTACAACGAGGATAACACTTTAATCCCTTAAGACTACTGATAATATCCTCCATCAACCATCTCCCCCAAACATACCAACTTAAACCCAGATCATCTACATCATGAGTTTTGATTTCTAGCGGCCTTCTCAGAAATTCTGAACGGCCTGGCCCAAAAAATACGCCAACTACCAAATCCACAAATACACACACACACCCGTACAATCCATGATAATCCAGACTGATTATCAAATCTCACCATAAACAATGCCTCCGACCGAATGAAGCTGTTCCAACACAAAGACTCACCTTCCCGCACATCCCCCCATGACAGACAGCCCGAGAGCTTGCAAGACATTCCGGAAAGCAACTAAAATCGACCTAATTTCGGTGTCGTGGATCTCTTGGGCGTCTGAGGTGTGTGTGTGTGTGTGTGTGTGTGTGTGTGTGTATGTGTGGCTGTGTGCTTCGAAACCATAACATTCCAAAGTTTTGCTCTGCAGGCAGTGTGAAGCAGTCCGGTACCTGTCCGGTGCTCTCTTCAACGCCGTCTCGGCTGGGAAATGGTCTCATTTATCCGCTTTAGTGCGAAATTAAGAGCACCAAAAAGCATTCCGGAGGCCTTCTGGATAGTAGAATTGCAGAAAGGAGGCCTTGAACCTTTCGCTGGTCCAAGTTGTTCGTGTTGGCGAAATAGTGCGCCCGAAAGGAAAGAAAAGGAAAGAAATCGCCAAGCCGAGCCGAGAGGATAAACTCATTTGAACAAATAGAAATTAATTAAAAGCTATTTTTCTCACTTTGCTAGACTGCGCCCTGTACCTTGAAGTCTTCGCTGGGGCAGGCCAGTATCTGACTGTTAGCTTTCTGGTGGCGTCGCCGTTTCTTGGTGCATCTTGTGTTCTTTGCCGGCGTTGAAGAGCTCTGCTGACCGCGACCGGGAAAAAGCTCTTCCTGCTCTTTCACAATAGAACACAGTGCGAAAGAAAGAGCGCGAGAGAGATGAAGAGAAAGAGCAGATTAGAGGAGTTTCGTTTCATGTGCAGATAAGCATGGGCAGGAGACATTTAATTCAACTGCAGACATTGCGGACATTTTGCTGGCGATGTTTGCTTGCACCAGAAAGTCCGGTATCGGCACGGCACCCCGGCACACTAGGTCAAGTATTGCGAGTTTCCAGATGTATGCTGCTTTGTCGCAGTGGAAAACTGTCGGTCAATGTGGGCAGTAAGGAAGCCCTCTACCTGGGTACGCTTACGCTAGCACTGAGTATCTTGTGAGTCAATTTATCGATAAAATAGGCACCATCCTTACCATTTGCTACCCCGCGTGTTTTAGGGCTAGTGTCCTTGGTTTTGCATGCAAAATGAGCATTTTCCGATATCGAAAAATTCCGATTACTTTTCACCGCCAGGGCGTTTCTTCAACACAAAAACCCACACAAAAACACACAGAACGAGAAGAGTCCGGATTCGGGCTATTGATTTCCAGCTAGCCATAAACTTAACTAGCTTCCTGTGTTGCGATACCGTGCACCCAACCGCTTTCAAGTTTAGTAATATTTTATAAATCGATTTATTGTCGATACGATGTTTGTGTGCCACTTCAGGATTTTCTTTCTGCTTCTTCCTTCCCTCCACCATCGTTGAGAGGTTTCCGTTCTGGGTGGAAAAACGAAGACTCAGTGGGACGGCGCAGTTTCCCCCCAAACGAATGCGATCGACATCATTGGCGTTGGCGTACAAAAAGGGGTATAATTTTGGGTTCCCACTCCCCATTTTCCCCTTTTTGTCCCTGTTCCAGTGTGGGTTTTGGCTCAGGCAAAAAGGGCACCTCACCAAGGGCTAGTTTTATGGGCTTTCTGCTTCCTCTGTTTCTCTGTGCACGCTCACCCAAACCGGGGTTCGCTCCCCCCCGGAAATCCTCCTCCACACGGCCAAAGGGGGCCACTCAACCTGCTATTCAAATTCGTGCAGGAAAAGCAGTTGGAAACTCATTTAAATTCCGATACGATAAATTTTTGGCGCAAAAGCTTGCGTTGCCTTTCGTGTGATTCCCAATCACCTTTTTACAGCAGCGCAGAACAACATTGAGGTCTGTGTTTTTATCGGAGATTCGGGGGTTTTCTACTTTGTTTTTTTTGTTGGTTCTTCTTCCTGTAAGTCCCATTTGCCCATTGCAATTGCAGATTTCTTCCTACGGCAAGCGCACACATATAATCGGAAAACAACCCCTAAGCGTACCGAGTACTGGGCGCCTCCATCGAGGTTGTCTTTGGCCTCCATCGCCGGGCGGGCTGTTTCATGTCTGTGTGTAGGTGCAATTTACGGTACGATGAACCGTAAAAGGGTAACTTTTGGAGCAAATTTTCAATCGCACTGTGTGAGTGTATGTGTGTGTGTCGGGGTGTAGTGCTCAAGTTCGTTTGTAGTTCCGACTGATTTTGAAACGTAAACCTCCGTTTTTTTTCTCGTCCGAACGCATGACAGACGGGTGTTTGAGGGGTGTTGAGGGGATGAAACTCACACACACACACACACACACGTGCTCAGTGGCATACCTGCGTAAAGTATTTACTCTAAACTCTTCCAAATGTTCCCCCCGGAATAAGAGGTTCAAAAAACACATTCTGACCCACAGCAGGCAAACGAAATGGACTGCGAACAGAACGCTGCACATGGTCTGGATCGGAAAACCCGGGCTGTGGTGGGAGTGAAAGGTGATGTGAGTACGGTACGGTGTATGAATTTTTTCGCTTGCTCAGCACATACTCTATCTCGCTGGAGGTGAGCTCCAATCCTCCAACAGCACGTTTCTTATTTGCTGATGGTTGGTTTTACTCTTCGGGTTTTCCATCCGCTGCTGCTGCTGCTTTGAGACCGTAATTTTTCGTTGCTATTTCTAGGTGAACACATTTGAGAACCGCGCGCGCGTTTACTTTTTTCCGTTTTTTTTTTGAGTATTTGTCTGTGAGTGTGGTACACGTTTAGGTTCCAATATATTTCCACATTTAGATCAATAAATTGTACTCCTGCTGATGTGTGTATGGTATGATACGGTTGAGTGAGGTACACTACTGGTGAATAGAAATTTTTCACCGAGAAGGAACGCAAAAAAAAGACCCGGCTAAACATTTTAATGATGCACCTGAGAAGCACGGCTCGCCTCGACACTTGACCGGGCTAGCTGGAAGGAAGTAAAGGTGGAATGCGGGTTTGCAGGCTTGAAATTTATTTCCAACAGCATTTGGGTGTCCCACGCGACGAATAAAAAGGGGTTTTTGGGGGAGTTCTCGAAGGCTGGAGTGTATTTTATTTTGCCTATTTTGAGTGATTTTTTGTTCGACCTAATAAATAAAATTGCCGAGTAATGGCACTGTGAGGCAAATGGTGGCTTTTAGACCAATTTTTTGCATTTTATTTATAGTATTTCCCCAGTAATTTTTAAAGCAAATATGGAAAAATCATAATTAACACAATAGGAATTGAAGCAGACTGTTTGAAAAGCAATTGGCGTCAAAGACCAGGAAATATTGTTCTTATAGAACTGCCTGGCTGTTTTGCTGTTAACTCATTAACAAATACTTGAATTTGTACTTTATGTGGGTGACATATTCTACTCCGAACCGTGAAACTTTATAAGTGTGGTAACAAAAAATTTAAAATACTGCAACAAATGGGAATTGGTGTTCACCTCGAATAAGTCTAAAGACATATTTTTTACTCGTTTATCCAAAAGAATCTATAATTGAATGGGGTTAACGGACCATGATGTTCCAAAGTAAAATACTTGGGTTGGATTTTACATAAATCTATGACCATCAAACCACCTATTCTAATGTGAGAATGAATACGGAAGCTTCAATAGTTTTTAAATAAAAGTTCAAAATTAAGCCTAACAAATAAGATTCTCAAGTGCAATGCCTTAACTAGGCCTGTCATACCTTACGAATGTTCTGTTAGGCACTCTTGTAATGAAACACTCATAACGAAAGTAATAAGAAATCAACGAAAGTTATTAAAAACCCTACCAAACGTCCCCTTCTGCTACCAGTTATATCTATCGTATAGCAGCATTTAACTCACATTATATTTGAGGAGCTCTTACCGACTCTAGAATCCCTCTTCCTCCCTTAACAACAACTTACCCTCCGGTGGTGAGGCGGTAACGGCACCGATCTTCATACGGCAGGAGTTCAAATCCCATCCAGATCGTTCCTCAGTAGTGAGGACTGACTATCCAACTACGTGGTATCATTAAATCTAGTAAGTCAGAAATAGCAGTCATGACCAAAAAAGACGTCAGACGTTTGGTCGTTAGACCAAAAAAGAAGATCGTTCCCCATTTACCCAAACGCAATCTTATTATTTGCTTGGATAAGCAGCATTAGGTTCAAGTTTCTACTGTTTTGTTACTTTATTTCCATCTTTATAGTAAAATTAAACAAACGAAACTTTCTTTTCTTGTTTCCTGAATGTGGGATGACGAAAGAAAGATCTTTAGAGAAAAAAAAAACTTTATGTTTTATTTGAGAATAGCCGACTGAAATTTTTGACACCGCGACTAAGGGAAATTTTTCAAACAATACGCTTTATTTTAACAATTTTAAATTTATTTTAATTGAAAATTATTGATACAAAAAGATTGTTCTAGCTATTTGCTGACTTCAAGAAACCTTTTTGTCTTGAAATAAGAAGTGATCGGATCTGAATTTGTTCGTATTTTTTTTCCTTATCATCAGTTTCTACGTTGTTTTTGATTGTACAACTAACAGGAATGTTATTTTAATTTCTTCAGAAAAATAATTCTTTTTCCTATAAAAATAATACCACTTCCGAAAGTCTTGACTTGCCATTTCATTCTAGAAATTGTTGATTAAACAAGCAATAGTTCAAGGATAAATTGACCAATATTTCTCCCATGTAAGGATCGAAACGCTATCAATAATCAAGACGAAAACTAGGTTACTCGTCAATTTTTTAACCTATATAAGGCATCATCGAGAGAATTTTAACATTTTAAAATATAAATTTTAACTCCCATCCACACTGGGATGTCAACACAATCAATTTCATAACACGCACACACACACAGACCTTCCAACCAACCGAAAAGTGTCTCAATTATTCTAATGCACATTCAACCAGTTCCGTGCCGGGGGACAAGTGAACCTCTCGTTGATTTAATTAAAAACTCTCAACTCCTATGACGACAAAAACCCCCCTCGTGAGGGAGCTTTCATCGCGCGCGCCAAACTTTCACATCGAGTTGGAAAATTCCCGACACCATCTCGACACCAGGCACGACGACCAGGCAAATGGAATCGATCGGGCGTTGGCGTGTTTTGCTGCGTACTGTGAAGCTAATTTAAAGCGTTGGTGTCGTCAGACTAGCTTTAAGGTTTCGAGCGACCAAACTTTTGCCCCCACCCCCCCCCCGCCACCCCTTCTTGTGTCAAACATCCAAATCGAGCCTTAACCCATTCAAGCAATCAGTTTTCCTGTGCAGAAAGAATCTGTAAGCAATCATGTTTCAATTTAATTAACATATTCGCCAAAAGTCATAATCCCGCCTTTGTCGTGTTCTATCGGTTACTATGTAGGGATGTAGGTTTCACTCCACGCAACTCTGTGCGATGTTGATGGTGCCACCAACAGCTAAAGCCATCGGTAAGCGCCATTTCCTTCCCCAAAAAATCTTCAACTCAATGTGCCTCATGTGTAAATAAACTTTACGCACTCGAGTTTGCTTCTCGAAAACGAGCAACAGTGTCGAGCAAAAAGCCTGTTTGCGAGCATTTGTTGTTGGCATATTAGCTGTTTCTAAGTATCTTTTCAAGAGGCAAAATCTTAAATTGGGGAAAAGGAAAGCTTCGCTCGCGCCATCTTCTCGGCACACGCAATCAACAGACTAGACGCACACTCACACAACACCAACAGAAGCACATCTTTTCACTTCGGTGTCGGAGAAGAAACTTGAGGAAGGAATTTTGAACGAGCTGCTAAAAATATGTCTAAAAGTGAGTGAAATTGATTTACAATGAGCTGCCGGGAGGACGGTTGTTGCCTCGCACGGATCAAGTGTACTTTGGAGGCTTCATCCGTGGGCAAAAACTTCTCTCACGCGCAAAAAAGCAAAGGTCGCGATGAGATTGCCGGGTGGCAGAAGATCCCTTAAAATATGCAAACAAAACCGATACAGACAGGCACAAGATTTTGGATATTTTTCATTGTAAAGCGAGTGAAGCTTCTTTTTTTCATTTTCCTTTGATGAGTGTGGTGTGAGCTCAGGCTGACCGATAAGGAGCGGGAGTTAAAGGACACGATACGCACGGACAAAATGGTGAAGCACCAGCTAGTGTTTTGTGTTGTTTGATAAATGGGCACCAGCTTTGGTCCAGCTGAAGTTAAAATCGGGCTGCTGCTGCTGCTGCTGTTCGGGGAGCTTTGTGGTTCAAGGACGATGAAGATTCTTCTGCCTCCCATACGGGTGGCGGTTCGCATTATGATGATGATGATGATGATGATGGTGCTCGTTGTGTCGCTATAAAGATGCCCTCCGGGAGTGAGTACCGGGAGTGAGGACGTCCCGTACCGTCTACAAGTGTCAGCAATTTCGATGAGGTGAAGGCAGGGTTTGTCACCATACATACGATTGGAGAATCATTTACGTTTATAACATAATTCTTTTGCAAACGATTTTTACTGGTTCGAGCAATTACAGCAACAAGTTCAGCAAATACAAAAACGCTTTATAATTTAATTTAATTTCTTATTGGGCATTTCTTCTTTAAGTTTCGGAGAAAACATGCTCAAACAAAAAACATTCAAAAATTTAATCGTTCGGATAGCTCTTACTCGCGCGCCTTACGGTCTTCCTTGCTCGTTAGATGGTTCTCAACGTGGTAATCTTTATTCCAAAAATTGATACTTAAAGCTTATTGTCGTTATTAATGCTTCCAACCAAGGCCTTCATGTAAAGCAGATTACATACGAGATCAGCACAAACAAGTATGTAATCTTGTGTTCTCTAGCTAGAATTTCTCTCCAGCATCTCTTATAGAAAAAAAAACTTTTACAACCATTTGAGTCATGAAAGAAAAATCTTATTTTCCGTAAAATAAAAAAAAACTCAACATCATGATCCAAAGCAATAAATAATCAATCAATTCAAATCAAATCAAATCAAATCAAATCTGATCGTAAGGCTTTATTGACAATTTTTATCAAAGAACATAAGTGATACATTTTTAAGATGATGCTTATCGAAGCTTGACTCAAAACTTATGTAGTAAGTTATTTTAATTGCGATGTAATCTTGATGCATGCCACTTATTCATTTTGTAACTGCAAACCCCTGCAAACGTGGCCATACCTAATGGCAGGACTTCATGCGTACGACAGATGGCAGCCGATAGCTGGCTGCGCTTTGGAAATAATGCGTTTTGCAGACGATTTTCATCAAACGACATTATGAATAACAATGGACGTAGGACAATTCTTTTGCCGACATTGCTTTTCGGAAGGACTTGAGCGAACGACGCGGCGATGCTGCCTGTGTTTGCTCATTGAATCCGTAAGTAACACACTTTCGATTTTCCCGGAGGCGGTTTTCCTTCCCTTCGTTTTTTTTTTGGGCGGTGTGTTCGGGGCAAAAAGATGACACATGTTTACGCATGACTAGAATTGACACTCTTGGTGGGGATGGTGGAAAACACATGGGTTTGCTTTGGCCGCATTGTGATACGTGCCCTAACTGAAGGACTCAATCACATTCAGAGACCACAACCACTGGCGCTCTCTCTTTCGTTTTCCGAGTGGGATGTTATCATTTTATTGTGTGGTTACAATGAAAGGTTTTTCTTCCGTCGCAAACATTTTCCCACAATTTCCTAACAAGTCACACGAAAGGTAAAGTCCAATGGTTCGTTTTGTGTTTTTGTTGAACATCAAGTTGCTTTTTCCTACCGTCAAGTGTTTCTCCCAGGGCACAAAACGAGACGAAAAGCGTAAGCAGGTAACCTCTTCAGAATGACTCTTCACCGAGCCCCATACAGCCTGTGTACTTCACGGACGGTTTTGTCAGCTTTCATGCAGATTGTGAAGCTTTCCTATTTTTTTTTGTACCGGGAGATGGCTTCTTGCGGTCGGTTATCCATCTCATCGACTCTCAATGAAGAGTGTGCCGCATTGGTACCGGCTGCTGTGCCGCATTCCGTAGCACAGCTTCCAAGCACCACTCACTTGTGTGCTGACAAGTTGCGTTCAGCTTTCCTTCGTTCCACCTTTTTCTGTCCGGTTCGAGACAATCCCCGTGCAGGAAGGAAGTTTTCCCAAACCTTGGACCACTCGTGCGGACATTATTTGAATTTGTAAAGCAGCGCGATGTGGGCAAGATTTTCTTTATCACCAGAGTGAGCACTGTGTTCGTGCGAGGTGAAGTTGAAAGCCGACATTGTTTTCGTGTGCGTGAGGAGAAGAAAAATCAGGAAAGCGAAAAAAAAGCTGAGGGAAGTTTCGGATCGGGAGGGAAAAAGGTAGAGAAAGGAAGAAAACGGAAACACTTTTTGACTCGTAATTGTCGAAAAATTGTACACCACAACCTATCCACACACTTCAGATGTGTGTGTGTGTGTGTGGGATGTGGCCTTTTGACGCGGAACTGATGAAAAGGTTTCTTAGAAAATGGGGAACAAACCATTTCTGCTTTGTTCTCACAGAAAAGCTTTTCGCTTTTCGCTTTTTGTTTTGCTGCTGTGCTGTTACAGCACCGATTTGAAGCTGCAAAGCAGCGTGGTCGATGTGAATGTATGTGTGTAGGTTAGGAAAAAAAGCGGTGAGGTTTTCCTTTGAATGGGATGTAAATTTTCTTTGTACGATGCTGATTTTCTAAAAAGCAGTCAAACAATGCAAATAATCTTCTGTGCGGTACAACACAAATTTAGCTTAATAGCGGTTAGTTTCTATTGTCAGGGTATTTAAAAAAAATCAGTCGAGGAAAACACAAGAGATGTTGAAACGAGATAAAATGAAGTAAAACATTTCAACACATAAGAGGAAATCGATGCTGATGTTTATGAAAGAGTAAATGAAGCACAATAATTAGCATACGATGAGTTAAAAGTCTATGCTGTTTATTGAGATATCTTACTATGTAAGAGATTCATCATAATAGTTTGAGAAAGCTTTCCGAAAGGAACGAAACTTGTGTCTACAAGTGTTTCACGATATCTGCGTTTTGTTCAATCTATTCCTAAATTTCTGAGAATCTCTGAAAAGACGAGCAGCAACTTAGTAATGGTTTAAAAACTCCATGCCTTGGAACCATCATCTTCCAAAGCATTCCTTTAGCCTTTAAATGAATATCGGTTTTGTGAAATGCTGGGCTGTAAAGATATCGGAAGGTTCTCTTGTAACTAGATTTTTCTAGTAAAGGATATTTAATGCTGCCCAAATCCTGATTAAACAATGTTTAAAATTACATCTCAGTTCAAACATATTATGTTTTAATTGTTTTATTTTGATCGAGATGAGTCATACCTTCTGTATAACTTTGCAACAACCTCGAAAAGTTTCGACCCGCCATTTCCGGCTTTCTGTGACTTGAGTTTACCCGTAGAAGGGCAGTCTGTCCTGCGTTCGAAGAGGCGGTCAGGATGGGAATTGAACCCCGGTCCTGGCGTATGAAGACCGGCGCCTAGTTTTGAAACTATTCTCCCGTATAATACGTTAGGAAGGCTCCTAGAGTCTTCAGTCTCCTGTAACAAGTACGGGGCTACCGCCTATTTCTTGTTGTCATCCTCATGAATGAAACAGGATTAATATTAGGACTGTTTAAAGTCTTCAGAGTTATATATTGGACTGAGCTGAGTGAGTAGGGTTCCGCTATATAATTTTCTCTGTCAAATGGGTAAGATTTCAAGAATTCTTTAAGGTTCTGCTGGATGTACTTCACAACTCTTTTTTTCCATCTGCATCGCACAGTTAGTATCACTTCAAATATTTAATCCTGCACATTCAAAAACATTCATTCAGAAGACACGTAGACATTAATTGAGGGCAGCTGAAAGAAGTTTGTGCTTCCTAAGTGGACAAACGTTGGGTCTGCAAGAAAATAATAGCAGTTTTAAGATCCATGGGCTCAGCAGAACTTTCACTCAGAAGAAGAACACTCTTGTGAATGTTTTCGGCCACGCTGCTCTAAGCAAAATAAGATGTTGGGAGTAGTGACGAGGCTTTTGAGCCGGTAATTTCCCCATGAAGGATGCTCAAAAAGAAAGATGAAATACATAAGAGTGTTCTCATAAATCATTAGTTCCTTATATTTTTATTTTTAAAAGTGTAATGATCGTTAATTGTAGAATGCAGACATGACTATGGCTTACAATCTTAACACCTTAAAAACCATATGATGTTTGACATCCATTTCTGCTGCTTGTTACACTTTATATTTGTTACATGATTTTTTTTTCTAAAACTCATTCTTAAAGGAAGTACCAAGCACTTTTCGCACTTACACCACAGATAGAAACATGGCAAAAAAAAACCCGTTCCTTAACCTCCGAAGAAAAACGTCTTGACCTATTCCTCATTTGTCAGCAGGCGGTATCGCTTCGCGTGGCACAGTTCTTCGTCAGGCGGCAACCGTACGCGTAGCGTTTTATTGTTGGAAAATAAATTAATTTCTTAATTTCTCACCACCACCCGAACCACCCGCGAGTTCATCACCGCGCAGTGCAGAACAAGAGCAGTGATACGGTACTTTACACTATTGCTGCCGCTGCTGCTCTTATCACGGAGCGACAGTTAATTTTATGTGTCAGCGTGTCCGTCTTATCGGTCCGCCCCGAGATGTCTTGTCCGCGAAGCAGCTTCCCGTGCATTGGAATTCCTCACATTCCTTCCTTCTTTTCCGGCGTGGTATGTGCAATTGCAAGTGTTGCTGGCCCGTTGCTGGTTACCCGGGGAGGGTTGTAACTCGCGCCCGTAACTATCGTACCATCATCAGCAGTTGCAGACATACGCACACTGACTCGGCGATCGTCTGTGTCTGTGTCTTGCTGTGAGTGTGCACGCGCCCGCGATTGTCTATGTAGCCACATTAAATTAAGACTAATTTATAACAAGTGACACTTTCCAACGATGCTCCACATTGGTTTCACTTCCCTCTCTGGCGCTCTCTCACACTCGCTCTCTTTCTAACGAACCCCCCCTAAAACATAGTAGCGAATAGACGAAGGAACCAGCCCGGCCCGAACCACTCTGTATCATAATTAATGATGTAGATAAAATGGAACTAGCCGCGAGCGATGCACTGCAGTATGTCGCCATGGAGCATCCTGGTGTCGCTGGAGCTGCAGCGACCGCGCGGCTCTGTTTGCTGTGTATAAAAACTGATCACTCTTCTTGCATTCCGTTTCAGATGGTGATGTCTTGCGGTTGACTTCAGGTAGTCGTGGCAGTGCGCGGACAGTACGCAAAAACTCAACCTGGAGCTAGGAAATTTGTGCAACTTGCTGGTGACAGTTTGCTGGAAAGTGATAGTGGCCCCGAGGTGTGTGCTGAAGTGTGTGTAGTGAACCAGGTGCAAAGTCCCACATTTGGGAATTTCGACCAGTGTCCAGTATGCGTGTGAAGGTAAACAGTTGCCTCAGGATGTGGGCGACCAGTGTAGGGTTGCTGCTGGTGACAGTGTGCGGTTTTGGTGCGAGTTCCGGTGGGCCTGCGCCCCAGTGGGACCATCTGGTGGACTTTGATCCCAACTATCGGCTGCTGTGGAGTGTCGGAGGTCAGGAGGTGACGTTCGAGATACAGGCCCGCACCCTCGGCTACGTTGGGGTTGGGTTTTCGCGCGATGGCACGTTGGTCGGTGCGGATATTGCTGTTGGATGGATCGATCAAGGACACGTCTATCTACAGGTGAGTGATACATTAAGAGATCCGGAAATCTTGAACATCTTGACTCAGAGTTCCCAACACAAAAAATCAGATCTCCATTCCTATTGAAAAAAAAATCAAAGCGAGAGAGAAAAAAATCCTACACCAATAAACCGTACACACTTCAACTTCAAGTCGACTGGCAAATCTGGCACTCTAACACCATCGTCACCACCGTCGGGTGTGATGGCAAAACTTCATCCAACACGCTCGCACACTCGGAAAGGTAGATTTTACACATCATAACCTCGAGCGGAAAAGTTTTGCATTTACAATTGAAATTGAGCATGAGCTGTGTGTGGTGAGCGTAACAAACAAACCGGCGAAAAAAAAAAAAACAACGAACCGGCCTGTCCCAGCCCAACGCCCCGAGTACTCCATTACAGAGCTTCCCCCCGGTGGTAGGAAGATTACGTCAGTGCTGTTAAAGCAAACTCGCACCAGTACCAGACGGTCTCGCGCGCTGGTTGACTTCCTGCAGTGCACAATGCGATGCGAAACCGTTTAGAAATGGGAACGGATCCAAATCCGGCCTCTTCTACCATGACCTCCAATTAATGCTTGCCTCAATAGCCTGCACAGCGGAACAGTGGTGAAGGACACAAGGACGTCCAAAAAAAACGACAGCCGGAAAAAAGACCCTGGAAGGGAACGCGAATAATAAATGCGTGCTGATGCCTCGGGCGGGTAGGCACCGTTCCTCAGCTTGGCTTGTTTGTTTGGGCTGAAGTAAAGTGAGATTGATTTTTCCATTCGTTTACTGCACACACACACACGCGCGCAGTTTTTTCCCTTGCTGGCTGTTGGCCATCGTACGTTTGTTGTTTCTATTTCCCGGAGCATTTTTTGTTTTGTTTTTCGTTTTGTGAACGTTTAAGCGCGCTTTAAGAGATGTCAGTGGACATAAATATGATATGGGAAGGTCGATGATATTCGAGCTATGTGGCATTTGTTCAGCTTTGTCCATGAAATGGGTATGATTTTTTACATTTATTTGGTTTAACTTGTTGTGGAAGAGATTCGTTAGACATTTACTGGAATGATTGTTTTTTTAAAGAAAAATTGTAGTTCAATTTTTTTTTTAATTTTTGAAAGCTTTAAAAATGCCTTTTAGAAGATTAAAAGTGAAAGTCATGCAAGAGTCTCAATATCTGCAATACTGGTACAAGAGAGATTACTGATGTAAACATCGCGTAAAATATACAATGTTCGGTTGGTGATAAGACGCCTTATCTTTCATTGACAATCGTTTATCTTTGCTATCGAGAGAAGTGAGTTTATACTCCAATCATAGACAGCCCTGAACCGTTTTATGATCTTTTTGATTGTATTTTACCGTATTGTTGATGCTTCAATGAGAATCATCTCACCGTGCTATCATAGCGCCGTAAGCTTATCATGTCTAATTTGCTGGTGAAAAATTTCTAGTCTTCATATTTCATGATTTACATAAACCTGTTTGGTAAAAAATCACTTGCATCAGAATCGAGTCCCAAGTGCTAGCATCTTTGATCTTGCTCCGATAAGATATCGAATGTGAGGCCTAACATTTTGATGGCTGCATACCATGTAATTGATCGCCGTACCCTGTCATTGCGGTCAATCGATGAATTGGATGTGGAAGGCAGTATTTCATTGATAGGTTTAACAAGCAAACCGTAGAGCAGATTTAACACCACCAGGGGTTCGGTAATGCCGACCGTCATTCGTTCAATTGTTACGATGGGTTTTTGAGTCTTTATGACGGGGGTTTGGCTAGTGTTGGTGAGCTCGAAGCAACACTAGTCTACGGTAGAGTATGAGTATAGTTTTGTCTTACAAAAAATGAACCCTATCGTTGGTTTTAATTCATTATACACATGGAGCTTTTTTTGTTTGAGTAACTGTTACTAAATAAGAACCTTATAAATTGTGAAAAAATACTGTAAGCAGGAAATTTGTTTCTAAAGAGCTAAATTGTATTTCTGTCGACTAATGAGTAATAATGAGTATTGTGGCCTGGTGGTAGAGGAAACAACCGACCGGGATTCAAATTCCATCAGGATTGTTGCCGCTTAGCAAGGCCTGACTATATCACGTAGTTGACGATCATAAAGTCTTGTAAGCCAGGAATGGCAAGTATGACCTAAGCAAGAGATCGTTAGGCCAAAGAAGAAGAGGAAAGAGAGTGAGTGTTTAATATTTATTGCTACCACATATTATTCCTTGTTAAAAAAATATTTAAAATTAATACAATACAAAACCATTGTTCGTGCATTTATCACGGTTGATAATGTTTTGGAGGATATTTGATTTCGGGGAAGTTAAAATTCGAACAAAAGGGTTTTAAAATACGGTTTAAGATCGTCATACTCGAGGATAAATAAAGAAGCAAAAATAAATAAATAAAGGGGAATCTATAAACCCATCCTGAATTACTTATCAAACTTTTCCGATTCACATATCTTCATGCTTACGTCAGTGTTTCATCTCTTTCCACCATTATTTTGAATGAAAACAGCTAACTGCAACATATTTATTTAAAATCCCTCCACACCCACAACACGCCAGCATCTCTTGCCAAGTCTTAATGCTTAAAGAAACTGGGCGCTCAAATTTTGGCAGCCTCCCCACCCAAAACATCCTGTTGCGTATGCTGTACAATCTGGCCCTGTCTGCCAAAATATTTTACCAATCACCGCCATCTCACACACACGGCCAGTTGCGGAAAATCGGAAGAGGTTGAGGAATCACACACATTCCCATACCAGTTTGGTAAAACAAAAACCCCGGGCCCTAATTTCAACCTTTTGGCAAACGGGCTTGTCTGGCCCGCTTTCGGGTGCTCTGGAGCTGGCAAGTGAAATTTTCCGGCCAGCGGGAGTTTTTCCCTTTTCGGAAGAAAACTTGCCCGCCCAGACCGGAACCCGGGGGAGTAATCCGTTGATCGGATCATTTAAGGGTTGGCACGGTGCAGCCGTCCGGTTCACAGCACACACACACGCATATGTATTGCGCGTAATCTGATTATGATTTGAGCTACCGCCACCAGCTCTCTTACATGGAAAGTTTCGGGGAACGATGTGCCCGGCCACGCCATTAGAAAACCTCTGTCAGAATCGGTTGAGGTACATCCTTTCTTCTGCAGTTCCGGTGTTCCGGAGCGTTCGGGAGGTGGATGAGGTCTTCCCGTAAATTCCCAACCCCGGCTCCGACTCCGACCGGTATTGGGATGAGGAACCCGTGTGCGCTTGGCTGGGTAATCCAGCGTCTGGGTATCTTCATCATCGCTGGCACCACCGTTCACCGACAGTCAGCCGGCCAGCGAAAAACCCCTTTTTAGGCGGATGGAGAAGTTTTCGCTAGAGCGAGGTACGGGCCGGCACACAAAACACAGGACCGTACGTTCGTGTAGTTTGGCAAATTCCAAGGAATACACGCTAAGCGGTATGCACATACGTGCAAATGATTGTTGTTATGATTGTATCATAAATATTACACAAATAAACAAATTAATTCTTCCCCTACATCAAACTGTAGCCACAGCCGAGCGAGACCGAGCTTGCCCCGGAGGTAAACGTCATTGCTTCGCAGTGAGTTGGTGAGGGTTTGCGTAGTGAGTGAAAAGTTTGACACTGACTTTTTCCCCCCCGAAAACTGGAGATCCGAAAACTGTCAGACGGAAGCCGGTATGTGCTGGATGATGTGCAGCATGCCTAAGCTGTTCGAGCGGTGCTTGAAGGGTGAAGTTTTCTGGCAAAAGTTTCCAGCGTTTTCTGCCCAAGCTATCCAGCCGGGTGGCGTGGATGATGAATGAATTTTTGATTTCCCCGAATTGGATATCTCCCACCGTGGGGCCAGGATTTGGTGCTAGGAACCAGGATGTGAAACAATTTAACCATTTAGTGCGAACCAGTTTGCATCATTTCCTATTCCGCGTATTATATCATCCCCTGTTATGGGGGGGAAGGTTTGCAATGTTTATCGAACGAGTTTTGCTAGCAAATTCCAAATGGTCAACTCACCGGCGCTCCGAACGGTGGTAAATAGGTAAACAAAGTCTGTCTCACACACACACGCGCACCCTTCGTTAGGGATTAGTCACCTGATCGCAGTGTATTAATTAGTTTTCCCTTCTGGTAGAGGAAAATACTCACCTAACAACAACAAAAAAACGGAGGGGTTGAATTAATTGCAACCACTCGAATTTCCATTTCCTGCGTCCGGAACAGTCGAGTTCGTGCGATTTTGCTTTGACGCGATTTGTCAAGCGCTGTGCGTATCAAAACAACATTATCACCGGGCGGAGGAAAACTCGCCCCATCGGCTGCGTTCGATCATCGGTATCGTTAAAGACCGTAGGTTTATTTTTCTTTACGGCTCGCTCACGAAAATTTTCCCATATCAATGAAACCGGGTAGCGCTGTGGTAGCGTTGGAGGTGGTGATGGTGGTCATAAATCACTTTGTCGGGGAGGGGGGTAAGTTTACTTTTTCTTCCTACCGACCCAGCTAGCCCAGCAACTGTTTACTGCAGTTTTGCAGCCAGGGAAAAATGGTAGGAAAAAGCACCTCCCCAAGGAAGATCGTAAATGTAAGGGTGCGTCATGCGGTATGGTATTTCGGTTGGAATAAACAAAACGCTTCATCGGATTCGCACACTCACACACGCGTGCTGTCGGTTGGGTTGGGTGAGGTTAGAAACAAATGACCACCGATTTCACCTGGTTGTATTTTTATTTATTTCGGGCGGATACCGTGGTCAGTAGGGGGCGGTATCGCGAAGGAAGGTATTTTCGCTCGAAAAAGCGTCGAATAAACGATCGGTGGAGGCTTTGCGATAGTTTGCCATTACGCGAACGCGAACGTCAGCGAACGGGCAGGTCATTAATAATGTTAAGACTCCGTAGCCTCCTGCAGTGGGTGCGTGATTTTTTTAGGGCATACAGTGCTGTGCGCACGGAACATAGTTTAGTATGTGTTTTCATACAAATAATAAGTGGAAATTTGGAAGAGATAAAACAAATTGGACCGTTACTTACTGTAAATTGACTTTTCACAATAATAAAAATATTACTCTAATTATGTTTGACTATTTAACATAGCAAAGAAATAATTGAAAAACAAAATGTAAAATTAGTTATAAATATTCCCTTTTTTTGAAAGGTAACGACTAATGAAAATTTGTTTTGTTCAGGCTTGCTTCTTAAAGTTGATCATTCGTTAGCTACTTAAGATATTATTTTATATTTTGAACAACTCTTTAAGTGTTATCAAACTATTTTTCGATTAAAACGGTCTGGCCGTATTACTTGGTCTTAAATTTAAATTGCTGTACCATTTACATTAAAGGATTTTTTTAGAAGTACTGGTAACGGTTGAGCCATTTTATACTGTTTTCCACATAAATGAAGCAATAAGGGGACATGATTTATCTGGATCTCCATCGCGCTCTGTATAATTTTCTTGACTGTATTTAAGAAAAACTGAACATGTTAATAACATTTATTTCAGCTTTGATGTTACCCAGAGCCTTTTATCCATTTTTTCATGTCTGATGCGCCTCTAACACCTAAACCTGTTACATGATTTTACCCTTTGCTTGTGAGATAGTGAGTCATTTGTACGGGAAAACAGTCCGGATGGGATTTGATCGCCACCGGACTGCCCCATATCCAGTTCTAACTGTGAATGGTTCACTTCATCTTGAACAAATTTCGAGGGTACTAGGGAGAATATAATTCTGTTGGTTTATTGTTCATTGCATCTAGAACAGTGTCCAAAAAGAGCTGTTATATGAAAAGTAATCTTCAACTGTTGAAAAAATAATTTGTCTAACGTTTAAATGATGGGATTGAATAAGCTCGAGTTTTTAAATAAAACTGTTTTAAACTTTTGACTTAGTAAAAAATACCTTTCATATTTTTTTTTTCTTAAAAACATCTGGTTGAACCCTAAAATCTATAGCAAAGAAAGTAAATCATAATAATTTCTGGAACAACAGATAATCAAATCAGTGATAGAACTGAGGGCAGGTTAACATATCTTCTTAATCTTCCTTGGAACCACATCCTCCGACTGTTTTTTTGACTGTCTGTGAATTGATTTTACCCATTACTGGATGGTCAGTTCTGCCTAGACCCGTCCTGATTAGAAACACTAGTAATCATTTGAAAATTTTGAATCATGTCTGGGAATCTGGCATTACTATTTTTCATTAGCCTTTCAAGAAATATATATCAGTTTAATAAGACCTCTAAGGCTATATGCTTGCCATTTATGGCTTAAGGGAACGGCCCAGATGAGACTTGAACCCCGGTCCAACCAAGTAAAGACCGGCGTCGCTGTCGCATTTACCACCGAGACACTCCTTAATCCGGTTACTCTAGTTATAAATCTTGCTGTAAACTGCAATATCGCCATAGAAAATTATTTTTTTCAGTTAGTATCAGCAGCTTTTAGCAATCCTATGATGAAAAATAAATACCAAAATCATTCAAGGGCGCTAATACCAGCCTCAAACATTCCCTTTAACAACCCATTGGAATTAGTTGAAAAAATAAAGGACATTTATCGATAGATGTACGTGATCTTTAACAGCTTCATAGACTTTGTGAGCTTTCTTCCAGCCGTATCATCATTCCTAACACCAATGGCTGGTGAAGCGTAAATAAAGTACAGAGTACTATCGCCATATCGATGGCAAAGTTAAAATAACGCCATCAAGTACACCCCTGCAGGTGTGGAAAAAAGTAAAGAGTACAACCACCCCCTCCCACACCACCACCATCATTACTACAACCCCCGAAAAAAGTCCCCATCAATGCCTGAGGCAAAACGGAGAAAAGCAACAATTACCGTCCGGACAGTGGTTTGGCATGTGCGTGTTTCGCGAGCAGATTCTTCACGCATCGATAAGATAAATTCGTGGAAAAAGTTTGTCGAAAAAGTAATAGCCATTTCCATTTCCACCCACCCTTTCGTCCTCTATCCCATTCCGATAGATACGTGAGTGAGTTGGCGAAACGGTTTAAGTCCGCCCGCGGCCGGCATCTCACTCTGCAACACTTATCTCACCGCAACTGGGTGGAGGGAAACAAAAAACCGCCCCACCGTCTTGGTGTGGAATTGCGTGAAATTTGTTATCGCAGGCCTCAAAACACCACCAAGCACGATCGGCACCTTCAGGCGCACCCCGCACGCACTCCAGGTTTTGCGTGATGCATAGGAGCAGAAAAGAAACAAAGTTTCTTATCATTTAAAAGGCAAAACTTTCCCTCGCAAAAGCTCGCACTTGAAAACGCAACAGGGAGCTGGGCGGTAGCGACTCGTTCGAGGACTTGCTCTTACCGGGGTGGCAAAACCCCTCCAAAACTCATTGCCTTCGGTGAGTGGTAAAAATCGGAAGAAGTTGCCGAAGGACCCTCCCGGAGTGGCGGAGTTTCAGCTTTATGGGGCCAAAGTTTGCGTTTTGTTTTCGACTTCGAAATTCGCTTTTGTTTTGCCACTAAACAAATGGCTGATAAAAATATGCTTCAAACGGGGGGCATGCTAATCCCTGTGGTTAGTAAGGTTATGAGCTGGTTTCGCTCGCCTTTTGCTTCCGTAAAACCTGAAGTCATGGTCATTTTTCGTATCCATGATGGGAAAATCCGTTTTTTTTTCACCACAACCATGATGACATTTCGTTTCGCCTTTAAGAACCAATTCCGACGCTGCCTGAAGGTCAGTTGGTGAAGGTGCGCTAAACGTCACACGGAAATTTCAGAGTATTTCCTCACGAAAGAAGAAAAAGAAAATCTGATTCCGTTCTCATCGTCGCAACGAAAGGGAAAAAAAGTAGAACAGAAATTCCAAATATGGCAGCCCGTTTTTTGCTTGTGGTTTCATCACTTTTCATGCTAAGGTAGTTAAAGTGGAGCTTCCGGGTCGGAGTTTACTTACCCCTTCAAAAGTCCCCAGAGACTAGTGGTTGGCTGCGCTTAGAGAGGAGGACTAAGAAGAGAAGAGGAAATAAAGACTGCTACCAGGACTCACGCAGCCTTATTCGAAGCGCAATTAAAAAGTTGAAACGTTTGCGGAAAACGGAAGCTTGCCCTTTTTCCGCGTTTTCCATGCACAGACGGTTTCGTGCCGTGCAAAGCCGGTCGCACAAATGAAGCTTTCGAGTTCGGGTGAAATGAAAATCGCTGGCTTTTGGACTGTGTTTTTTTTGTTGGCTGTTCTCTCTCGATTTTTACTGCAGGCGCTTTGCTTCGGGTAGTTTGTCCTGATGGTCCTGATATCGTGCCTATTATGAGGCAGTTTGGTAGAGAATCGGATAATGATAGCAGCAAGCTAACTTCTGACTTTTTGGTATTTCACGGGAAAAGAGATCAATTTACAGAAAGTCAATCAATCATTCTAGCAACATGCAAGCGTCATGTTTAACCTTGGAAAACATTATTGGTCAAGGTTGAGGAGTGACCATGACGAGTGCACTTTACCTAGTTTCATTCAAAGAGTTTTCTCATTAAATTATGGAAGAGGAACGAAACTCTAGAAAAACACCATGGAACTTTATCTGAGATTCGCGATTTTTAAATAGTCATATTGAAGGCCTTATTTAATAAAAGGACCCTCTTCAGATTGTGATGTCAACATCCCGGAAAAGAGACATATAAGACTTGGGCTTAGTTATAAAGATATCTTATGAAGTTGAATCTGAACCTTACTTAAAACTCTCAAGCTGTGAAATGTCCAACATCTACTACTTTTGAGTTTCTGGCTTACTAGACTTATTGATACCGCATAGTTGGAGAGGCAGTCCCCACTATGGGGGAAAGTCCCAGATGGGTTTTGCCGCCGTCACATCTACCACCAGGCCGCCCTGCCGCCTAAGTCTATCAGAAATCAACAGATAAAGAGTCTCCTCTATTAAAAAAATTGAGGTATGCCAAGACTACTTCTTAAATCAATTTTTGTACGTCAGATAGTTAGACTTGGTTAGACGACAGATAGTTAGTTAGGCGGCCGGGTAGTGGGGGCGCCAACGGCACTGGTCTTCATACGGCAGGACCGAGGTTCAAATCCCATCTGGACCGTTCGCCCGTAGTGAGGGCTGACTTCCCAACTACGAGGTATCATGAAGTCTTGTAAGCCAGAAATGGCATGCATCATGACCTTAAGAGGTCGTTAGGCCAAAGAAGAAAAAGATAGTTAATTTCTCTGGTGCTTGTACCTCAGAGAGAGAAGAAATAGAAATAGGAAAGAAAAAAAGAGAGTGAGAAAGAGAAAGAAAGAGAGAGAGAGAAAGCGAGGTATTAGTTTATCAAAGGGAGATAGCTTCCGTTCCTAAAAGATAATGCTCCGATCAATTTTTATATCAATTTAATATCAATTTTTATTGTTCAAAATATGCATTTGTCAGCTAGGATAACATAAAATTTATAACTTTATTATAAAAACTTAAAGCATTTTATTTATTTCTTTATATACTCTTTCTTTAAATTCTTCAGTTATTAAAACTCTTAACTTTATTATTAATTGTCATATTAACCATCTTCAATTTTCGATACTATGTGCTGTTAACACGTATAAACGATTGAGGAAAAACAGGTCACAACGTTTGCAGAGATAGCTCAAAATCCCCTGAATGTAGACCAACCACACAGAAAAAGCACTCTTCGTGAGGCAACAAACGCAAAAAAAAAACCGGCTAAGAGCGACCCAGAACCAGAAATGCGGCGAATTTAGCTGACGCTTTTTAAAATTTACATTATTAAAAATGCTAGCGTCAGTCAGTGGTGCAAAGGCACGGCAAAAAAGAAATAAACCAGGCAAACTAGAAACAAGGATGGAACGAAAATAACCCGAAAGCAACGACCGCTCACCTGACCGATTATGGGGAAAAAAGGTCTCCCTACCAACACGAGCGCTCTTACTCTTACGGTAGAAAAAAGAGTGCAAAAAACAAACTCTTTACCGTAGTAATCAGCGCGAAAAATTCGCTAACCTTTGCACGAATCCGCGAAGCAATGTGGCGCGAACCTTGGTGGACGATTATTACACAAAAAGCAGGGCACGTTAAGTGAATTTTGGGCCCGCAGATATTCTGGGAGGCAAAGGCCGTCGTAACACAGACCGGTGTGTTGACAGAAAGCAGATTGAGGGGCTGAATGTATGTGTGTGTGTGTGGTTGTGTGTGTGGTGAGTGTGCTGTTGTTTCGCGCGAATAACTTTAAACATGATAATTAGTTAATTTTTAACCCCTTTCCGTGGTAGGTTCACCCTTTTGCAGGTGAAATGGAAGGCTCCCGGGAAGTCTCAGTCCCCCGTCAGTAGTACTTTCTCCTTTTCAGAAGGGTTTTTGGAGATCTTTGAATGCAAAGAGTCCTCCAACTTAAGCAAAAAACGTCTGCTTTTTTTTGGGGTAGGAGGGTAGCACAAGGAATCGTGTTTAATCTAGCAGAATAGATGAGCTTTTAATTGTGAAGCACAATTGAATTACACAGTCGTCGTTGGTTTTAATTAGCCGGGCTCCCCGTTCACACAGTTAAGGGTGAACGCTACAATTAGTGCTGTACAAACATAATTTTCCTGTGTTTGGCCGTCCAACTCCTACAGGAATGGGCCGGAGAACATTCAAGTACCGGAAAGGTGATCCAAATTGCATCAAATCCACGTCCAATAAAAGCCTTGATCCATAATTCATCCTTTTACGGTGAAGCAGATTGTGTCCCGCACAAAAACGGGAATGATCCCTTCCCTTGGTCCTCAGGTCCTAAGGTGTACACTTCCGGGTCTAAGAGGATTTTCTCACAATTTCCATATCTTCTAGATACCGGGACCGCATTGATCGATCCATCGATCAAATCACCCCTGCGAGCCATTCCCATCGCTTATGGCCTGAATCTTCCCAGACTCCAAAATATCTCGTTATGGAGCTCGTTTTGTTGGCCCCAACCTGAAAACAAAAATCTCGCACACATTGTGGCACACACCGAGCAGGGCGAAGAAAGCAATAACAATCTATTGGAATAAATGAAAAATTGTTACCGTATTACTGTGTTTGCGTGCGCGTGTGATTACGTTTATGGGAACGTCCCGTTCCCGTCGAGTTTTATTGCGGGCATATTTTAAACGCAGCACACCGGAACCGACGCCTTTTTTTGCCTGCTTGAGGAGGGTCTATCTTTCCGGTTATAAAACCTTCCCCCTCTGCAAACCGATTACGCGAGCATGGGAGGACCACCACATCCACGTATGGATGGATCCAACCGATACCGCGTTCGGTATGGGTTTTGCTGACATAGATTCCTTCTCCGGTGGAATACTCCCCCGTATAACGTACGCCCTGATAAGGATGAATGAATGGGCACTTCATCATTTCTATTGCGTGAGGTTGTGTTGCTTTTTTTTTTTTTGGTGAGGAGAATTTTCATTCATTTATGGGCATCTAATGAATTGTATACATGATTTCAGCGCAATTCGGACTGTCGTTCCCTAGAAAACCGGATACGGATATGTTGGAGGAGAAGCTTTTCTGCTGACGTACCTGTCACATCAGCGAAAACGCAAATATCAATTAAAGTCTGACGTTAAAACGCCAACAAGACGTCGCCAATCGCACTGAGCAAACTGTAAACTCCGAAGCCTTTAATTACCCGTCACCGCTTCTCCACCCGGTTTCCTACCCGAGAGTGCACACGTCCATACCCAAACCCAAAGGGGTTAAGTTGCATTAGCATTAGAGAGGAAAACTACCGGCAGAACGCTTTCCCCGCTTCAGGACGCGAAGAAGTGGTGCTGGTGCATTAAAATGTAAAACATATACCGTGAGGTCCACCGCCGTCGGTCGAATGGGAGGTTTGCGTGCGTACTTGTACAAGTGTACTTCTTCCAAGGAAGAAGCGGGAGGTCATAAGGCTTTCGTGCTACTGAAGAAAAACACACCCCACAGCCCTGCCCGGAACCCGATGTTCGTGTACGAAGCGAATGAAGTTGTGAACAGGAAACAGAAGCCTAATGAAACTAAACAGCTATTTGTGCCGTAACCGTATTCAAGTGATACGGGCCTTGAGCCAGCCCAGCCCGATGTCTGGAGGTTCCTGGCGTGTTTTTTGTTTTTGTTTTGCCGCTCCACGAACTCAACACGTCTCGGTTGCGAACATTCCTGGTAGGTGTCAGAATGCGCACCTGCCGCAGACAACAACATGCACACCGCAAGGTAGGCCTGCTGCATGGGAAACTTACCGTTGGAGACCTCGGCGAACCTTGAGCATTCTCTGGGTTGCATGGGGGTTCGGGTTTTTGCGCATTTTCGCCACGATGTTGTGCCAAATCGCATTATCGCCACTACATGGCATATTGGGCGGAGGTGCAACTGTAATGTTGTATGTGTCACTGGTGCTTCCTGCTTCGCTGCTGGGTGCTGTTACACCGTTCGAATATTAAAAGCGAACAGCGAGGTGAGTGCACGATAAATGTTTCGCTGGCCTGTTTGTCCCCCCCCCCCCCCCCCCCGGTGCACTGGAATAAATCCTCAAGCAGGGAATGGACGCTCGCACAAGCGGAAACAAAGTTGCAGTGAGAGCTTAACTTTCCCTTTTCGGACGAAGCGTGGAGTTGCAAGTTTGATGGGGCTTTCCCTTGTTTGTTGGAAGGAGAGAAAAAGCTCACGAATCCTTCAGAATGGTGGGTATTTACAACATTTCGGTTTCCAGTTGACGATGCGCATGCTTTTAACTTAAAGTCCCAACGCTCTAAAATCTGGCCACCCATCCGTAGTCCCTTTGCTAATTTTCAACCGTCAGAAGCATCTTTTTCGAGCTGGACGAAGTCTACGGAGCACGCGAAACGCTTACCGTTTAATAGAAAATAGAGCTATTGGAAGGATTTTACGACACATGTTTACGGTGTCGGTCCTCACAGGGCGGCGAGAACTCCAGGAAGTACACAGCGCCCGATGAACAATCACTGGTGGTTGGAGTTTTTAACCTGCAGGAAAACATGGACATCCGCATTCACCGTGTGTGCAAGTGTCTGTGGCAAGGATGTGCGATGGCTATCACCGAATCGTTCCGGTTCGGTGCGGATTGTGTGCAAATTCGTGTTCTCCGCTGGGGAGTAAGCAGGGACGAGCTTCTGCAGCTGTATGTGTGTTTAAGTAAATGTATTTACCAGAAGCAGACAAGCTTTTCGACGCTAAGAGTTCTCGGGCTGCTCGTACCCTACTGCCACTACTGGGTCGAATCATGATGTTGTTGTAATATAGTTGCTAAGTACACTCGTAATAGCTTTTATGTCGGAAAGTCGAGATCCTCTTTAGAAAGACAACCCAAGTACTCGGGGCTGCAAGCTCGCCGAAAACAAGTTTTACTACATACTCACTACACTCCATTCTTGTCACCGTTCTCGCCCACGTCGACGGCACTTCCTGATCCCCGGGTCCCGAGTAAAGTCAGCAATGCTCCACACTCATACGTGTCGCGCAAGCCGAGCTTTGACGCTGGCTGACTTACACTGATGATGATTTTTGTTGCCCGCCATGATGGAAAGTTAAATTAATGCAAACATGTTGTTTGATATGAAATTTTAACTTCTTCTAAACCGTTTGCGTTCAGCGTTGGCAGCGTGTTTTATTGAGTTATCAGACCAGAAACATGCAACCGACTGCTACGCCACCAGAAGGATGTGTGAGTCCATTAAGAGACATGATCTCGTGCAAGGTGGGCGATGGAGAGGTGTAATCAAACCGAATCCAAAACCCCGGTGCGACATCTCCGCCAACCGCTACCGACAACGGAAGTTACCCGATCTCGGCCAAATTGATGTGAAAATAAATGTCATGATTTATGTAAACGACAACTCGCGCGCAAACCCCAGACAGCAAGCGACAGCGTTACTTTAGTGCCTCTGGCTTTGCGGAACTGGAGCAGATCAAACATAAAAGCTACGGGAAAGCAGGAACGTAATGAGTAATGTGGCGCGAACCTGCCAGGCGTACGCTGGTGTCTTTGAGGCAGATTATAGCTAATTGTTTGCAGTTGACTACGGGAAATGCGAGAAATTATTGCCTGTATTTGCATTACTAATTGAAGTTTGTGATGTGCAAACCACGGTTGGAGTGGTGAAACTGGTGAAACCCGGTTTGAGTGTGTGCACGCTCGAGAACGATTAAGTGCTTATAATAAGTTTACAATGAACGTGTAGCGTGCGATCACTTCAAAGCAAGGATCGTGGTACAGATGTTTGTAGTGAGATAGATGAGTGTCGATGGAAGATGATTTCCGTAACTGGTTTGATTTTGAGAATCAGTTGCAGCTGCTGTATGGATCATTGCATTAAGAATTGTTTACTTTATTTACTTGAGAATGAGAAAAGATATCAGAAAGTGTTATCACACGAACACACGTGAAGCTGATGAACAATGTGTTCAAACGATTTGTCCATTAGGCGTGTCATGGGTGTAAGGATTTGAAACTGATTTGAGATCCTATATAATATGACAGAATAAAATTCTTCGAAAATAATTCCCTTTAGAAAGATTTCTTCTGAAAATTTTCATACTTATTTTACTGAATTATTCCATAAATTCCTTAATTTATACCTTAAAATTCAGCCTGAAAGTATGCAATATGTCTAACATATATGACTTATTTTACATTCAAAATATTCAAAATCAAATTAAGTAAATATGTTTGATAACCTCTACTTGCACTAAGATTTTTTACACAATTTTGACAACAGTTTTTTTTAATTGTGAATCTTGAACTTGATCTGCGCTTGACTATCCCGCTACGGGTTAAATCATATCAAGGAAACCATAAACGGCAGGACGAGACCTGTCGAGATTTGAATGCCCAAAAAGCTGAAGAAATTTTTTTAAATTGGTAGCATTAAGACCGGTCAGTCACTGATGAATATAAAAACATAAATCATTGATTTATTTGACTTGGTGAGGTGAATTTTTTATAACATGAAATAAAATACTTAGAAAGAAATATTAAAACATAATATTGCATACCTTAGGGCGTTTATTTGCAGAAAGTATATAGGATTTTCAGTGTACTTGTTTATGATTTTTTTAACTTCCTAACAAAAGGTATTCAATGTATTTTGACAAAAAATATAGACAAGAAATTTTGCATGCAAATGTTAGCCAAAAAGCTCCTTTGATTAGAATCTTTTTCTCCACATTCTCCTGAAAATACTGTATTTGATATAGGAAACAAATACCTTCAGGCTAGACAAGTTTTTACCAGATACTAAGATAGAATTTGATTTTGTATTGATACTTGAAATACTATTATTTTTATTACTCTTCCAATATTGACAGTACCAGTATAGTGCAGTAAAGAACTAGGTATGTTCAGTACCAGTGAACGAAAACTTATTAGCTTGATTGAAGGCATTATCCTGAAATTCTTCTCACCAATCAGTTCCAAAGATTGGCTCCTATCAAGCCCCTCTACTATTCCTTCTCGCACGCCTGCTACTCCATTTTACCAAACCACTCATCTCAGGAACGCATAAACGCACACTGAAGCCAGTCGATTAAGGAACGATATCCGAACCCGAATGGATCTTAAACGCTATCACACCCATCACATCTAATCGCCCACGGGGAGAAGAAGACTTCCGTAGCGACCAGGCTGCACCTTCACCGTTTCGATGTTCCCGTAAATCTCATCCACACGACCTGCACATAAATTACTGTCCATCATTTTCGCTGCTCGCCAATGCCTCGAAGCCATCGCAGTGTTGTGCCACACCAACCTCGACCCAATAATGACCGGTAGCGGCGAAGAAGTGGACGACGCTTTCGGTCATTTCTGGTGGTCCCGGAGATGATTGGTGTCCTGAAGGGTAGGATTTGGTTTTCCACGCTGCTGAATGGTGTGTGTGTGTGCCATCCCATAAAATAAAATGGCGATGACAAATTGTAGCAATTATTTCCACCATAAATCATGCGTGAATAAACTACGCGCGAATGGAACGGTCAGTTTTTCCTTGTCGCTTGTCAGTATGTGTGGGGTTGCGGGAAATTCTGCACTTATGAGACCACCGTGCCTTACAGCGTTTGGATGGTGACGGGTTTTACCGAGGCGGCCACACTACTTGTGGCCGGAAACTTACAAAGGGTCTTTCGTGCCAATCGAGCACAACGGAAGTGGGTTTTCCACTAATGTTACAATGGTCGAGCGGGCCGGAAAATTAGTTGCCAATCGAATGCCTTCACCGGCAGCGCTAAAGAAAGCTGCGTGGTTCCGTGCAATATTTGTACGGACATGCGTCAACGAGGCATTTTCGACAATTTGTGTGAACAATTACCCACCACCGGGCACTGGGTAATGAGGATGGCTAGCTGTCCTTTACCCCCGATGCCCGGCCACATACATACACACGTACAAACTCACGCAGCCACACTCACCCATCGTCCACTGTGTCAGCTGTCAGCGGAAGCATGATGTTTATGACGAGCAATTTCCGGCGGTGACCCAATCCGCAAAACAAAGCGTCAAAAATTGCAAGTAGCAAAATGCGGGTGGCCGAAATTTAGGCGCCACTCTTACCTGGCCCGCACGCTGACCGGCTGTTGCGCGACCCTACTGCGCGCCACCGTAATTAGGAAATCGGGCCCGGATTCCTCGTAGCTGCCTTTCTGTAACGGAAATTATTGTTCCGTGAGGTTTGCGCTAATTGTCGTGCGACCGATGGTTCGTAGGGTGATGGATTCCGCAAAGCGGGGCGTAATGAAAATACTCGCGACACAAGGATAATCAGGAGCGAGCTAGAGAGTGGGTGACCATGGCCGTGCGTGGAAACACAGAGGACCGTCCATTTCCGGCATGTGACGGATTATCGAATGAATGATGCAAGGGGTTAGGCTTGGGTGCTGCTGATGAGTTGCGGATCCCATCTTCCACTCATTGTTGGGCATAACGTTGGACGCCGGCCAAGTCGGTGAGAGTGGCGAACTAGGACGTTTTTGTATTGGACGTTGGAAATGAATTACCAAATAATTGACTGACGAGGCATTGCTTAGTTTGTGGTCAGATCGGTACGATTTCGTCCGAACCGATGGGGTGATGGTTATCTGATGCAATAATGTTGTCACAGAGTTTGCTGTTTATTTGACATGCGAGTTGATGCGAATGTTTAGGGGTTTGAGATCATTATTGATGCACTGGCGTTTGTTTTCTTGTAGCTAGGAGGTTAGTTATTTCAATCGAGTGGATTCTAACGATTTGACATAATTATTCAATTGCAAGCGAGGAGAGGCAAGATAAGAAAGTAAGAAATAGTTGCATGAGGCTATCGACGAAAAAAAGATTTCAAAATATGTTGAATCGTTCGTATGAATATTGCCTACATTTAGGCATTTTGAAAGGAGTATATTTTACCAAAAAAACATTTCAGGCATATTATCTAAAATTAATTAAATGTTCAGTTGGGCAAGTTTTGCAGTGTTGAACATCACATGGCTGTGTTTCGAAGATCAGTCTTCTTTCAGATCGTTCTTCTATATCTCCACCCCGGTCGCGGTTCATTTCAAGAGCAATTTTCAAATAATTTTTCAAGAAAAAGAAGGCTCAATGCTCAAATTTTTCATAAAATTATTAGCCAACTCTTCTATCAAAGATAAATTTCACTCCTCGAGAACGAAACCTTTTCACGGCATATTTACGATCTACAGCCTTCTGCAATTACGATCCAAATACACATATGACCAACTCGCTGTATAACCAAGTAGATTTTGTTTGAACTGAAATCATTTTGATTGTTTTTTTTGTTAATTTTATAATTTATATAATTTTTGCAATTAACTCTTAACAATGCCCTAAAATCCTAATTTATTTAAACGGTCTTCATAAATGGACATTCACTTTTCAGCAATATGTTTAAGAGCATTTATGTAGATTTAAAGTGACACGCTTACCTACATTTATATAAATAAATAAATAAAGTTGTCTTCGGAATATTTTCTTCCAATAATAAAATCTGACGTCAAAGTTAATGCCCAATTTCTTCTATGTGTTGAGTGTGTTGCATATCTGCAGGCGCATTAAGCTGGATTATGTCCTTCAGACTTGCAACAATGTTTATTTTCCCTTGTATTATTGATTGTGATTTATTCACAGCATTCAATTCCGTTAAAGCTTTTTCTTGTCTGCTATACGAAATTGCTTGAGATAATTTTGTAATAATTTTAAGACTTTGCACAAATCCTGCAGATACTTTTCTGCTTATCATCTTGAAACTGACAAGGTAAAATATCTTATCGGAAAATATTCCGAAGACAACTTTATTTATTTTTAAAATATTTCTTAAGTGTTTTTCTTTCATAAGCAATATTAAGTCAACTGAAAATTTACTCCGAAAGCACTGTATCAAGAATATTAAGATATTAGTTCCAGTATTTCCGTTCCTATGAAAAACCTTACATACAGTTCATTGAAACATATTTACCAGAAAAGGCAACATACTTGCATTGGACCTCCGCGCAACTTTCACTGATGTACTTCTTTTCCCCTTTCGTCTACTTTCCCAGGATCGACACATCCGACCGGACAGCGATGGTGAACCAATTGTCGACTCCTCGCAAGACTACACGCTTCTGCTCGGCTACGAGAACACAACCCACACCGTAATTAGATTTAAGCGCAATCTGGATACCTGTGATATGAAGGATGACTTCCCGATAACGGTAAGTGTGCAGTGTGCTGTGTGTGTCACAAACGCAATCCAGTCACGTACAGGCAAAGTTGCCCGCTCTCGAGTACGTACTCCACCATAGCATACATCCACTTTAGCGCCAATACGGCTGTACCGCGCCTGTGTGACACAAAGTTACAAGTAGCCAATTTGGGTGAACAGTTTGACTTTGACATCTTTCAAGAGCGCGGGCGCAATACTCGAAACTCGATTGTTTCACCTAACCCCCGCTGGCCCCCGTGTCGGGTTAGCGAGGGAAAACCTTCGTGGTTCGGTTCGGTTGATTCCAAGCTCCTCTGACCACTGACAACCGACCGAAAACCTGACCGACCGAGAACCATTGCGAAATTCAAATTTAATCGTTTACAAACTGTTGCCATAAATCAGGGACCCGATGGGGCCGGTGGGGTGATCTCCCGGATTGTCCCGGTTTTCCCACCGTCGCGCTAAGACAACGACCCCGCAAATGGTACCACATTTCTTCCCCCGTCAAAGTCAACCAGGCCTTTGGGTGGTTGTGGTTGGTTGGTTGGGTTGGGTGCGATTGTGTGTCAGATTGCAGATCGGAGAAGGGAAAATAGAGGGAGGGAGAGGGAAAGAGTCAAACCCGAGATAACGATCAAACAATAAAAACCCCGTTGAAGTTCACCAACCAACCATCATCTGCCCCAAGACTCGTGGTGTCGGAGCCAACTGGAGCTACTCAATGTCCGGTGGAGAACAGGGCTGGGTTTGCCATTCCATCAGAGACCATCGACCAGCACCGAACGCCATCGATTTCACCGATCAGGTTTCGTTCGTAGCGATTGCCATCTTTGCTTGCGAATCGTCCCGACGTAACCGGGCTGATTGTGTCTGGTCCATTCCTGTGGGACTCATCCTTTCCCGGTGGCGAATCGATTTGCATATCGTCGGTGTGTATCACCTTGCGCTTGCCATCGTCCAGGGCAACCTCGAAGGGTCGATAGATTCACACCGTCCGGGCGGCTGTGCATCGACAGTGCAGTAGCCCAGGACTGACTTTTGCTAGCAAAAGGCAAATCCGGAAATGTGATAGGAAAGCGTGGATAACCGACGTACCAAACCCACACCAGCACGGCCGGGTGGACAAACGCTTCCCGGAAGCGATTTATAAGCGCCAACGAGCGGCGAGACGTTCGAAGGTGTTTTGGAACTTCGGAAAATCGGAAAACCCTAGGACATTCCCCGGCAGATGGGTGAGAAAAGTTTTTCCCACACCATGGTTCTGCTCCTTCTGTCGCTTCAACCTCGTGTAATCTTCCTTTTTGGGTTGGAAGAATTGCATTCGAAAGACCAGGGGGGGGGGGGGGGGAGAAGTTGTTTCATGCTCCAATCAGTACGGGTTTACGCTTAGCCCTTGTTCCTGGTGAAGGAACCCCGGTAAACCTCGTAGTTGGTATTTGCTCATTGTTATGCCGCCCACCCCCGGCACACCCAGGTGAAGTGAGCGATGAATCCAATTTTCTTTGCAGTTTCAACTATCGAATCGCACACCAAACCCAACAAACCTCAGCTTCCCATTTTGTGTGTCTGTGTGTTGGTCTGAGAGTTTCGATTATCCAATCAGCGAGATGGGTTGAAGAATTTGTTCTTCGCTAGGAATACGCGGCAAAACGTTAATAAACACCGGGGCCGGGCGAATTACAACGGAACTTTTCCAATTAGTTTGGAATTACGATGACAGTTGAAAAGTCCATGAGGGTGAGCAAAGAGGGTGACAGGCGAAACGCGTCTTCGAAAATGTCGCCGAACAGGGCAAGGGGCAACCAATGCAATGTCGGCATTAAACTCAGATGATGCTTTATTTATTGTGTAATTAATTTGTACCACTTTTCGGTGTTTGGTACTCGAGACGTTCCCGCATCCTGCCGGAAGGAACAGCTTGCTGACAGCTTGCATTGGTTTGCTTAAGCCGGTCGACATTTGGCAGCCGTGAAGCGTGAATCATAAATCAGATGTGAAGTGTCTAGATGGGAGAGCTGGTGTGTTTTATTGAGCATCGTATACTTTTTGTCTCTCGTTAACCTGGCGAACTTTGGGGATTGCGTATCTCTTTTTCTGCAAACTTTAAAGACACAAACGTCATTACCGATTACAAGACCTGCAGCGGAATCGGATAAGAGATAATCTATCAAGACATCTTGTACCTATTAGCCTTTAATGAAGAAATCCGATCCGGAGGGTACCTCTCAATACTTGGCCGAAAATCTAAATCTTGTTAAAATGGAACTTCAGCCCTCTCGGAAAAAAACAGGATGGGGGCTTCTTGTGGCAAGAACCGCTTGCCACAGCAATCCAACTAGGATCGACCATTAGAGCCAACTCAAACCTCAAACTCAATTACGGCCCAAACTCAATCATAATCCCGGGTACGAAGGGCTGTAGGATGTTGGAATTATGTGCCGGACCGAACCGATACCGTGGAAGCGGCCCCATCCTCGTCGGGTATATCCTTAAGCCCACGAATAACCCACCACCTCAACGCACCTCAATAATTTCTCCAACTCTCACACCCACCGTGTGAAGGACGGCGCGGGGCTTTTTCTGGGGTTTCAATTTCGGGTTCGGAAAAAGCTGCACCGCTTTTCTCGAGTGGCAAATTCCATTAACTTGCAGTCCTTCGCACACTCCGGTGGAAAGTTTGCGGCGGTGGTATCAGTCCACCAGGGGTCCTGACCGGGGTGTTCGGCCAACTGATCGGCGGCGACCATTTCTTCGCTCTCCGAATTTAATTGAGATAAAAACCGCCCGCCTCCGGACCCGGGTAGATTAAGGTGTCGGAATAGTCAAAATCCTGTTTTCTAATTGGAAATTGAATTATGAAAATAAGGAAGCACACCCACATACACACAAACACACACACACACACAGAGAGACACAATACGATGCCTGTGCCTGTTGGAAGTGTTTGCTTTGTCTTGCTTGGGTTGTGTCGAGTTGGACCAGGAGTCCCTTATCAGGAGGGTCGGGGAAAAGCGGATGACGCGACCAGGACTCATTCCCCTAGAAATAGGAGATCCTAGCTGAAGAAATAATATTTGAATATAAATTGAAATTAACATGTGCACTGATACCGCACCAAGCGCACCGAGGGTTGAAAATAACAATAAATGAGAGGCGAATCGGTACGCGGTACCTCGTCTATTAGAGCGCTTAAGAGGACATGCAAAAATACAGGAAATCCTTCCCGGGAGCTAACTGATCGAAAAAACAAACCAGAATCTTGATAGGCAACCAACCGAAATGAGTAGGGAGAAAGGTGCTACAGTGCGACATTCCACTCCTGTACGGTGGAATTCATTCATAGAAGAATACAACCTCCCTACCGTCCCCCACCACCACCACCAACTCCCAATCTTACCCTTCCCACGCGCACGCATTTTATTTTAATCAAATATGTTTGCATTTATTGCATAAATTGTGCTTCATCGCCATCGGCATTCCCGCAGTGTTCGCGCCGGCCTCATCGTGTTTTCAGTGGGATGAGAGTTGACTGAAATCCAAGAAAAAGCTCGCTTCACTTAAAATATTTCCTATCCCACTAAACTTCCCACCTTGCTCGCGTTCCGTACCTTTCCACACTTCCATCTCGCCAAGAAAAGAGATGGAATTTTGGATGACGGGTATGATAATAAATTCCTGGCTCACGAACACCGAATGCACTTCCCCGTTTGCTCACGCCCTCAGCACCCATTCCGGTGGGGTGCGTTTTTGTGAGGATTCATTTGCTGAGAAATCGTACCCCTGTGCTGACACACACAAACACACCGAAACACACGCAATAGAAAACACTGCTATTTTGGAGTTTACCCGCCATTGGGGAAAAAAAGGCACCAAAAAGCTTTCACCTTACCGTCAGCGGTGGTAGCTACTTGTTGAAGTTTAGCTGCTCGATGAGACCGGTTTTAGGGTAGGGGAGGTTGCGTGAGGGTTAGAAAATGCGTTCCTCCGAACGAGGAAAACGTGCAGTTGCTGGATTTACATGTGAAATTGAAATTTAATTACATTTTTCACAACATTAATTTATTCAAATTGTAATGCAAACTTTCTTTCGGAGAGTGGTGCTTTTGTGAGGGATTGAGTTTTGTTTTCGAACCCCAGCTTTAAGTGTGTTTTGAAATGTTATGATTGAGAGAGGATATTTTATAATTGTTTTGAATTAGTTGTATCTGTCTGGATCTGAATTTTGTAATGGCGAATAACCGAGATTGAGTGGAGAGGAACTCGTTATAGCCTACATTTAGGCACTCAATTGTTTGTATTGCTGCAACAAGGTTAAGCTAGTGACCGAGCGACGGTCTTCACACGGCAGGTGGCCGAGGTTCAAATCCAATACAGATCGGCTCCTCGTATGCAGAGCTGACTATCGAGTTACGAGTAAAACCAAGTCAAGGAGAACCAGCAAAGGCAAGCCAAGTACATTCTTACAACAATTTTGACCAAATCAAATACTCTAAATCAGAACATTTATTTATGCCTTTATTGAGTAATACCAATTTGTAGGGCTTAGTCGGTTCTTGTGTTACTGATTATTCAATTTTTGACCAATTTCTGGGTGCTTCATGGCTTCAAGTTCAACAATTCCAAGAATGAACTGGACCGATTTATTTTCGTGATGTCTTTCATGATACACCATTGTTTAAAGTTTCAACAATTTATAGCCATTAATTATGCACTTCATCTTAAAAAGTATGAAATAGGAAGAAAACGGTCCAATGCCACCAGTGATTTGCCTACTTCATCTTGAGTAGAATCCATAAATGATTCGTTTGAGTATAGGAGACTGTCGTCTGATTGTAATGTCGAGCCTTTTATGATTTTTTTAATTATTATGATTATGCCTCCAACCAAGAAAATAGTTGCAAAGCTCAATAATCGTGAATTAATTGTACTTAATTATAACGATTATGAAAATATTTTAAGAGAAGACCTTACGCAACTTCTAGAAATAAAATTTTATTTTATAGAGATGAGGTCCTTTAAAAATCAGGCTCGCCGTGGGCAAAAATGGTGCGTATTGCATAACTTTCATGGCTTTTCCTTCTCATAGATGATAAATAAGAAAGCTTCAGTTAGTAATTGTGCGCTTGAGTGGGTCAGTCCAATGTCTGGGGCACAAATCCCATCCACACTGTCTCCCCGTACGCAAGATTGACTCTCCAGCAACGGGTCATAGATCATTACTATAGGCTGTAAACTGACGGTTCTATTGTAGAGCCAAGTAATTAACTGTGGGTTATTAGGAAAAGCCACGTACCTTTTTACCGAGTATGATCCGCTCGTCCTCCTTTACTTAGCTGCGAACTATACGAGGCTATCATAGAATAAATCACCAACACCAGAAAATTTACAGGCAGAGAGACTTTTCTAGGTCGCAGTGCCAAAGAAGCAGGAAAATTAGCAATGTTCACATTCATTCATTTATTACTTTAATAAGAATTTTTAAGATACAAGACTTTTAATAAGCTCAAGTATTGGTTACTTAGACACGACTGCACATCTGGCTCTATGAGGCTGCAGAGATAAGCACGACTTCTTTCATTTGCAAACTTCTCACATTGTACCCGTTTGGTTCACGATACGGTAAAGGCTTTTGTATTTAAAGTGCTTCCACATCACAAGTCTACCACATTCGTAACAACTCTCTCTTGTATACTAGAGAAACCGATAAAAAAAACTCACACACTTCAACACGTAAAAGTATAACTTGTATAGCAATCCACACCACTGAAAACCAGGAAGAGTCCACCAGCGCGAGGGCCGCCAATTGATAAAGCGTGGAACCATGGAACAGATAAAATTTCATGCTTCGTAATTCCATTATTGCGCAACGCACATGTACGAGGGCAATACAAATCCATTTCGGTACGGTGGAGCGGTGGTAAAACCGGGGGCTCTAGAATGTGTGAGTGTGTGGGTCGGGGTGAGTATTATTACGCCTGAATGCTTACCAATTTCAAATCAATGCTACCAACATTCTACCATTGAGCTGCACGAAAGTGTACAACCGTCTGCGGTGGCCATGCGGGTGAGGTGAGCAAAAAAACAACCCTTCAAACGCAAACGCCTTCTAGCTCACCACGAGAGGAACGAGAGGAGTGGAGATGGGAAAGTGGCCGTGTGGAGTGGAAAATATTGCACTTCATTCTTTGTCCTGCTTTGGTGTACCACGGGTTGTTCGGATTGTTTCGAGCATTCCCGTCCGATGAGCTCTTCTTTCCTTCCCGCTTTTTGGGCTTTGCCGATCGGAGCTCATGATGACCGACATGAAAATGTTTCATTTTCGCTACGAAATTGGGTTTTTGGCGATTTCCGATGAATTTTCCACCCCAGAAAATGCCAATCCAGCTTGCGGTGGGGTGGAATGCGAACGGAGCGCGGGTGTGCGAGGATCAGCATTACTAGCTCAATTGCACCGAAATTGTTTGCCCAATATTTTTGGATGCGTTTTTCGTTTGCGTGAGTGTGTGTGTGTGTAGGTAAGGGCATTTTTCTGGACAGTTTTGTTAACCACTCCGTCACTCTGTTTGCCGGGTGGAACAGGATGAGCAATTTAAATCGATTATCCGATGCTGTTCAGCTAACACGGTTAAATGGCAATTAAATGGTGGTCGTGATTGGGTTGGGGAACAAGGTAGAGGGGGGGTCAGTAGGTGCTGAGTGGGAAATGTATTTCCAACAATGAGGCCGATTGATAACGCAATCGATAGGATTTAGTGCTTTTAGGCTATGGTGAACAACCTGCAGTATATTGAGTGGAAAAGTTGTTTTCGTAAAAAGATGAGATGAAATTGTTTTAAATGGTTATAAATTAAAGTGATTTTAAATGGAGTTTGTTTTGTTATATTTTACATAATATAGCGTTTTTTTTTAAATAAGTGTTAAAAAATAAGCGGACGGTATTCATTGCAATATTTTAACTTACTATCCAATCTAGTAAACATGAAAGAGTTTCACGCTTACATTGGTTATTCTGTGACTCGCGACTGATCATTAACACTTCCTTCGCTGACTGGTCACAAGGAAGGTGCATCCTTCTTTTTTCCAATCCTTCTGCTACTTTCAATAACAAGATTACAAATATCGAAAATATTTACGTATGTCATCTTTTTATGCAATAGGGATGTTGCCTATCATATTTTATCTGCTTCTGCTTTCTTGGCCTAACGAACCTTTTTAGGTTATGTCTGCCATTTCTGGCTTACTAGACCTATTGATAGGGGCGAGAGCAGTTTACAAGGCAGGACTGGGGTTCAAATCCCATCCAGACCTCTTAGTTAAAAGAAGTCAAAAATGGCAGGCCGAGTATTTCGAGATTGTAGTAACAAGGATCTAATTATAATACAAAGTGGCAAAATAATTGTTAATTAAAATTTATTAATTTTGATAAACTATGTGTAATTCTTCCTCTTTTTTAAATCTTTAAATTTAAAGTGAAGCCAGTTTTTGCATAAAATTGTGCTTTTTGAAGTTTGAAAACCTAAATTGAAACTAAGTTAAAACGCTAAACATACGATATCGAGCCCACGTGTATTGTGGATTGCATACATTCTTGTTTCACTGACACCGAGCCCATGTGTATTGCGGATTGCATACATTCTATTTTCATTCTGTTGTCTTCTTCAACTGTTACTAAACGAACTTTTCTCTACTTATTTCTTTCTCCCCCCACTCTTCCAGAACGACACCATGCGTGTTCTTTTCCTGTACTCGAAGGAAAAACCACAGAAAGGTTCGAACGCCACCCTACCCCAACCGCTCGTCGCCTTCAAGGGTTCACGTTCGATCTTCCTAACGCAACGGTCCAGCCAGGACGAGCTGTTGAATGCACCGAGCGTTAGCATACTGGAGCTGCGCAACGAAGATGTCGAGCTGCCGGACAGTGACGAAAGCTTGTACTGGTGCAAAATCTTCAAGCTGGACGACTTCGCCCAAAAGCATCATCTCGTGCGGGTAAGTGACGTTCTGGGCGATGTGCGATAATGGTAAAGCTGTAGCATGAAAGCCCCAAAGCAATAACGTTTGCCACCAACAACACCAAATGCATTAACACACTATCCCACAAAGTTAAGCAGCTAAAAAAAAAGCACCCAAAACAAAACCCGCTTTGTCAACTGGAGCAAAAAATGGTCAACTATTTCCGGCCACGTACTCCCGGGGGCGACGCTTTTACGGGGCGAACCGAGCGGGCATTCAATTTCCGGACCGAATTTCATTCAATTTAGCGCATCGGTCAACCGCGTGCGGAGGGTTTTCCACCGAGGTTTTCCACCCCTCTCTTTCGGGAGGTTATTCGGGTGTTTGCGGGTGGTACAAAATGCAACAAAATCGGAAAGTGTTACGTTTTATTTGACGGGAGTTTTTCGCTTCCTTTTTGCCTTCGACTACCGATTTGGCAAACCGACAACGGTTAGGCATGAAGCATCAATAAGCTGCTCTTGCTTAAAACTCCCCCCACGAAATGCGGTGCTTGGTTTTCGAAGGTTACGGGTGGCAGTAAATGGTACGAAATAATATTAATGTCGGAAGATTTTTAAACCCCGAAAACCACCATTTGACCGAGCAATGGGACAGGAATGATTTGGTGTGTTCGATCGACACATTTGGAATGGTTCCCGATTTTCGTTTCGCTTTTATTTTGGAGCATTGGAGCGCTAAGCTACCTTAAACCTTTGGTAGTAATCTTCAGATCATCGTGGTTTACCACCGCCGGAATGGATGCTAATACATCTTCATCGATCTCGCAAGCCACCGATAAAAGAGGGAATTCTTTGGTGGGAAGAAATTCTTCACCCGTTCACGTGCTCGTGCCCGCGTGATAAATATAACACGTTCACCATTTTCCTGGTTGATGCACGCCGGTACACTTCCCGGAGGTACTTTATATCCGGTTGGAATTGCTCGCATTCTTTTTCACCCCGCCCTTGAAGCGTTTCCGCAGCAGTTTCTGCCTCGGGGGTGGAAATTCAGCCACGATGATTACTGCTATAAAGTGATTTCATGTGGAGTAATATTTTTTATCTTCAACCTGGTACCTTCACCGAAAAAAAACCAACCACCTGAATTCTACGTGTACATGAAGCACACGCGATTTTACCATGATTTTTCTTTTGCTTCTCCGGTACGATAGAATGCTGGAACGGAATCGAAAGAAGCGAAAAAATTCTGTGGCCCATTTTCCGAATGGGGGAATGGAAAATTTATTTCTAATGTGTATAAATTGGAAATGTGTGAGCGGATACGGCAAATGGATCTTGTGTACACTTCCAATTTCCGTTATCATTATGGTGATATATGGAGAGCCAGACAGCCGGTACGGATGGGCTGTTGAGGTGCTTTTCCGAACGATCGAAAGTGTTGGACATGTTTTCCGAGTCTTTCGTGTCTCCTTCAACCTTGTCATCCGTCCGTTGTATCTTTGTTTGGTGCAGAATTCCCGTTGTTTTTTGTTGGGTCCTTCGGATTCAAGAAAAATGGTTTCGTCAGCAGAAAATGGCTTGAAGTTGAAATGAGCGTTTGAGCGATAAGAAAGTTGTAAAAGCGGGGGAAAAAACACCATTTCCAGACGTACCGTTTTGTGGAGTGAAGCGTTATGCCAGAGAGAAAGAAAGAGAAAAGTGTGACATGTACGCCCAGTTTTCGTTTACAAATCCTTCCTTTTGCCCAACATGAAGGAGGTGGTGATGAGGTGCAAAGAACATATGCATCCGGGTTTGTTGGTAGCAACGAACGGGGATGTGACGATTCGACAAAAGAAAAAAAACCGGTTTGGAACAACGGTGGGAAATTGATTGGAAAATATTTCCCCCTTAACAAAAACGAGAGAGAGAAGAAAACATGATTTCGATGTGATAGACTGTGGACGGGTTTTACTCGCCCCGGACACACATGTCCATGTTACCGTTTGTGACGTCGTGATTTTGTCTTTTCATATTTTGAGTACTTCGCTTTTCTGCCCATCGATTACTGGTCCAAAAGCAGAAAAACCAACTCTAGCGATGGAGCATTGCGGAGCAACTGCCTTTACAGCGAATCATTTCTACTAGGAAATCGTCAAAATGGAGATGGTTCTGGTGCATCTGTCTCGAGGCTGTTGTTAATATCCTGTTCCTTTATTCCGTCCATTGTCTACTGCGCCACTATGGGACAAGGAGTGTCAAAGATATTTAAATATATATTTTGCATTATTTTCGGTTTTTCAATATAGTTCATAAATCGATTCTGAAACAGGAGGTAACAGGTGAAAAATTGAGAGAATTTTCGATTATTAATTATAACAGTTTTGAAACAAAATCTGAAAAGGACAGTTTTCAGACATGGGATTGAGTTTTAGAATCTTATCGAAGAATCTTCTTGCGCAGCTGATATTTACAAGAAAAAATATATATTGTAGACCTTTTTTAATTTCTATTTCAAGATGGTTGGATCCAAGTCCCTTTTAGACAGTGATGGCGTTCAGACAGTATTTTTCAACAGTGTTTGCTGGCCATTTTTGTGGTGGTTCAGCGGCACACAACAGGACCGGGATTAGAATTCCATCCATTTCAAGTTTCTCCGTAGTGGAATTGATTATTCAACAACCGATTCATAAGTCTATTCAACCAGAAATGGCAGGCATGAACAAGCCGGTCGTTAGGCCAAAGAGGAAGGTACGAAACAAAAACCAAGCCGTTTCCAACTGATTTTTTTTAAACCTCTAAGTGATGACCTTATTTAAACATTCTGGTAGAAAATGTGCTAGGAGTTAAAAAACTTTTCAAGTAGCACAATAATATGACTTCAATGCATTTTGTAACCAGACAGACAGCCCCACATGAATGAAAAAACGGCTGAAAACCATTGTACTGAATATTTTTAAGGTAGCAACGTCCCAAGTTTCATGTTATTGCTGTTCAGCATATTCGTACTGACCATAGGTTTCGAAAAACGAATTATTTGAGGTATAATCAAAATAATATTTTTTTTCCAGAATCCTGAAACTATCACTGAGGAACAATATCCATTAATGTTTGAGAACGAACAAACTGAAGCAAAATATTTTTAGTCGCCGGTTTATCATGTCAATCCCATAGTGCAACGTGTTACAACAGCGCCCAACAAAGGCTCTGTTGTGTGTGCATGTGAAAACTTCCCCACTGGCACACTGTTTATACAGCGTCAAAGTGCAAACTTTCATTAAATCCCAACCGGAACAAATGTGTCTAGCTCCTATTTGATCTAGGCGAAGGCATAGCGAATCCTGTTTTGCGCATAACCAATCGGTACCATTCCACACCTAATGGGTCTTCTGTGTATTGCTACCTCTTTACGAACAGTTTTTTTTTTTATCAGAAAGCAATTTTTAATCGCATCACCGCAAGACGCAATTCTACATACACCGTGAGCGGGGGTTAAAAATTTCCTAAAATCACTTCACAAAAGACATGGTGAAAGTAAATATTATTTTACAACCCACCCTAAGGGGGGACATCCCGTTCCGGGATGAACGGGTATGTTAGGCGTATATTCGTTGCATAAAAAAGAAGGTCACCCTATTGGAAAGGAATCGTTCCCTCGGGATCCGCCACAGTAGAATCGGAGTTCAAACAAACCGAAAGAAAACTGCTCGAACACAAACGTAGGCATTATTGTTTCTCGGGGCAAATATTTGATTGTCCCGCGTACACACTTCGTTGTAATAATCTTCCCAAAAATCTACGTTGAATTAAGAGCTGAATAGTGGATAGAGAAATGACGTCTTCGAGGATGGCTTAGTTGGTTAAAAGAGAGCGCGAGAGATCCCATTCTAAGGAAAGTGGTTGATGATTGTTAAATTTTAGGGGATGTTCCAGGACGCACGTTGAAAAACGATCCTAGAATTCCTATCGAAAACGTTTGCTCCCGTAGACTTAGATAGCGCAGCAGGAAGCGATTCATCCCGCGGGTTTTTTGCATCAAGAAAGGGGAGAAATTAATGCCACGAAGACGCGGTGAATAAATGAATTATTTGAAACCGCCACTCCAAAACGGGGAAAAACAGAATAGGGGTTGAGAGACCGGCTTCAAACACCGCGTGCTGCAAATGTCCCGAAATTCGTGTAGAAAGCAGGAACCGAACATAATAAGGACAGGTCCAAGTGCTCAATGCTCAAACGGTCGCGGAGGGGTTGAGTTTTGTAATTTGATCTGTGGATTCGGAGGCAACACAACACAACTGACGCCACGTTAATTAGAAATTAAGCGCAAAACGTGCGGACATTAAAAAATCTTGAAGTTTGCTTAATCCTGGTAATAGAATTTCGGTTTGGAAAAGATTCGCCTTACACCAACGCAGGCCGGTTGACTTACCGGGTAAGGAGAAAGTAAGCATGCAGATAGGGTGGTTCAGGTATCCTTTCTGATTATTTTTTTAACTTATCCTTTTCTTCCTGATGAGAAAATGCTTGGAGTATAAATCTTTCTATTTATTTTTATTTTAATTATGACGGAAGGCACCGTATTGTCTTCATTATATTTATACTTGTGTAATTTTTCTTACTCCTCTTCGTAAACTCGTTTTTTTGTCATCTCATTACATTGTGTTTGCGCCTAACGTTAGGCAACCAGTAGAACACGATGTAGGATTAGGAGTTTCATCGAGTACAGAACTATACTCATGAAGAATATGCGGAATGCTTTAACACATAAGTAAAAGTGTATAAAACGTGTATGCTGTTTTCAGCACTTTTGACACCCAATCCTCTATAGGCTCTCTCGATTACTCCCTGGTTTCCACTCCTGATTCGGTCGATTTGACTCAGGTTCCGATTCCAAGAAAACGGAATCGTCGGTTCCACCCGAAGCCGTATGAAAACGTCCGGAATCGTCCAGGATCATCCGAACCATCGGCTCTATCGAAGCCATCGGAATTGCTCAGCACCGTCAGAACCATCCGGAATCGTAGTCGGCCATATGAACCCATCTTTGGTGAACGGGTCGACGATTTTAAAAGTCTCCTTAAAACGACTATTTTCATTACCAATCACACATTTTTTGTTAATAAAAGGATTCAATTCAGTACTTCGATGCAACGATCAAGCAATACAGTCCGGAATCGTCCTCAAAGTCAACGTCCAGGGTTGTTCTAATCAATCATGAAAATTTTTAAAACGTTGGCACACTCTCTAACGCCAAAACTTCATCACTTAATTTGGGCCTAGAAAGCCTATTCAGTCCATGACAATGGTCTACAAAGACTTTACAAATTGCGTAATTCGGTGCCATTCTCATGACATGGCCAGTTGATCGTAGCCTGGCGAGTTTAATTCACTGGTTTACCCAACAGTCTCAGAGAACTCGTCAATTTAGCAGGTCCTTTATTATACTTCTTTATGTGCAATGCCAAAAATCCTTCTGAGCATCATCCTCTACGGCATGGATAAGAGGGTTAGATCAGTTTTATACCATCTCGATGATATCAGAGTCCCATCTCGGAGCTCTGTCCCTCCCGACACATATTGTAGTGCATTGATAGCTGATAGCTGATAGCTATAAGCATCTTTTAAAACAATTTGTAAAAAAAACGTAAATATTGGAAGGAAGTTAAGATTGTGTAAACTATCTAAAATTCACACTGAAGAAAAGACCTGTCCCAGATTCTCGGCAATGTTATTGAGCTTAGATGTCTACAACTCTAAACTTGTCCTTCCTTGAGATTTGTATTCTTCACCAAGTTTTAAAAGTTATTTTCAATATTTCGCTTGATTTTAAAGTAACCTTTTCATAAATAATCACTTTTGTTCAATTCGTCCGTCTTTGGACTGAAACAGTCCCACTTTTTTTTTTTTTTTTTTTTTTATTCATAAAGAACGGCCTGGCCGTATTGCTAAACAGTCCCACTTAAATTACAGATTTAAAAAAAATTGGGCCTTAATCCTGCAAGAATACCAACAAGCCATCCAACCATCCCTCTGCAGCGCCTTTAGAAAACGGCAAATATTCTAACGAGCGCACATTCAAAGAGTAAACGAGTTTATATCCTTCCTTTTCTTTTAAAACATCCACCTCATCAGCACGTACAGCTCAGTTGGCCCTACTAAACGACTCGAAAGAATCGATAGTAGATCGATCAAATCACTCTTCAACAACCCCCGAGTGAGCCAGCGCACCCGGTGGCTGGTGGAGCACACTTTTACGCAAAAATGTCAACCCGTCTGGCACATTTGTGTGCCTTTTGACGAGCGTTTTCTCCTCTGTGTGTCTGTGTGTGATATGCGGCCGGAATACTCATCAATCTCAATTCCTTCGCCCCCCCGGGGGGAGAAAAAGGCACAGGTTGGAGCAGCAAGGTTCGATGTCTCACATTTCGGTCGTATTCACAGATCATTCACTCGGAGAATCGCGCTTGTTCGAGATTTTCTTCGACAGTGGTTACGGCTGGTGGTTCCTTCGCTTTTGAGGAAGTTGGGCTGTGTTCTCTTCCCCGAGTTCGCTTCCGAATGATCTGTTAAGCCATTTGCCGTCAGTTGAGCCGCCAACTACCCACCCAACAAAGCAAGGATGAACACGCATGAACGTCTTTCTCTACTTTATGCAAATGAGGTGACACCATTATTCGTATTCGCTAGCGTGCGGTGGTAGGATGCGCACGAATAACTTCATTCTCGGTGGTTGTCGGACGCGGCGGATGGCGTAATCTAGCACCGTACATGCGGCAGGCAGCTTATCTCCATTTATCAAGTGCCGTGCAGGAGTTGATCACTGCCGGTGCCGTCGATTGACGTACTCGAATGATAGTTGACGACGATTGAAAGTGTAGCCTATTGGATTGGAAAGCTGGCCTCGGGAGTAGATCAAACTGGGCGGGGGAGGGAAATGGGGTAATGGAAATGATATTATGGCATGGCATGATGGCAAAGATATGCTTTTAATCAAATTTACTTCCATTTCTCACACATGGTGGATTCAATTGAGCTTGGCGAGAGGATTATCGTAGTCTGTTACAGGAGGGTTTTGCTCAAATACAGTAAATGAATTACTTTAGCTTGTCTTTTGGACTTGTCTTATTTTTGAACGTTCAAGGTTGTTTTCGCTTACAGTTGTTATGATAAAATTGTGTAAATAAAATCCGTAAATACCTGTTCCAATATGCAAACATATCTATTATAACATAAAAAATACTAACATTTTGACGCTGGTTGCTACAGCCATTTCTGAATAGCTTGCTTCTTTTTTACCCGTAGTATAATAGTTAGTTCTTGGAGCAGTCTTGTGGTACAGAGGTAGACGTGCTGATCTTGCATACGGCAGGACTGTATACCATATCCCGCACGCAGGACTGGTTATTCTTATTATACTAGTATGATAGTAAATTAGGAATGAAGCATAATAATTGCACTCCTACTTGGCTACAAAATGATTGGGCGAGGTCCTCTGACAGAAGTTTGGCAAAAACAATGCTGGACACTGCCGAGGTCAGTTTAAAAATCCTTTAGATTGACGAAGTTTGGTTGACGCTAGATTTTTTGTAGTCTTCAACCGATAGTCCAATAATCTTCAAGATATTTCACGCTTTAGACTGATTTTCAGACACCTGTACCCAAATTTCACTACATTGAAATCATGAGACTTTTGGATGACTTTTGAATTTCTATTATTTTCGAAGGGTATTTCAACATACCAAGTGTCGTATAACATTCGACTCCTCTGAAACATTTCTTCACGTGTACCGACCATGTTTCTGCAATTTCGTCAGCAATGTTTTCGATGCGGTATCAATAAATCTAGTAAGCCAGAAATGACATTGCAGGCATGACCTAAGATGTCGTTAAGCCAAGATATCAGATGAAGAAGTTTTCGATCTAGAGGCTGTGTAAGGTTAATAAAATGTAAATATATCTGTAACGGAAAGGTTTTGTACAACGTACGAATTTGTATTTGTAGTACGGTTTCTAGAGGGTTTACTTGTCCATCGACTGAAGAGTAAATATTAATCATTGTAGGGAGGCTGGAATCAGTCCATCATAAGACGTCTACTTTTCATTTCTTCTACGATATAGTAAGTTGTGTTTTAAAATCTGAAGCAATTGTAATCGATTATCAGGAAGTGACTCACTATTTTGATCCGTTTCGTAAAGAAAAAATCTGGAGTACATCAAATCTGATAATGCTCTTATGTTTTCTCTATGCATCAGTTATATGTTTTCAGTTCATAGAATAAGTTCCTCCACGTTAAAAGCATTGTACTATTTAAGGTGCAAAAGCAAGAAGCCTGGAGTTGCTCAAATTTTGTGTTAATAAGGGACTATTGTTTTACTCATGGAGGCACTTGTTGTATGGACATAAAAATACTGTACAAGTTGATAAAGTCTTCGGATGGATCGTGAAGACAAAAAGGGATGATTTCAAGCATCGGTTCAAAAAGAGAATCAATAAAAGCCTTGCAAAGTCTTCAATTTTTATCCAAACTGCCATTTCATTACTCCTCAAATTGTAATACTTAATTGATAAAAGCCACGTGTGTGGAATTGAGTAAATAACACAACTGATTCTAATTACAACTTCCAGATTCCTTTACAAATCGTCTATAGCCTACCACCGACTAAAGTCAATTAATTTTCTAGTTCTGCAATAAAATTACTTCTGCCCTAGTGAGGCCCCCTTTCCATCAGGCAACGGCCCGATCGCAATCAAACCAACCTTACATAAGCCAATTAACACGCTGCTTTATTGCTTTGTTTTTTATGCTCAATCAACGTTCTTATACTGTTCTTCCTCTCTCTCTCTCTCTCTCTCTCTCTCTTACAGTACGAACCAGTGTTCGATTCGAGCACGAGCGTCCTCTACCTTAACCATCTGATCCTGTACGAGTGTCAAGGATTGTCGCAGGAGCTGGAGCAACTGTCCCGCGAGCGTGGTTCGCCCTGCTTCCGGCTGCAACCGATGCACTGCAACACCGTCGTAGCTAATTGGGCCCGCGGATCTGACGTAAGTAGTGTGCCGGGGGTAGGTGGGACTTGGCCGGGTTCGCAGTGTCTTACAGGGTGCGAGATTGGCTTGCAAGAAAACGGCACACAAACAGAACGGGCTTCGGTGTTATTTCGTCTTTTTTACCAACAAAATTCTTGTAGCCTTCTGCTCTGAAGTTTCATTTAAAATCAACGTTTTTTGTTTGGTTTGCCTTTTGCTCGCGCCAGAACGGAAGCCTGTGTACCAGATTTCCACGTTCAAACGGAAACCGGAATGGGAGGCGCCCAACGATGGGCCGGGGGACTGGTTTTATGTAGGTGACAAAAGTCACTCTCATTTTCCGCCCGCTAATTAACTAACGGTTACGGCTTGCTTCCGTCGACACCGGGCTACCTTTCTGTACGAGCTCGCACACACCCGGGGTTTTCCATTTGTACCTAGTTCGGTTTCGAAGCTATTTTGTTCATTCATCCTCCACGCGCTTTACAGCCTCACGTGCACCGTTCAGTGCTGTGTAGTGCTGTAGCTGTTCGACAGTTGGCAAGGAAAAAGACGCTCGGGGAAGGATGGTGTGCCAAGAAATATTCTTTCACCTTTCCGGTAGGGAAATGAAACATACAAAGACCCACCTTGCGCGACTCGGTTTCGGAGATCGACGTTTTTTTTTTCTATACAGAAAAAGGTAAAACAGACGCGACACAACAGCAACACCAAAAATAAAAGCCAGCACAACCAACCGATGCAGCAAAACATGAAAGAACATTTACGCACTGCTGGATCACTGATTTTTCGCTTCCGTTCCGCACCGAAGCTTCGAAGATTTTCACTTTGAAGCTCTATGTGTTTGTGTGTGCGTGCAGGTGATTCCGTGCGTTAAAGAGCAACCGTTAAGGGTGCGTTCTTTCACGGCTGTTTAGAACGCTGAAACGTGCCGTCGGTGCTAATATTGCGTTTTCCGTCGGTTTTTTTCGCTTTCTTTCTGGAGTTCCCGATGGAAATTAGGTCACCAAAGCACAGGACTATGACGGCAGCTAGCTAGTGCGCTTTTGTGTAGCGCCGCTGCGTAGTACATCGAGCGGGAGCGTTGTTTTTTGCGTACGTTGTAAAGCAAAACAGGGAAAATAGAAAATAAACAAATGTCTACAGATGTGGTATGGCCGGGAACAATGGAACCCAGTAACAAGGACGGTTAATGAAACTGCCAACAAAAATCACCCATCCTTCTGTTGTAATAGCAAATAGAAAAAAAAACTAGACGCAAAAAGCTGCTTTATGCTGCAATGTTCTAGTTTTGCTGTGCAAAAATTGAGCAAAAAGCGGACCAGTAAAAAAAAAACTTCCCTAAAATGGTTTAACAAGGGCAAAAATACATTCATCCCACCACACCACACTGTGGGAGGCACAAATAGTTTCCATTCCTCGCCCTTTCCTTTTCTTCACTCCCACTGAACTACCCACGCACCTAACTTTACAGAATTCGTCCACGCTGCATCGGTTGCAGAATGTTTATGTTAGGCGAAAGTAACAACAACAAAAAAGGCAAACAAACCGTTGGTCCCCCATTCGACGAAAACATATTACATTTCGGGAGTGTGTCGACAAATTTTCGCCTTCATTTGTTTATTTATTTTGTTGTGTGTTTTTTTTATTTACTTTTATGTACAACATTCATTTGTGTCCTAGAATGGCGCGTTTTTGAACGTGAACAATGTGCTCCTGCATAACATGCAGGCTCATTCACCTGTAATTGGTGTTGGTGAAAATTGTTGGCTACCGGTTTCGGGGAAATTAGTCGGGTACAAGCGTGGTGTGCTGTACTTTGCATACTGTCAGGCGTAACAAAGGAATATTTTGTTGTGTTTTTTTTTCGTAAGAAATTAGTTTGCTTCTCGTTTGGGACTCTTGTTCTGGGATGTTACTCTTGCAAATGTAGGCTACAAATTTTTCCTTTTAGTTTTTTGAATTTTCCTCTTGGTGATAGAGTAAATACTCCCATGAGTACAGCTTTTATAATATTTAGAGTCTTATATATCCATGATTGGCAAACCCGTGAATATCGTAATGGTTTTCCTATTTTATTGCTTTTTTGTTTGTCATGCTTTGATTGTTCCTTTGCACTTAAACCTCCAAAGGTATCGGCCAGCCATAGCTGGCCTTCTTTGACCTAAATTTACCCGTAGTAAAGTAGTCATTCCAACGTACGAGGAAGCAGTCTGAATGAGATTTGAGCCCCGGTCCTGCCGTGTTAAAAACCAGCGCCGTTATCGCCTCATTACCTCATGCTTTGATTATGCCAGAATATTCTTATATTCGAAAAACTGGCTTATAAAAAAATTTAATTTAAAAATAATTTTACACAAGTAACATAACTATTGAAACACCAACGGAAAATATGTTTCTATGCTATTGTTATAGATTTTTCAAGTGTACAAGAAGCTTCAAACTATTTTTATTCATGTAAATACATTTTGAATTATTTTTTTTTCATCGATTATTTTTAGAGGCAATGCCTGTTCAATACTGGTGCCTCATATGAAAGGTTATCAAAAATGCCTAAATTCAGAAAAAAATTGGAATGAATTTATGCTGCTACAATAATACTGAAAATCAATTTACATTCAAAAAGGTCTGTTTAAAGCTAGTTGTTCTTTTGATTAATTTTTTACCGACTGAAAATTAATTTCTGTCGGTGTTTGGAAAGCTATAATTTTTTAACTTTTTGATTGAAATGTGTTTTTTATTTTTATTTTCTTCTACGTGCTACAACATCAATTTTAGCTTGCTTTTTGGTTTATTTTATTCTAAAAAACATGATGTTTATATAGTTGTGTGCAGGGCTCTTTTACTTCTTAATGTTTCTTTCAATCCCTTATACGTATGCCAAGCGATGGATATTTTATGTAACTATATTTGCCTGTATGTGTGGGATTTTAAATGTTTTATATTTGAATAAGCAGGGGATTTGAATATATTTGAATATTGAAAATGCAGGGAGAAAATAATAATGGCTTAAACAGCTTTGACAAACGCAAGAGCTATCAAATTTCAAAATACAAGTTTGCAATATTTTTTTTTTATTCATAAATAACGGCCTGGCCGTATTGCTACAAGTTTGAAATATAATGATGTAGGAAAATGGTGTAAGCTGTTGGGGCTCATCACACATATGGCTACTGAGATTCGGGACCCGTCGTGTCTTAGAGCGCTGTACTGCTGCAGAGGAAGTTCACGCGTTTATTGTACGACTCCAGCGCTTCCTTGTTTTCTTATTCTATGTGGTGTTAGCTGCTGGATTTGATAAGACTTGATAATCGTTATGCCCGCAAGTTATTTATTGCCAACATCCTTCTTTCCCATATTGACTCCCTTGCCGTTCTGTGCAGCTATTCCTTTATATGTCCCTTCTCAACTTTGCATACCCTTATGCGTCGAACGCGGTTTTCCCAGAGCGATCTAAGGACGCACGTGTTATTGGCGTTAATCTCGCTAGGTGATCTGTTTGATCACGATGTTTCTGTTAATTGTTTCGGTTCACTTCTCTTATCAACCTCATCCTAAAGTTTTTGTCTTGCATTCCTACATTCCCACTCCTACCTTACACTTATCACTTATATTTAAAAGTTTTGGATTTTATAGCTCTTCGACGAAGGTTGATTTTTTTTTTTTAGTTATAAGAACATGGTAATACCTACGTAAATAATGTTATCTTGGTCACATAAAACCATTTTTATCATACAATTGAATGACTTTTTGTTTGCTTACTTACCCATGTCTTTGTCTAGAAACAGTATGACAATAGAATAATTCCTAAACAAACGATAAAATTACCCTTCTCACCTTCGTTAAAGCATTAATTGCAGACTCCTAAAAGCAAGCAGCTTTCCTACCTCGAAAAGCTTTAATAAACACCACCTTACGCCCTGTAAAACTGATTGTAAGCAAACAGTACGCCGAGTGAACAAATCAAAATGAGTATAACTGCTCCGCGCCACGAAAAGAAGGCCACAGCAACCGTGGCCTTACCCAGTTCGTGGCACAAACAGCCGTGCAAGCCGTTGAGGAACAAAAGATGAGAAAACAAATCGACAAATGGCTGATTGAATTTGTGCCGCTTATTGCCAACAAGAAAACGCAAAATGGGAAGGACCGCAACACAGGCAAAAGAAGAATGAACGGAACAAAATCCCAGTCGCTTCAGCGCGGTTACGCTGCACAACAGTGTTGGAGGGAAAAGCTTTTCTTCGGGTTCAGCTTTTCTTTGCAGCTCCGGTGTTTTTTTTTGTCTTGTTCGCTTTCTTCTTCGTTCGGTACAATCGTCTAGTTTCCCCCGAGCGAACACAGTGTCGAACCGAAAGGCGTCGATTGGGGGGAAAAAAAGCGTCCACCGTTTTTCGTTGGCTTGGCAGTAGTGAGTGAGTGGGGTTCGAACAAGACGAATAAATTAAATTACACGATAGAATAAATTTGCCAATTGCCAATTCAATTTGAATGCGATGGAATGTAATGAATTTCGCGTTCGCGTCGCACACGGTCTGTGTGTGAGGGTCGCTGTGTCATCATCATCCGCCGGTCGATCGGTCGGTCGGGGAACTGATTTTCCTTTACGACGCTGGTGTAAGGACCTGGAGCGCTTGGCGCCAGGTGACGCCAGGTGAGGAATCGTTTGCGTCACGTCTCGCACCGAACGCGAACGGATTTGAAAAGAGGTGTAATTTATCGCATTATTCGCGTGCACACACTACAGCGAATAGTGTTACTTGGGTCGCGTCCGTTTATGATGTGTAGTACACTACTCGGCGCACTGGAAGAGGTGGCTAGCGTGTGTGTGTGTGTGTGTGTGTGTGCGCCTCGTTTGATATCGACAAAAACAGTAGCAAATGGGTATAAGGGGCGTGACTTTTACGATGCCATGACGCCATGCGCTTCTCAACCCGGCTTGCAACAGCGGCAGCGTTATTACCGAACCATTGTTCCGTGCCGAGTTTATGAGTCTGGAATTGGCACTTGGAATAGTGCGAGGTGGGTGCTTTTTCGGGAACGGAATTCCCACCATCGTAAAACGCTGCCCGTTCCAAAAGTTCTGCCATAAAGTCGTGTCTAAGTCGTCTTGCTGCAAACAACCTTAATGGGAAGATTTACGGCTCTGCTGCTGCTCTATGTCTCCTTGTAAAAGGGCAGATCCCACTGTCATTACGGGCCTTATTCAACAGACGTGGACATTTTAAATTCGTACCGCTCGGTCTCCATCTTGAGTAGCTACGCTCGTCTCCTGCACGCCACTTTAATCTATCGTCCTCCTTTCCTCTTTTAACCAGGGCTTCACCTTCCCACCCGAGGCGGGCTACCCGCTAGAATCGCACCAAGCCACGTACTACATGCTCGAGACGCACTACAACTATCCCGACTACACGTACGATTTCTCGCCATTCTATCGGAAGAATCTGAGCAAGCAGCAGCGCAACATGAACATTAAATCGCGCGACGAAGCGGCCGAACCACAGCCAGAAGACAGCGATCCCCGGTCCAACGGTGATGAAGACCTTGCCGACGATGGAGACGACAGTATCGCGATGGAGCAACAGATGGTGGACAATTCGGGCCTGAAGCTGTACTACACGCGCAAGCTGCGGCAGCACGATGCCGGCGTGCTGTCCGTCGGGCTCGACCCCAACTGGCGTCACATTATACCGCCCCGACAGGAGAATGTTATCTCGCAGGGCCACTGCATTGGAGCCTGCACGCAGCGAGCATTCCCGCGCGACGGCATCAACATCTTTGCCGTCATGAGCCGAACGCATCTGATCGGACGGCAGGTGAAACTCCGACAGGTAGGTACCGGCCGAAGATAAATGCTTCCGTTTTACTTTTCGTCCACCAAATCCACCAACCACGCGCGACAAACCATTCCAGATTCGAGGCAACACGGAGCTACAGCCAATAATGCGTGACACAAACATCGATCCAAGCTATCAGGACTACCGGCGGCTGACCGTACCGACCAAGGTACTGCCGGGCGATAGTCTCGTGGCGGAATGTATCTATGACAGCTCGTCCCGCAAATCCATCACTCTCGGTAAGTGAACCGGTTTGTCACACTTCACCGCTAACGATTAAAGTGGCTCGGCCATTTTGGCGACACAACAGGCTTTCCTGTTGTCTCGGGGACATTGTCTTGGGGTTTAAAGTTAACGTGTTTTTCGGTTGCGTTCTTTTGCTTCGGATTTCACAGGTGGCATGACGACCCGAGAGGAAATCTGTATCATCCTGACGCTGTACTACCCTCGTCAGCGTGAGCTGACATCGTGCCATTCGCTGCCAAGTCTGCCGACCGTGCTACATTCGCTCGGCATCGAGGAGCTCGCCTCGTAAGTATTGTCCAATGTTGTGTAAAGGCATGGTTACTGTGTGGGACACAAAAGCTCCGGGAGAAGCTGATAGTGTGTGGGTTGTCGAGCTTTAGGGCCGGATGAAAGGACTTTCATTTTCATGGAAGCATCCTTGGGTTCATTTCTTTGCGACTGTATGAAGAGCAAGTTAGGTTGTTTATGCGAGTGATGGTTCATGATAGAATTCCTGGGATTTTTGGTTGAATTGTTCTCTTTCTACTAGACTTTGACGATCAATGTAGCTGGTAGACTGCATTTCTAATAAAGAAACTGTACTTTACCGTGATGCTATTGCTTCATCGAAGATCTTTATTTATTTATTCTTATAATTTATATAAAAAAATCGTGAGCTTAAAATTAACTTGATTGTCAATTTTAGCTATCGTTCTGATGAGTTCACTTAAGTCAATAGAAATATCAGCCTTTTTGATTTATTGGATTTGTTGGACTTAGAAACTATGTTTGAACAACTAGTTTCTAGAGAATGTTCTACATCGAAAATCCTCCACTATCACAGCATATAGTCATCTAAGTTTGCTCAAGGTTTTTAACAGCGTTCCAATATTTAATTATTCCCTTCTGACGACTGCCTACATTATCATGACGTGTCAAAGCAATCAAATTAGGAGGATTCTAGCTATCTATCCAACAGTCATTTCACACCAATACCAATATTCTGCTTCCGACAGCGCTCAAATTCCGCACATTATCATCGCAAAGTTTTCTTAAGCGCCTGATGCAAAGTAACTCTTAGAAAGTCTCTTCACCTTCAGAGACCCTTTCTTCCAAGACACAGATTTTTTTTATTTTAGTGTGTCAAGTTTTTTGCCTTCAATCAGTAAAACGCCTGCTTTTAGTGTTCCTGTGAGGCTTCTGCTAGCTGATACGAGCAAGTGTAAGACATTAATAACTCCTACAACAGCCTTGCTGTACTCAGAAACAATCCTGCAAACCCAAATTCACATTTGGTAGGTGGCTGTGAAGCTTTATAATCAAACAGTGTGAGAGATTAGAGTTGGACTTTCACGGGACATCAATCTACTCTATCTTGTTCTTTCTCGAAGGCTTAAGCACAGAAGTTTATAAATCATTAGCCACATAGTGTACATCAAAGTCTAACTTATTTGAATGTTTTTCTTCTTTTACCTGTGAATCTCTTTATTTTTCTTTCTCACTCTCTACTCTTGGTCGAACGACCGCAAAAGTCATGCCTACCATTTCAGGCTTACGAGACTTAAAAATACCACGTAGTTGGACAGTCATACCTAACCAAAGAGGAACGGTCCGGTTGGGATGTGAACCCCAGTTCTGCCGTATGAAAACCGACACCGTTGTCGCTTTTACCACCAAACCGCCCATACTCCAACTTACAAACATTAATGAGAGGAATAAGATACATCGTTTTGTGACATATCTATCGACTAAAGCTGAACCTCTAACGAATCAATCGATCCATCTACTCCAACACTTTAATAAACCCTTTCTTCTTGCCATTGCCCTTTTAATGAAGTTACCATCTAGTTTAATTCCTTCCAGGAATCAACCATCACTCATCCAATTTTGAAGATCACTTCCCTTTTTATTTCTGAACCGGGACCGGCACTGGCATACTTCCTGTTCGATAAAACTTCCTTTTACCCTTTTTTTTTTGCTACCAAAACCAAAACGCACTCCGAATAATAATAAACCCTTTCTGTCCACCGGGTTTACTGAAGGGAGCGTGCTGTTGCAAAATGTGACGTTTAATTTGTACCTCTTACAGCCCCATTTTAATGAATAAGAAAGAAAGCCTTCTTTCTGTCTTTTGTTCTATGCGCGTGGTTGTCCCGCGCGAAAAATTACAAAAGACGCTCCCAGTTTAAAGGTTTCTTTACAGGGCCAAAAGCCTTCTTGAAGAAGGGGAAAGTATTTTGAATGATAATTTCTTCCCTTTTCTTTTCTGCAGAAGAACCAATTCTAGGAACTGTGAAAAGAATTCTTCTTTCCGGCACGGCTCCTATTCCTGTTACGTGAGTAGAATGAACTCACAGAAATTCGTCCCAGAAAAGATATCCCAAACTCGATCGATCGACAAGGAAAAAAAAAGGAAAACACCGTTGTATCGATTATCGAATCCGTTTCCCGCTCAACTGTGTAACGAAGTAGCTTAATGAGTATTATCAGGCTGGGGTGTGGTCAAAAAGCAGCTGCTAGTAAGCACACCCGAAACAAAACAAAAAGACAAAAAGGACACCAACCGGTCTGCAATTTTGGTTTTTTTCTTGGTTCACATTTCCGACACCACAAAACAATCGACCGCAACCACATTGAAGCTATAAACGAAAGCAAAAAAAAAAAAACCCCAAACTGTCCCTATGTCACCGTCCGGGGAAGTTGAGTGTTGGAAAAGGCAGGAAAATTGTGTGACGATAAGGGAAGGAATGCCTTTATCGCACCCGATGGCCGGTTTTTTTTTCCTCCCGGTGTCTGAGCTATCCCAAGTGCCAAGAATGCGTGTATTGTTGTGGAGGTTGGAATTTTTGAAGTAATTTTTCGTTTCTTCGTTTCTTTGCGAGGCTCAAAACTTTTCTATCGCTTTTTAAAATTCCTCGGGGTAAAAATGGACCGAACGGTGGGAGGGGGGGGGTGGGGGGGGATCATTTGTGGTGTTGCGGTATAAATGAATTGCGTTGGCTATTGTGCATTTACACTGAGTGTACATACAGTAGACCCGTTTGAAGCAGTTTCCTTATTTACTTACTCCCTCGGGCTTGGCAAAAGTCGTTTTTTCTCCTGGGGTTTAGACGTTCGTTTTCTTGCTTTCAATTTCTCGGAAAGCTTTCCGGTCCACCTGAGACAGCTTGAAAGTTCATTCAGACTGGTCAAATGGAAGCAAACAGAATAGCTCTATGTACAGTGGGCAGTTTCAAACAACTATTCCATTCAAGTTATGGTTTTTATACAAAAAAAGATTCATGGTGAAAAATTAGGCTAATTTATGACTATTGATCATTCATTAAAGATTGCATGAAATAATGTGCACACTAGTTAAAAGGCCATGGAGACGCGTGGTGTCTCAAGCACATGGCTGTGTTGTAAGCGACAGGTACTAGGCGTCTCCATTAAGCATTTTTGACCGACGTGCTCAAGTACTAGGCGCCTCCATCACAAGTTAAAGATTAAATATCAAATAATAATTTCTTTAACCTATTTTTAATAAAAAAAATGATATATGCATAGAGAAAAAAGAAAACAAAAGGATAAAGGGTAAAAGACTCGAGAAGGCCCCCCCTAGAATCTTTTGTGTGCAGCACTGTGGCCTGTCATTTTTGTTGTACAAAGGGATTTCCGTATGGTCAAAACCCATTTGATGTAAACATTGTGCATTGTTCCTTAATACTGTTAATAGACAGCGCGTAGAACTTGATAAAATACATTGTAACAAGTGGTTTGAGATTATGATATTCTTATGTTTCCTCCTTTGCTGAATATCAATGCAAGGTAACAAGTATTCATCGAATTACTGTTCCGTTACCGTTCGAGAACGCCGTGCATGTTTTAGGCCCGATTGTTCACGCCTAGTGCGACTGAAAACTAGTACGAAGCCCCTGTAACCCAAAATGAATGGTAGGGTTAGCGGAGAGGGGATTTTAATCAAATAATAGCAATATTTTATTTGGCTTTCTTCAACCAATTTTGACCACACTGAAAGCACACTGAAAGCTCACTGTGAAGCTCTCGCAAAGTGTACTGCGGATTGCATACCTTTAGGCGTAAATCCTACAGCGCCTAACAAATTTTGTCAGGGGGGGGCCTTCTCGAGTCTTTTACCGGATAAAGAAAACATGACCGCCTTTATTTGCTTTTATTCATTAGAATCGTCCGGCACGTATTGCATATCGATGCCTCGATGCCTTGATGTTAAACGTTGTGGATTAAAATTGTTCAAAATATTTAAAATAGTAAGGATATTTTGGCAATGTTAAGAAAGGTGCAATTACAATTTTAATTTTAGGAATTAAAATTCTAACTGTTTTTCCTCATGTTCTCTTAAAACCTTCACCGTTATCGTTAATCAACGCTTCTTGGGCTGGTGGCGCATTTTTTTTTCCTACTTAATGAACGTAAAACGATATAAATTTCTTTCAAAATTAAGGAAAAAAAGACTGGTGGGGCAAAAAACTCAAACCCAGAAAAAAGCGTCCAACCACCAACGGTTTGTCTCAGTCCTTATTTTGTCTGTCGGTTCTTATTACATCCCGTTTTCGTTGTTTGCGCGAACGGAAACCATCGAAAGAGGTGATGGATTGTTCATTGAATGTGAAGCAGGAAAAAATGGCTACCACTACACCACCAGCAAAAAAAACAACTAACGGGAAATGGAAAAATCTCATTAAATTTTAATGATAGCTCCCCTTTTTTCTGTATGCTCGTACTGCTGCATCCTTCCCAAAAGGTGACGATTTTTCTCCGGTCCGTCCGTCTTTCCACAATAACAAAATACCAAAACCAAAACAGCAGCGCGCACCCAAAACCAACACAAAAAAATCACAATATTCAAAATGATTTCTTCCATTGCAGCCGTTCGTGGCAGGTTTTGTGCGGATGCAACCGCCAGCCGGCAGATGCTTGATGAGATATTATATTTTACATCGTGGCCACCGTGGGACATCACTTTGGTTTTCCTTTCATCCTTGGTGTGATGTATTTTTCTCCGCCACGAAGGCCGCCGTTTTTCGTCGAACTGCAGGTGATGCAGATGATAAAATGGCACCGCAACGCACCGACGACGATCGGCAGCAAATGAAAACCTTTTCCATCTGACCGCTCACGGTCGCACCAATGCCAACTGAACCGAGTCGCCCGGACCCAGACGCCCTAGAAGGAGAAAATAAAACATTTAAACGTGTTTGGTGCTCCCCCTCTCTCACTCTTTTTTGTGTCTTTTATTGCTGGGCTGCCCGCAAAAGGAACAAAGGCTGGTCTGGGTCCAACACAAAAAAAAAACAGATGAAAAAGAACACCAGTGTGCCCATTGTGGGAGGCTGTTTCTGTGGCCAGAGACGTATTGACATGGGATCATCACAAACAAACAGAAAAACAACAAACGCGACGAGGAAACTTATCTTGTTTATAGTTTTGTGGCCACTGTCAACCCCATGCGCTGGCGTCTCCCTTGGGGTTTGGCTGGTGGTGATGAAGCACACGGGCGCTAATGCAATGAAGGACGAGTTTTTCTCCTTTTGGTGCACGAAATGAACCATGGACGTCATTAAATTTTTCGATGCAAAAATACAGCCACAATACGGCAGATACATCACATCAGCTTGATGTTGTAGCTTTATTTGTCCTTTTTTTCCTAGGGCATGGACATTTTTCGTTGTTATCTTTATCACGCTCCGGTGGTGCGTTGGGTGATGCGCGGGTCATCGTTTCATTATGATGGTAAACGAGCTCCACAATGGAAAATGAAATGACGATGAGCATTCGCACGAATCACGGGAATTCAATTAAAAATTGTGCAAAATTATATTAGAAGCAAACATCATACACACAATAACCAAATTCCAGCTAAGTCAACTTTCAAATATTACGAAAATTACATTATTTGTAACTTGCTTCAAGGATTCTTGTCGTATTTGAGGATCTTAATTAACATCAAATGTTAAGCAAAGCTGGATCTAAAGCTCTTAAAACAATTCATTGCTATTAAGTCACACCACCGAGAGAGAACTATCTTTTGATAGAAACTTCGAAGAGGTCTGGTTCTTTCTGTCCTTACTTAGTTCTATCACTTTAAGAGGTGGCAAACTACCTTTACAGATATCCTTGACTTAGTTTATCCGGAGCTAGATAAGTCAGTTCTCACAACTATCCGGGTTGGATTCGATATCTGCTTTTACCATTTCGAAAGATAGGTTTCACTATTGTCTCGACCTACGACTTCAAAGAATATTGTATTTCATTTATTTTGGGTTTCGATTTTTGGGTTAGGGCTCTTGAGTGTTACTGTACTGTGTTACTATACTCTTGAGTGAGTAAATATATTCTGATGTTATTCATGCATTAATTCATGCATTACTTCTGTTTTTTTAATTTTTTTTATTATAATGTACAGGCCTGGCCATACTACTTAAAACTAAATCTCAAAATAAGGTACAATTAACTAAGGTTTAAAGATATTTCCTTCAAAATCCTATAAAATACACCTCAAAAATCCATCATAAATAATTTTAAGTATTTATATGTCAATGAAACTGAAAAACCGGCATAACTGAACCGAAAATCCCACCATGTTGAAAAACCGTATGCAGAAGACGCATCAGAGGAGAGCTTTAACAGCTAATCATAGACTGAGATATTGAAGGCCTTTTTGTTGGTCTGATCGATAAAATCTTGGCTGCTTCAGATTATTATAAATGTCTATAATGATAACGCAGTTGTCCATTGGAAAATTTTACTTTTCTTAAAAAAAAACTAAAGAGCACCTTATGTGTTACCAACGTGTATAGAACAAACACTTAAAAATAAAACCAAATTTGTAATTTACGTATTAAATTCGATTCTTATCACGCCTGAATGTATGCAATTTTTAATTCACAATGAAACATCTAATCTAATCTAATTCAATATGCCCTGAACTTCCATGCTTGGTAAAAAGCCACCTTGCTTGAGTCTTCCGAAAATAACAAAAACAATAAACATGTTCAAGAAACTATTCTAAGAAAATTCATGGCAAATAGTTTCGCTGCCCTCAGGTTCCCTATTTTTTACTCACAAAATACAAGGCAAAACATTTATCTTTTGTCTCATCCAAAAACCACTTTTTAGCTATATCCGTACCGTAGGAATTCTCACACAAACCCTTGGCTGAATAATGACATTTTTCCTTGTCTTTTACCAGCGCCAAACAGTGTTCCCACACTTTGTTTGCCTCTCATCCCCTCTGTAGTTTGCTGAGCAAACAATGCAACACTAATAAAAACATTAAACATATCCTCCATCTGCACAAGAACAGTGGGTTTTTATGTGCGTGTGTTATTAAGCGGGAACAACAAAAAAAACCCTCGTTAGGAAAAACTATCGAAAAACACTGAGCCGCTCCGACCTGGGGTACAGCGTGGGAAGGAGCAAAATAATTTGCACCTGAGAACTTTCGCCTGCATGTTTTCACATTATTTATCATTTCGCACCATTTTGCTTAGCAAAGAACCCCCCCTTTCCGCAATGGACGTGTTGCAATATCGTTTACAAGGGAACAGCGAGATGCGAAAAAGAGCGAGGGGACAAAAAGGATCGTACAATTTTCCTTCACAGGGAAAATCATTCCTACTACTGCACCTGATGCTCCGTTCAGGCAAAAGACCGGGAAAATGCTTCGGAAGAAAAAAAAAGGGAAACATAAAGGATTTGCAACTTGAAATCCTACGGAAATCCCCAGTGGGACGACATACGTCTTCCTGATGGGATTCGTTGAGGGTTTCTGTGTGTGTGTGTATCCTTGTCCCTTTACTCGACTTGAGATTAGCACTGGTTTTGTCTCACCATCAATAACGACAATGTTCCCCCTTATTGTTTCGTCACCCACACCAGGATTTGGTTTGCAAAGGGGCAATAATCATCAGTATCCGTAGCCATCCTGTTCCCTTTTTCTTAGGGAAAGCCTTACCTTCTAATGCATCTTTCGTGTAAGGAGATGCGACTACTTCTTGTAGGCGAAATTGAATAAGACAAGACTAACCACCAGCTGACAGCGAGAAGGGCTTTAACTTTTGCTCCCGTTTCGTTAATGTGTCCCCGATGCGCGTTAATGGCATTCCGAATGGCGGCGGGTGACAGAAGCAGTGCCCTAACAAAGCAAAACGTGCCAACTCTCCCAGTAGAGTGATTTTAATTAAAACATCGAAATCTCAAAGGTTAGCGTACCGGTGAGCAACGATGAGAGTTTGATCATCTACCCTACCAAGGTTGCTCAGGGGGGAAGGAGGGTTGAAAAGTTTAATCCCGTTTTGTGCAGAGGTGCTTTTGCATTAAGAGGATTGACTCGAGTTGTGCCACCGATCCATTCACATCGGGGCAAAAGTTTGTGCGGAAAGCTTTCGCATATAAACGATAATGAGCGTTAGATTCACCTGGATACGTTAGATGAGTTTCGGGAAGGTCCCGTGGTTCGACAGAGCTTACGATCGCAGCGAAGTGAGGGTGATTGAAATGCAAGCAGACAGCAACTAACTTTTAAAGCCGTTTCTAACAAAGCGCTGATGAGAGCATTACGGAACGTTTCCTTTTTGATGGTGGAATGTGACGGGACACAGTGCGGCGTAGAAGAAACAATGCACATAAACACACACAAATTTATTTATTACCTGCTATTGATCAAGACAAAATACAACACATTGACCAACTCTATAAGCTTGAAGAGCTCAACCAGATCTATACGCTTGAAGATATGCAATCTGTTTTAATTTTTAATTTCTTAAGTCGTGATGAACATTTTGAGGGTTTTTTAATTTTCTAGCAAGATATGATTTCTTGAAAGTCGAAGTACTTTACATTTTAACAATTTTTCAACGGCATATTGCCATTAGAAAAAAAAAATCTAATTCTAATAGGCCTAATGTTTGTGTAGATTTACCTTCGAAGTCAACAATGGACTCTAAAACACCCAAGTCAAAAAGTGGGGACTTTTAAATTGTAACAGATAATTTTTTTTTTCAATTTCGGTTGCAAATAGTCAGTATTCAAAACTATTAAATAACTTATGCACTTAGCAAAACGTCGCGAAACAGATTGAAAAATAATACATCAGCATGCGAAGTAATAATTGCTGGATTTGATGACGACGTTCGATAAATTAAAATTCATCTTCAGCAAGATAAACTAAGCATCAAAAATGTCGAGAATTCATTCGTTTACTCCTAAACTAGTATAAAATGTACTTTCAAAGTGATAATTATTACTGACGACTCGTTATTACACATTATTGCATACTTTCAGGCGTCGTTGTTTAAATTTAAAGCGCAGCGTATAAAGCAAACTTACCGTGATTGGTCTGCTTTTACAAAAAACTTTTTATTAACTTATTTGATTACCTTAACATTCAAAAAGGGAAAACAAAAGTAATGTAAAACTCTGTATTACTTATCCGCGCGCTGCCGTAACAGACTGTATCGAACGATAACCCACCCCATCCCAGGCAACAGGAATTGGTGAAAACATTTACCGCGCGCTAAGCGTAAATCTCATTTCGAAAAGTGCGCGAAAGTGGGTAATGAATTACTTTCACTACCGCGCATCTCTCCATTTCCCTCACCCACTCCATCACCACGCCACCACTAGAAACGCTAATCCACAGCAAAGGGATGGATGGAACAACATGGAGGAATTTGGCAGTCCAAATAGGAAAACGCACACACAAACACAGTGCCGACTGCTTTCAAAGCCTGTCGCGGACAGGCTGGAAGAAATGGGTTTTCCCTCCATTCTTTCCGGGGCAGACAGGCAGGAAAAAACGCCATTCCTTGTTCACGCCCTGCCTTCACCAACGGTCCATCCCCCGGGTTTGGCCCCTCCGTTTTGTGTGGATGTTGTTTTGCCACCGTGCTATATGTTTGATCTTGCACAACGAATGTAATAAATTACTTTCGAAATAATATATATAAATACATTCTGCCATCAGCATGAGGGTGCGAGCGAAGGTGCGAGCATTTAGTAGCCGCGGAAGTCGCTACTGACTAACAAAAACAGGCCCTCCGATTGCAATATGGCACGCAGCGTGCGCTGGCAGTGAGAAACCACCGGGAGTCACCAACGCCAACTGTGAGATTCACGCTCTAAACTCTAAAGCCTTTTTGTACGGGGCAGCAGTTGCTTCACTTCTTATGCCAACGAGTTTCGCTTCGCTCTCCACAGGACCGTTGTTGCATCGGTGGAAAACTTTGGATGGCTCCATCATTTGACCAAAAATTCGACGCCAACCCCCAAAAGTCCGTAACGAAAAGCGGTTCAAAACCATTAACCACTTAAATTTATTGCTGAAAAACATAATTCTTCGGAACGATTACGGTTGGGAAATAAATTAAGTAACGATGCCCAGACGCGTCGCCGGTACGCCATCGTTGCCATCATCAACGATCTAGGACGACTTCCAGTCTTCATCGTTGAGCAGAGGAAGAAGAGAATCGCACCAAAAAAAAACCCATTCGTAAAATAATTTCTCTTCTCATTCCTCCGAAAAACTCAGCATCACTTTATCCACCAAAACCGTTTGCCAAAAATGCGCCGAAACGAAATTAACACCGATTTGGGAAAAAGTAAATTGTGGGTATATTGTTGTTTCTGGGGCTGTCTTGTGTGGTTCTTTGACTTGAAACGTTGTTTAGAACGAGTTTTACCAAGCCCCCGCAAAAACCTTTCCATACGAGGGAGAGAGTTCCACTGACGGCTCGGCTATTAATCTCGGGTGGATAGAAAAATGGATTTTCTACAGCAGCCTCTAGGAAACTCAGCCAGCCAGCCAGCCAGCCAGCCAGTTACGGTTCTGTTAATTGAGGGCACTGTTGTTGTTGTGCAAAAGGTGAACTGGAAAGCCCTGGAAGAAAACCACACACACACAAACCGTTCCATGTGTGTGCTTAGAGCGATCAATCTTGGTGATTTGGTGGGGAAAGAGGTTGATATGGGTTTTGAAAAATTGACGAATCTAATTGAGCGTGTGTTCTGCTAGAACTGCTTCGGTAAATAGTAGCAATAAAGTAAAGTTTTGCTTTACATTTTACGGTAGACAGGGAGTTAGTTCAAATGCTGGGAATGGGTAAAATTAATGTCTAGAATGCATTGGAAGCCACCTGCGTTGTGTTTATCGCACGAAGCATAACGCTTTGAACAACAAATTGCATACTTTAAGGCGCAATTTTGCATTGATCCTTTAAACATAGCATACAATGTACGTTCTACTGTATAAAGTTTGAAAAGAGTCTTTTTCAATATTCCGTGCAATAATTTTGTTATTTAATGAAGCTTACGAATACAACTGACATTTACCAATAATTTGATTTTATTGTAATTCTGGTAGTGCTTTAAGGATGAGCTGTCTGTTTAAATGAATGATTAGTTTCGTCTTACCCAAAACGACATTTACAGCCTTTTTTATTTCTTTTGCTTTATGATAGACCTCGATATTTTTATAAAATTTTAATTTAGTTTGCCTTGACAATTTGAAGAAAGATTAAACCCTGATTATCCTAAAATTCTTGCATGGCGGATTGCCTAACATTAGGCGTGGTTTATTCACAAAACACGATATCAGGTTAAAGCCAGCAATTCATACGTTGCAACCCGACAACCCGACAAGGGCGGTCCGTTGGCCGAGGGAACAGCTGCGCCGGCCTTCACACGGCAGGGCCGGGGTTCAAATCTCTTGCAGACCCGCCTCCCCGTACGTAGGGCTGACTACTTTACTACGGGTAAAATTTAGTCACGGAAAGCCAGACGTCTCGAGATTGTAGTGCCAAGGAAGACGAAGAAGAACTCGACAACTAATCGTTGTTGTTGTTCTGTAAGCGAAATAAAAAATCACATCAAATTTATTTCATATTGTTCAACTTTAACCTTAACCTATTAGGGAGACTACCAGCTCGCAATTTTATTCTACTTTCAAAACCTAGAGCAAATATTAAAGCATCAATTATAAAAAGAGTTCAAAATATCTCCTCATTCATTCCGGCAATTTTTGACACTTTATTGAAGCTTTCTAAGTGGCATCAAGTAGCGTAATTACGCAGTTTATTTTTTTTTATTTTCAACATTTGTATTGCATTATCCAACACTTACATAATCCCCAAACAATAAATGGAGTTTACTCTAAAACCATGACCTTCATTTTAAACCAACGACCATCAGCTTCGAATAATATCCCATTAGAATGAAAACGAAGCACTTCACAGTCAATTGATTCTTTATGGTAACCAAACCGTTACGCTCCCCGCTGGCTGAAATCCAATTGTGACGTCATCTATGGACAGTTGATTTCCGGAAAACCACAACCCTGGTAGGGTTCGTACGCTGGTCGAGTGGAAACCCATTTCCAAATTCAACCGGCCACCGTAACCGCTGTAAACTAACCGTTGTACTATGCAACAATTTGTTACAAAATCCACCATCCAAACCGAAAGTTGTCCTTCCGATTAGCAGCACAAAAAACGACCAAAACGACATGGCATACACACCTCACGCAAAGCGTTATCTTCAAACCACGCTCGACGGGAGTGCAGCAGATCCATTAGCACACCTTTTACCATCCCGTACCAAAGGAAAAAACCGATGGGATGTTTTGGGACGTTTTTGGAAGGGGAAATTTTTGGGACCACCCGTTTTTCGTGCGAGTAGCAGAACGGGTGTTAGGCCCCCCGGAAAACCCATCGCCAACCGCAAACTGTCCGGTTCACTAATATTCCGGGCCCATGTCGACCGGTAATGGGTTGGTTTGGGTTTCCTGTCACTTATTTTTTCCCCACTCTCCCTCTCTCTCTCCCCCCCTCTCTCTCTACCTGACTTTTGGGAAGAATTTTCGGGCACAATTTAGCAACCGATAGGTTAGGGTTTTTTTTTTTGCTATACTTCGATCCACGAATCGATTAACGCACGTTACACCATATTTGGCGTTGGCCTGCCACTGTGAGTTTAACTTTAAAACCGACCCAAACACAAAACCACACCGTAAAGTGCTGTGCTGTGAGTACATGTATCCTCGTTTTCTTCCCCAGCGGTACCAACCCGGTCGTGATAGCTTCCCCGGCCGAGCTGGCCGGTATGACGCTCGAGAGACGGCTCACATCCTACGACTGGGAGAATCAGTTCGAGAGCTTCCAGGACGCGACCAGGCAAGGTTCCTTCAAACCGCTCTGCTGGACGCCCACCAACACGATGCTACCGGTAAGTCACCAACATTTTCAACCAGGCACATTCGATGCGGCTCAACCAACAACAAAAAACAAAACCGAATTCTCCTAAAGTCCTGCTGGAGATGTCTAATACGGGAAGACACGGGTTGTTTGTGAGCTGTTTTCAATTGACTACCACATTACGACACACGCCTAGGCAGGCAGGGGAAAGCGAGTTTCCAATACCTGTCGCTTTAATCCTTTCTGCCATCGCTGCACATGACAGTTTATGACAGGGTTCGCTCGGTAACCGATGAAGCACGTGTGGGATTTTCTACGACAGTTCCTTCCGAGCTCACCGCGTCCCCAGGCGTCCCACGTTCTGTCTGCGACTCGATGGGTGGGATCGTAGAATGGATGAAATAAAACTTTTAAATAAGCCTTCCGAAAATGGTAATGATAACATATAATTCCCCACCGGAGCAGTTTACTGGAGGTCGAGTTTGGTCCTTTACAGTTCAGTTGGCTTTTGGCTGCTGCTTAGGTTTTATTATTTTTTCCTACGTATGTATGTCTGTGTGTGTGTGTATTGAAGCAGTACGTGCCAACTTCATAGAGGGATGGAAAACTATGGAGGAATTTCCCCCTGCACACCACTATACTTTAATGCTACCCCTTAAGCTTAACTAGCAACACGTGTGCGGAGGAAGATTTCGATGGATTTCTCGCATGTCTCGGCTTATCTGCCCTTTAGCCGCGTACATTGCCCACACGCACGAGATGTGTGCGTGTTCCTTTTTTCCTGCACTTTAATCCCCTTTTACAACCCTCGGGAAAAGTCACGAGGAGAGAACGAAAAAAAAACTGGAACGAACGAACGTGTATTAGTAGTTTCGTTTTACAAATGAAGCAAAATCCTTACGAGTCTCGGGGGGCTGAACCCTGAACTTAGGGAGGCTTAGTGAAGCAAAGGGGAATTTTTCTTTTTCTCTCTTTTTCTCTGCACGGTGACAGAATTCGAGTAAAACAAATAGTCGTTTTTTTTGGTACCAATGAAGGAAAATAAGACATTTAATGATCATTAGGAGGGTTTTTTCAGAATTTAGTTTCTTTTCGTTACCAGCAAAACATTAACCGTATGGTTTGTTTTATGTCAAAATCGATGCTATTTTCGTCACTTTTCGGGTTAAACTCTTTCCTTTTATTGCCATATTTGAACATTTAAGTTAAAAATAGCAAGCTTCTCAATTTGGTTAACGAAGCGCCTATTTTAAAGCTGGTACGCTATACATTTCCTCGAAACAGTTGTTATTTCTATCAATTTTTAAAAAATTCTAAGATTTTTGAGAAACTTCAAACCAAACCCATAAGTAGAAAAAAGAAGAGAAAAGAGGGTGTGCATGAAAACCAAGATAATTATAAATCGATGTTTTACTATAAATATCTTGAAGGTGTGTCAAGTAATGGCACAAACGCCTGACAGTATGCAATGTGTTTTCAGAAATAACTAATTCATTCAAGAGGGGTTTTATGACGTTAGCTATCACCGCCAAAGTTCATATGATGTGTGTCGAATTGTATTCTTGCAGGCGTCATAGGTATTATAGGTAGCTGATGACTAGGCTGGTAGCTAGGTGAAGTAGATGAAAAATTCTATTATAAAACCGAACATGAGATCCTAGTATGATAGAACTCTGATTAAAAAATAAAATGCTTTTAGAGATAATTAAGCAGATGTTGGTGACTACTCTTCTACCCCTTTTCGAGAGTGCTAACTTCCAAAAACATGGCTACTTTCTAGTGGCAATTGAAACGCTCACATGAGTGTTGAGCAGCAGGGAAACAATATACTCTTGTTAAAAGTATACACTACCCTGGCTTTTTTGTTACATACATTATTTTTTTAGTGTGCAGACACACACACATACACACAACAAAGGAATGCGAAAAGAAAGTCACACTAGACACTAGACAAACATTCTTCAGACTAACATCAAAGCGAAACACACACTTGCATACACCTCCTTCGGGAACACGCAATTTTACGCTAAAGAGTTTGGTTCGCAAGAAAAAGGGATCTAGATAAAGATAAACCAAACTGCCTCTCTCTTACAAGGACTCCGGTGATAGCTGCAGCTTTCAATAAAACACATTTTACCAGCATGTGAAACACATACGAACGTGCATCACCACCACTTTCCACTGGATGCATGTAGCATGATGTACCGAGCGTTAAGCGCTAATGAGAGGCAAACCGTGCTCGGTGCCACGCATTGTCCCATCCACTAAGGCCCTCCACACATGGTTGAGGGGATGCTTGTTGTAAGCAAAACCAAGCAAACGACAACGACGGCTTCTTATGCACACACAGTGACATCAAAGGACAGTACTTCGGTATGGGTTAGGTTCGTGTATCTGTTTTTGCTTTTCTGTTGCCGCTGCCCTTTCTTCTCCACCATTTTGCTTCCCACGTGGCAGACAGTTTGGTTGCACCAGGAATGCAACATTCCTGAACGAACATGCACCTTTATGCATGGATGTATGGGTGTGTGTTAATATCTTGTACTTAAGCCCGTGCACTCTTCCCTTTTTTCCAAAGAGTTTTGCATTGTTCTCCGGGGGGTGATATTATGTTACCCTTGTGTGTTGTCCAAAAAAACAAAACAAAAAAACACGGGTACAAATATGATGTTTTTTTTTTTTTGTTTTTTCGGGTTATCCTTCACCAATGTCAAGCATGGCGGCTCAAACATCAAAGGGTTTATTTGCAGCCGGTTTTGGTGCAGAGCGAGTGAATTGAAAAATTGCCTTTTACACGATCCAAGTACGGTCTGGAGCATTTCTTTAGCATCGTAGTTATTACATCAGCAAGAAGGGGTGAAGTAATAGGTGAGGTTTTTTTTGGATTATTATGCTCGCTTCGGGAGTACTTTAACACGTCCTAGATGCTTTGTTTCAAGGCAGAAGAGCAATATGAGGATGCATAAATTAATGGTACACCTAGTCGAGAGAATTCTACCGTAAAACATCGTTCAGCTTAGTAGTTCCAAATCTTATTAGCAAATCTTATAATATAAGTCCATTTAACAACAAAAATCAATTATGATAGCTAAGGATTAAGTCATTCGAATTTATTGGACTTTTAAATTCTCGCCTTCAAGCGAAACTCTTGCAATAGTTATGCAGAAACAAGAAAGAAAGTCATCTAGCATCGTAGTAGCCCTAATTAGTGCTTTTACAGAGTCTTTTCTCCTTCGCAACAGTAGCGTCATCTAGCATCAATAGCAAGAAGCACTAATCCATTGCAATGGCTAGTGCAAATGAAGACGTTTTTCACTCTTTCTCTCTTTCTCTTTCTCTCTCCATTTCTCACTTGCTCGCCATCCAAAAGTAGTTCAAAATCCAGCATCCACCACCAAAGCGCAAATGTAAATGTCTACCATTCCCTGTCATCCCGAACGAGTACAAGATCTCGAGTCTTTGTCATTCCGCTCAAAAGAAATACACACCACACACCCACCAGTTCTCACCCCATCCACAGTCATCGCTTCATCAGTTCCGACTCCTGGTCACGGCACCACACCACGCTGCAAAGCACAGCAGAGAAGAAGAAAAAAACGCCACTCGCCACTCCAAACCATACTGTGCCGGCGCTATTATTCTCGATATGTTGTAATGTCGGCATCCCTTTGATGTTTGTTTCAAAAGCACTCGCGCACGGACACACACACACACGCTGCTACTCTACTCCTTTTGTTATTTGCCCTTCAGGAAAGAAGTGTGTGTGTGTGTGCGCCGGGGGTTTTCTTTTCAAACTCAAACCCCCTTTGTGGGAACGGGGATGGATTGGACGGATGATGATGATGATGATGTTGGTCGAGACATTTTTTAAGTACCCAACCTCCAGCCGTTTCCACTCGGTGGATTGAGCGGTGTGGCTGTGTGTGTGAAGATTCTGTTTTTTTTTCTTCTTCGTCGCCACCTCCATGTCCAGACATCAGAGGCCTCACTCGGTGCTCTCGGTATGAATGGATCAATGGTTTTTGGGTCGGTGGATGGAATGGGGAAAGGCGGCACGTAGGAAAAACACTTGTAAAAAGGAACTACTATATCATAAACTCCCGACCACTCGCAGGGAAAAGGTGAGGTCGGGAGGGGAGCTATGAGTACAAGAAGTAGAACACCAGGTACTTGAAGGTTTGTCCGCAACATCCCCGTCCGGTACGGTGCAATGGCCTGCCCAGGGAAATGCAGAAGCCTACGGGATGGAACGTCATAATAAAACCATTGATGGTAATGATTAGAAGAAACTGTGCGTGATTGCTTTATGAAGAAGCATAGAGACTCCCGCTCCCTCTCTCGAATGTGAGCGTGCGTTTGTGTGTGTGTTTATGTACGTGAGTAATAGAACATTAGATCCCGATCTAGGTCCTTCATCATACTCGTCCAGCCGAAAGCGACAGGCACTTGTGTTTATAGTTTCCAACCGACAACGAATCGAGCAAAGTATGCCTTCACGCTTCCAGTTAAGCATGAAAAACGCAATTCCTTTAAATAATCCTGCCCCACACCGGCGTCCCGTTTATAAATATTACATTTTTAATATTTTTTTTTCGCCTCATCGGGGGTTGTTTTCCTTTCTACCTCATTTGCCTATCTTCAAACAAGCACTCTAGCGTCGACCCCGAAAAAAAAAACACCACGGTTTGCAGCCTCAAACTGCCATTCACCACTGCATCTGCAGATGGAGGGACATTTTCGCATGTACCGATGCTCAACCATCAAACGGAATAATTGAGGCACAAAAGTTTGTTTACTGCACCTCCCGGTTCTCGTCCCTTTTTTTCGCTCATTTTCTTACCAACCATCGACCAGTAGGAGGGGTTTTCTTTTTTTGGTTGGAAGGCTCCATTTCCATACTTCTTAAGCGAAGCTCGATTCAACTTGTTCTCTCGCTCGCTCGTGTAATTTAGCCCATCGGCCAGTTTGGGGTTTGGTCAGCAGTATCTTCTTGTAAGCAAAATTACAACGTTGCACTGCAATATTTTCTAGCCGTCTTTCCACTTCCTTGCAAAGCACACAGCAAAGACGTTGGTTGGCAAGCAAGCAGCAAGGAAAATACCCCGAGAGCTCGTTAGGAAAGTTTCTGCGCTACAACTGAACTCAAGTGCTGCACGGATTGTAATGATTCCGTTTTGCAGAGGCAAAACTTCTACCCGGGCAAAGCGTGCAGAGCCGGCCCCTCTGTGCCGTGTGTTGTTGAAAGTGCATCCTTCCGGGCGTTGAAAGATGTTTCTTATGGATGGTGGTGATGGTAATGCTGCCGGTGGTGACGATGATGGGGAAGGTTTTAGCGGGGTGATTTTAAATCGTCAACATCGTTTTAGAGTTAATTTATTTTAAATGCCAATTATTCTTCGCATACAACAAGCCACATTTAAATCAACTCCCGTAGGTAAAGATTTATTCCTTCAAAATGCTGTAATTAAGAAAATATGTATGCAATGCAGATTGCCTACATTCAGGCGCGTTCATCAAATCTTGACTAATTGACTTGCTGGCGAGAATGGTATGGCGAGAATGGTATGGCGAGAATGGTATTGTATAAAAGGTTAAATAAAAGTATGATTAAATGTCAAGCATTATGAATTGTCACAAATAATATTTTTTCTAAAAGTATCCTTGTCAAGAAGACATTTTTAAATAAATTGTGGTCTAAAAGGTTCATACCTTTGACAGCACATCTGCTACCGTAATGAACGATTGCAATAAAATGTGTTCCTTCGCATTTTTGAGAATTCAACACATGGAGACGAGGTCTCATGTAGTGATGGACTATGGCTTATAATTTAATGATCATAAGGATTACCATTTATTTTTATGGTAATTGAATGTTTTTATACTATAGTATTATACTTTAATAATTTTTAAAAGAATTTATTAAAAATTCTGAAGGCAAACAATAAGGAGGGCTCAATACAAAATGTATTGCTGGTTGCCTACATTTAGGAGATTTTTTGTACTTATTTTCATTTCTATTGATTGACTTCCAGGTTTACCCCCGCAAACTTGCTTCGCACAAGTAAGCGGGATTGCACTTATTCAAGTTTTGTTTGAATATATTTTATCATTATATTAGTAGAACAACTACTTTCTTAATTCCATTCGATACTACATTTTTATGACATTATGACATTTATGACATTATTTTGAATAAATAAAATAATTAAAACATGAAATATTCATAAATTAGAAAATCCTGACGATCAGTCCATAATTGTAACTCGATTCTCTTGCTTATGATAACGTAAGAAACTAAACCTCGATTAACTTGCTTATGAGCACATTAAGATTCAAATAACTCAAAAGTGTAATTGAAAACCTTTTGCTGTAGCACAGATTGCCTGCCTTTAGGAGTTTTTTTTTTATTTTCTCCCTTTTGTACATCATATCTTCAATTATTTACTAAGTACAAAATTTAGAGAAATAAAATAAGATACATAATAAAATGCTTCGATTCAGTCAAGAAGACTAAACACGTACCGTAGAGAAAAATGTATTAATGTGACGCAAATAGCCTACATTCAGGCACTCTTGTGCTATTTTTACTTCTTTTCCGAATTTAATCAATTCACTATCCATTGCACTACCAGTCTAGCGATACGAAAAGGGGAAAAAACCGGCCAAACGAAAACAAACCATAACAAGATGAAAGAAACATGAAACTTTCTTTCCTTTCTTGTGTTACTCAGCCCAAGAAAACACAACTTCAACCACCGAGTGGAGAGTCCGTTCTCGTTAAGAAATACTTTTGTCTTTTTTTTTAACTCAGTGCTCGCTCTAAGGCTACTGCTGATCCATCCGCCGGGGCTGCACACACGGGCCTGTGCACTACTTTCCTTGTGCAGTCGTGCAAATGGCGCTAGTAATTGGTATGCGGTTACAAGCAACCGTACCGATACCCACTCACTGATCCCTGAGCTGATGTGCCATCGTCCATCGTCCATTATTTGATGGATATATCCTGAACCATGGAACGGAATGTGGCCGCAAGCCATGAAAACGGCTACCATCCACAACACACACTCACACACACACAGAGCCCCAAATGAAAAGTGCACGATGCAACTTTGCTCACTCCTTGCGAGGAAACGAATTGGAACAAATGACCAGAACGTTTCTATGTTTTATCTCGTACAATTTCACCCCCCATCGCCTGTCCGTACCTCATCATGAGCACCTCTCCCCGTGTCTCCTCAGCCCTGCGGTTGTGGATTTTCCCGATCGGAAAACATTCCGGGGTTGGGGAGCTGTATTTTTGTGGCTAGATATGAGTGGTATCATTTACCACGCCACAAGAACGAACGATTCCCTACTCGCACACACACACACACACACAGTGGAAAAAAATAAATAGATACTCGAGAGAAGATACAGTCCCGGTTGGAAAACACGAAACTCGACCGAAACATTTAAACAGCAAAGTGGGTTTTACCGACGTGAGAAACGTGATGAAATTTTCAATTCGATAAAAATGTGTTCCCTGTTTTTTCTGTTAAAGGAGTTTTCCCTTCCCTTTTCCTTCGTAAATAACTTTTTCATTCTATTTTTTCTCTCTTTCTCTCTCTCTCTCTCTCTCTCTTCTTCAAACTTCTCTCCCCACAGGGCATCGAGTCGGAATCGTTCAGCAGTAACATAACGCGCCACTGGAAACCGGTGGACTCGTGTCGAAACATTCACACCAACCTGGTCACCGAGACGGGCGCACCGAACATGATCGATATGCCGGCGATGGACGATCACGAATCGACCAACATGATCGATGCCGATCTGAAGGCGAAAATGTCCCGCAGCGGGCAGCAGACACCGGCGACCACCAACCATCGGCAAGTCGGCCGTAGCTCCGGCTCAACACTGCTCGAATCGTTCCTCGCCCTAACGATGGCCGCCGTTCTTGGGTTCGCTTTACAGTAAAGATAGAGGAAAGGTACGGCGGAGCATGCACAAAACAAGCATACGGAAAGCAATAAATACACACTACACTCTTATCGACGACACACGCATGCCACTTGCCAACCCCCCCATCCCGGAAGCTCATTAAACCGGTCGCGAAACGGAAACAATATGTACACCCCCCCGAATCGTACTCACCCGTTTTAGAGCGCACCGGGGGCTACAGTGCGGATGGAGTATTTTCCCTTTTTCGGCCCTATTTTGCTTATCTGTAAATATGTCATGTATGAAACGGTACGATATTGGCACACCGGCACACATCGAGCTCGGGGAAGGAAAGCGAGCACGGCGTGTCGAGCATGATTTGTATAGGGGTATGAAGAACGGGAAGCTACAACTACATTTAAAACGGCACAAACACACATGATGCATGTATATAATCTCATTGAATGTGTAAAACCTACTAATATAGCACAACGCGAAGGGATGAAGGATACAGTGAACGGTTCCAAAGCAGAAAAACCAAACCCCGTGGCAATATAAGCGTTGAGTAATGTTTAGTCATTGTGTTAGAATCGATTTGTTTCTATTTAATGCTCCACTTCTTCTTTCGTTATTTAACTTGTTTCACATCTTTTGTACACTTCTAACAAACCAAAACCATTGCAAAGAAAACGAACAAACCGATAGGGGTGTCAAAGACGTATCATTACCTTAAACATCATCATCATTGAAAGCGACAATTGTAGTTCCTTTTTAACGAAGGGGCAAAGGGGAATGCAATCGAGAGCTAATTGTAACAGTGCATAGTGAGTAAATGCGGGCGCAGTCTAGAATTGTATAATGTCAAACCAAAAACAGAAAAGGCAGGAAAAGTAAGTCAAGCGATGAAAGCACACCAAAAAACTGATAAACACACGAACGCGCGTGAGCAAACCAAAGTGATTATGGAATAAAAATGTCAAACAGGTAGATGCTGTGTTTGTTTGGTTTTGTTTGGAATGGAGAATGAGAAAATAATGCTTTGAAGAATGATTGAAAAAGTTGTCATAGGTAAGTTTATTTAGATTAATTCTTAGTAGTGGCCCTTGGAATCGTTTGAGCCTCATACACAACAAGACTTCATGCACGTGTAGGCTCTTTGAACGACGAGGCACGTGTTTCTGAGAGACAGCAATGTTTCTTGTTGGATAAGAGTACAGAGACGACGAGACTTATTGATACATGATGACTGCTTAGACAATAAGGCCCTGGTAGGTAGATAAGACTTTCTAGGGGACAAGAACTCTTTGATTGAGATGATTTCTCTTGGTTGATAAGTCCTTAGATATCCTTAGATAAGAACCTCTTAGAAGGTAAGCCTTTATAACATGCTTACTTGGTAGATAGACCCCATTTGAATCGGGTTAGGTGAAGTTCCTTTGGTAGTTGGGGATGGAACCTCGAAGCCGTTTTTGGTAACGAGATCTCGTGGTAGATTTTGCATCTTACCGGAGTTAGAAAAACATGGTTCTCTGGAAGGAAAAACGCTAATTATGACGAAATCTCGTAGAAGGGAAAGATCCCATGGACGATAAGGCCATTTGGATCATAAGGCTTCCTGAAGAACAAAGGTGGGCATTAACTTGACATATATTCAAAGTTCACATTAATAGGATACAATCATCAAATCTTTAAATATTTGCTTCAAAAGTAATTCTTATCAATGTCGACTACTTTCTTCGCGCCACAATCTTGAAAGGGTTCGGCCGGCCATTTCTGGCTTTCTGTGACTTGATTTTTACCCATAGCAAAGCAGTCAGCCTTACGTACGGGGGAGGCGGTTTGGATGGGATTTGAACCCTGGTCCTGCCGTGTGAAGACCGGCGACGCTGTCGTCCCTGCCACCGGATCGCCCCGGATCAATTTTTTAGATAGGAAAAAATGCTCATCAATTTATTCAGCGAGCGTCATACTTTAATTATTAATAAAATAAATTTTGCTCTTTGATAAATTGAGCAATACCGTTTCCATTGAATTAAATAATCGAGTAAAGGAGACATCATTACACAAATTTCGTGATACAAAATATCAATGAAGTTAAGTTGGTTAATCGAGACGTCTTAATATAACTAATCGCAGGTACAAACTTTCGACTAAGATTTCACAATTGAGGCATGATTTACCCCAAAATGTCGGTCGTTCTTATTGGCTCACAGTTGATTATAACCCTGTTTCATACCACGTGATCCGATAGTATCACTTCTGATTTGAATGTCATACCGGTTTTATTGCTCAAAACATAGCAATAGTGAGAATCTATTCATCAACCAAAAATTCCAATGAAACGCCCGAAATCATGCAACCCACCATACAACGTCACATTATTTGTCTAATTTAACAACTCCAACAGCTTCGGCAAGCAACACAATCGAGTTATGAAATTAATTTCGTTCTTCAATAAGCTGTACGCTTCACGTTCACAGTACACCGATCCATCCGACGCTAGTGAATGGCTATCGGGTTCGTTCGAACTGCGAGACCTGCTTTAATCCCCGATCGTTGCCAACCACCGGTGTGGTTCCATCGTCGATTTCTTCCCATTCGTCTAACGGAGAATAATTGCAATGGATTCCCGATCTTGCCCGGCCAGGAACAACGGGTGTGAGCACAATCCTCACAACCACGCCAAAAACAACACAACACGGCCCTGAGATGACTGGGAGGCTTGGTGCAAAAACAGCGCAAAGTATTAAGCCGTCGTACCCGGTGCGTGGCAAATATTTCATCATCAGAAAGTACAGCGAGAATCGAATCAACTCCCGAACGCATCGGTAACCAGAGGTTATACAGAGGTAACAGTGCCCGAGGCTTTATCAGAATCCGTTGTTTGATGCGCGGGACCACTCACAAGGTCCCCCCACTGGTCTCTTCAACGCAGAGCCACAAACTGATAATTAATCTTCACTACGAGGTGTACGAGTGGCAACCTCGTACGGTACGGCTACCCACAAAATCCCTCCGGGAATGCAAACACACACGCTCACGTCCCGGCTGGCGTGTTGGTTTGGGTAGCGTGAAACGTAAATTATGCACCTTCCGGGGTCTGGCCGGGGGTTTTCCCGAAATGAGTTCGTCACGATACGCAGCGGCAGTAGTTGTAGTAGGGCCAGAAGTTCCTGCCCGGAGTGTGTGGATTCCTGGCACCGAATTGCCGGATGGATCGAAGCCAAAAACGCAATTCATCAGAGAATAGTTAATTCAGTGCCTTGACCGTTTGCCTTCCCCCTAGGACGATGGGTTGCGAGTGCGTGCATACCTTGCGTGTTTTCGTATGGACCGGCTGGACGACTTGAACTTGCCGAATCGGTTCGAATCGGTGGCGGTCGTATATATATATATTTAATTGATCGCATCGTTACAGTCGATGGAGAAGAGATGCAGTCGTTTGCTCTTCTCGACGCTCGGCCGGATGCACTCGCGTGCACTGTCGCGTGTGTATGTATGTGTGTGGTTGATAGAACCACGTTCAAATCGAACCACACACACACACACACAAACGAATCTGTAACAATGGAACTCTTCGCCTACAAAGTCCCGTACGCGAGGAATCCTGGCCAGGGCTAGACAGTACAACCAGGCCTAATGATACCTGGCAGCCCTAACGGGACGTCTAGACGTCTGACGACCACTAAATTGCTTAGTCGACGTGGGCTTTGTTTGCGTATGTGTGCCTTAACCGTGCGCGACACGAAAAAGGTCAATTTAAAGGACGCAAACCGATCCATCCACATGTGGGCACCCTTCGTGTGTGCGCGCTCCTTACAACGTGACGCCAACACCGGTGTCCTGCGCGATTGGGGTGTTTGGAAAATTCTTTCCGGTTGAAATGTTGAGTTTTCTATTTTGACTTTGGTGCCTAATTTGGTGCAATTTGGTGCACACGAAAAGGTAATTTTGCTACTCGCAGCCAGCAAGTTCCTTCCTCCCGACGAGTAGTTCTCCGCATAGGAAGGTCGTGACATTTCCAGCATGACAGGTTCCTTCCTGTAGCTCACTGTGTGTGTAGGGTGAATTTCTTGTAGTCATTCAATTTCTAATTGAATATCGCACTTCATCGCACCATCCCGTCGCACAAAAGACATCCGCAAGAACTACTGCGACGCGCCATTCCCGAAGTCATCCTGACATAAGGTGCCGATTTTTGACTTTTGTTCACGGGCGGCTGCCACCGCCGGAAGCGTACTGGGGTCGTGTGCACGTGCACGGCGCTCCTTGTTAGCATTGTCAGCCGGTTGCGTGTGTGCGGTGGATTGATATGCGTCCTCACGCTTCCACCACTCACTGGAGGCACGTGTCGTGCTTAATCGTTTTATGGGCGTTTCGGGAGGCGCTACAGCTGACGGAACAACGGTCGTGCTTACTGCTGTCGTCATGATTCATTTTATTGAACGAACAGGCATGCAACAGCATACCCCGTGCAGCACGTTCCGAACCAAAAAAACTCGGGAAAAACAAAGTGCCCAATAATAAAACCATCGCCGGGAAAGCCACCAGCCAGCAGATGGGTCCCACCAGTTATCCTCTTGTAATGGGTGTCGTTTTTAAAAATTGCATACCATCTTCCTGTGTGTTTGTGTGTGTGTGTGTGTGTGTGTGTGTGTGTGTGTGTGTGTGTGTGTGTGTGTGTGTGTGTGTGTGTGTGTGAGTGTGTGTGTTCCTCCCGGAAACGACACACTAAGCTACCGAAGTACGTGCGATTGATAAATCATCCCGAATGCCGAGGAATTTCTTTCACAGCAATGAAATCATTCTACTGTCAATAAAAAGAAAATCTTCCACCCATAATGACAGAGGTTGGTTGCGTGAGTCGGCTGTGATGCTGTCAGAATTGTTATGCTCAACCAGCACGGTGCCTCTGCTTGCGTGCGAGTGTGATTGTGTGTTGTTAGGATATCAATCAATCATGGAAGTGATTGGGCGAGGTTTGGAGCCTGTGTGCCAAGGAACAACGATCTTCATGCCGAGCAATTGCTCGGCAGGTTTATTACTGACCTAAATGAAGGGACATCAGTGGTTTGAAGCTGCTGGAAAATGGTACAGATACTTTCTGTAGGTCATTACGCTCGGCGAGTGCGTACCACGTGAAGGGATTTTTACTGCCAGTATGAAATAAATCATAATTATTACAGCCCACGCTTTTGTGGGATTTAGGATGAAATAGGAAAAAAGGCATAGAAAACAAAACAATGTGGTTTTGATTGATATGTAGCTTAATAATAATGATACGTATGGCATCTCTATTTCATTGGGAGCACATTAATCAATCAATTGAGTACAGTGATTTCGTGGGGGGACAATTTAGATTTCTGTTGAAATTACTCGATAAAATAGTATTTGAAACACTCGCAATCGCGTTTGGTTTTGGTAATTGGCATTTGATGCACATTTAACTGGGGTTTCAAACCGATTTTTTGTTCTGGTTACGGCTTTTTGTGTGGATTGTTTTAGAAAATACGTGATCCAACTTTATTCCTTTATTGGTAAGATCAAGGGTTTTGTAGATAACCGAACTGTACATCAACTCATACCACATATTGCCCTCTTGTTGAACTATGTGATACTACTATGTAAGTAACAAGATTGAGGCGCGCGTTCCGGAGATCTTAGGCTTATTTCACCAGTTTTTCTCATAGAAACCTTTGACATTCGATCTCACACGGACCGTTCCTGCATACGCAAGGCTGACTATCCACCTAAGATATCATGTACTGCTACGTAAATCTATCAAGTGGAGATCTCTCTCAGTTCAAGGTGCACGAATGTCATGCATTGAAAGAGGAGACAGTCCCGGAATTACTTGGTACTTCCATAAATAGGCATTTTTTTAACACAACCTACCATCGAGTTGAAGTTGCGCTTGCATTAGTTTATTATACTTCCCAATAGCATCGCCAATGTGGTTATGTTAGGTTATTCTCCAGTCATAATCTCTAGCTGAGTATGTAGGTGTCGCCGTTTCCGAATATAAACTCTGTATCCTCTTCATTTTGACTTTCTAAATCCTCAGATTCACAGATCTACAGACAGGCCTACCGATCACACATCCTTAGTTGAGCCTTAACCTTTTGACGTTTTTTAAAAGCTTGCTGGTGGTGCGTTCAAGTTGATTATTTATTTACTTTATGTTAGTTATTAAACGTAACTTTTTGAGCTACAAGCTGATAAATAAATGTTGAAAATAACCATAACAATAATAAAACTGATAACATTAAAAAAAATTATTCGTGTAGGACAATATCATGCAAACCAATGTTGGGAGGGTTCCCAATGGGAAGAATCGAAGATCTAATCCCCAGAAAGATTCGATTCGGATCAGATCCTAGATTACGGACTCGAATTCCAAGTAACTCGATAGGGATTTGAATCCGATACGGATTTGATAAGGATTCGAATCCGATTCGGATTCGATTGCGATTCGATTAGGAATCTAGTAGGATTCGATTAGGAATCGTTTGGGATACGATACTAATTAGATTGGGGTTTGATCGAGATTTGATAGAGATTGGTTAAGAATGACTGGGTTTGTTCGTAATCAAACCCCAAGTTGGATTGAGGATCGAAGATTTGAATCCCTTATAAACTTACTTACTTACTTACTTGCTTATTTTTCTCGTGCTCCAACCGCTTCGCGGTCTTGATCTGCTGCAACAATCCTCGATTGTTGGTTGGTCTGCTGAACAACCCGAGGATTAGTGCCGCTCGCTCGATCCTTTGATAAGCTTCTGCTACACAAGAGAGCCTCATACAAATGATGTCTATATCATCAGCGTATGCCAGGATCTAGATTGACTTATAGAAGATGGTTTCCGAAATTTTCCACCTCCGAGTCGCGGATGGCTCTCTCTAACGCCAGATGGAAAAGGAGTCAGGCAAGCCCATCTCCCTGGCGCAGGCCCTTGATCAAATCCCTTTTAAATATCTTTCATAATCAGGCCATGAGTTGGGCTAGAATAGAAAATTAGATGCAAATAGAGATTTCAAATAATAAATATTAAAAAAAACCTTTACCAAATAATTTAACTAAACATTTACTAAGTTTTAAATTAAATTACAATTAAATTTCACCCATATTGCCATTGTTCCTATGCCCTCCATCTTCCCGCCACCATTTCCCCAGAACTTTTCTTTTTTTTCTCATTTGCACCTTACTTAACCACGCACGGTTAGTGTAATTATAATAGCTAATTAATCATGTGTATGATAAAATTTGCATACGATAGTGCAGTACATTTTTATCACTATTAGCTCCCACTCACAGCGCGCAACGTTTTCAATTGATTAGATAAACATAATTTTATCATCACCGTGGGTCATTTCGTTAGTGGCCATTTAGCGCATTGTGTGTGTGTGTTTTTTTCTCTCTCTCTCTCTCTCTCTCTCTCTCTCTCTCTCGTGCAGTAACAGTCGTGTTGACTTGTAATGTGTACCGGAAGTGAAGTGTAGTGCGATGCGGAAAAACCACCTGATCACCACCTGGTATGCAATTAAATTAGTTGCCATGTGTCTGTGTGTGCGTGTGTGATTAAAAATCAATCAAATGTGTTTTAATATGTTTTTTATTGCACATTATGTGGGTGATTTCCATGATTCTTTGCTATCTATTGGTGAAATGAAATTAGCTATTGTTGGTGTAGCGTTTTGTGTTTTTTTTTTGCTCAGTTTTTCAATGCACATTTGCCCACACACCACTGTTGATCAAACATTGCGTTGAACCGCAGCAGTAGCACCACAATCAGTTATATTGCCAAACAAAATGGTAGCTTAGAGCTGTTTTTCCTTTCTTTTTCCTCCCGTCGTGTAAACTACACACTTCCGATCGGCATGTCATTAAAATCGTCAGCACAAATCCGTTATTGAAATATTTAACTACAAATCGAGGCTACCAATTCCAATGCGCTCCATTGGCCCGAGCAAGGGATGGCGATGGCGCTAAAACCTCAGCACAAAGCTCGGAAGCGGCACCCGAGCTGATCGGTGGGCAAGTCGGTAAACCGAACGGTTGGTCCCAACAAAACGGTGGCCACACGACATCCGGACATCCGGAGCGAGCTGTAGATGGTGCAATAAATTAAAATGCGCTCAATACGCTTGCCAACAAAAACAAATAATTAGTACCGCACCCCGTTGTAAACCGGAGGTGAGGTAATCCTGGCCCCCCTGGTTTTGCCCTTTAAATAAATGAATAAAGGCCGAGTGTGCCACAATGAATACGAAATATTAACCAACAAAAAAAAAAACACATCATGATGAAGAGTAGATTGTATGCAACAGAAATAAAAACCCGAGAACTGGAACGAAATCAACCAATCAAATTATTTTAATGACCACCAATGGGGATGTATCTCACTTTGTTTTTTGCTACTATTTCCGTTCTCAACATTGGATACATTTGTCGGCTAGGGTCGCTGTGATGACGCTCCAACAAATGAGGTTTTATGAATAAATCATCTAATGCGGCACAAATATAGCAATTTTAAAGCATAACCTCCAGGCGCAATTTTCATAGCGGGATGAAATTAATCGCTTAATTACATTCATCACTGCTCTTTGGCAGTTTTTTTGTTGTTGTACCTCCTGTACAGAACACACCATTCGTGTGGTTGTATTATAGTTTTAATGTATCACATATTATGCTGTGAAATGTGACCCTTAATGCTACCCATCTAGTTCTAGTGCACGAAAGGGATAGATTCGGAGCGAGCGAGCGCGCGATGAAACAGTCCGAAAAGCTAATCTGCACAATAATCACTAAACTCTAATGAATGGGCTAGAGCGATCGTCTCATCGGGGACATCGTAAAATCTTATGTTTATTGTTGTACGAACACCATCCCTTCCCATCATTCACCACCATCAGTCCCATCAACCCAGCTGAAACCCGAGCAATAAAGTGCTCGATCGATTTTCTAAGCCAATTTTCTAAATTAAAAACCACCAACCAACCCAGGAATGCAATAAAAGGAAAGGCAAATGGAGGCGTATCGTAGGTCACCGGGTAATTAGTAGCGTTAAAGGTAGAACAGGGAATCTCCACAATAGAGATTGGAGATGAAAAATGACGTTTCTTGTACGTGGAAATCGAAATCGAATCAAAATTTTACACGTTCCCACTCGGAACCATCTGTGGCGGTTCCGATGGTTGAAGGCGAAGCGTAATAAAATTATTCCAAGTGTCTCCAGCCACAAACATGGAGGTTGGGATTACACTCACACCTCCGTGACCACAAAACACCCGGGTGTGCGTTGTATTCGGCTTCCCCGTTTTTATTTTCCGGTTGCACAAATAATACCATTAGAGCATGTGTTTCCTGTCCCGGTCCCTGCCCGAGGATTAGACGCGCATTAATGGCATGTGGTCGAACAAGAGGGGAACAAGATGAAAGAACTGCCAGCTCAATCGCCGAATCAAATCTTGCCTGACACGTCCGCTGTGATGCGTTTCGTTTCCCTCTGTTGTGAACCTTTATTGCGAAAAGCGGGGAGTGAGATCGATTTCTCCATAGCCGGAGAAGCCGAATGCATTACTGGAACGATTGTTGATAATTTACTCAGTAGAAGTTCCTTACATTATGGTTTTATTTTTTTGCAGAGGTAAGACTTATTTTTCGTTTCTTTTTATTCAACTCATACCGAGGTGAAATTGAAGTTAAATCGTTTGATTCCCAATCGTCCGTACGGCAATACTTCAAAGCGTTTAGTTTTAATGCTGAATAATGCAAAAATGTTGATTGCAAATCCCTATTCTGATTTGCGTTTGTACTTTTTCATTGTGTTTATTGCAGTGGTTGTAAATTCTAACAGGGTTTAAATGCGTTTTTGGTGCTGATTTTTAGGAACAAAGTCATTGTTTCATAAAACAAATTCTTAGAGGTTTATGCGTTAGAAGAACATTTTCTTTAGAATTTCTGCTAAGGAAACGTGCATGAAGGACAAGATGCAGTTATTCAGTAAAAGATTTAAAAAGAGCATACAGATACAAAAATGAAAATCAATCTCCTTATAAATGTTAATTGCTGATGGTTTAGAATTAAGGTTAGCTCCAACCGATGATTACAGGCTCTAACGCCCCTTGGATTTCTAGTAACACCTCAACTTTTAACCAAGGTTAGATCTGCATCTTCTTCTTCCTTGGCACTACAATCTCGAGAGGTGCCTCGGCCTGCCATTTCTGGCTTTCTGTGACTTGATTTTACCCGTAGCATAGTAGTCAGTCCTACGTACGGGGAGGCGGTCTAGATGGGATTTGAACCCCGGTCCTGCCGAGTGAAGACCGGCGCCGTTCTCGTCCCGGCCACCGGACCGCCCCATGGCAGGAACATACCGGAACATAATTCAAAAGAAGGAAAATTGTAAAAACGGAAACTCATAATAGGACGAATAGGTGTTTCGAAGGGTTGGAATTGGAAATCGGATCCAACCAAGCGTATTCCAAACATACACACACTTTCCTCAGTACGCAGCCTGTAGCCTCTCTCCCCAGACATCACCTGGGGGTTTTCTCTCCACCGCGGAAAGGAAACCGGAAACACTCGAACGGTAAAGTTAAATAAGAAAACAAACGTGGATAAAGCAATATGAAGTGAAATAAATTTAGATATCGAAAGTGAAATCAAATAGCTGTGCGAGTTTGGTTTGTTGTTCTTAGTTGAAAGATCTGAAACAGCTGGTCGGAATGCATGGACGCGTTCTTGCGGTTCGAAATGTCGATTCTGCTCGCATCGGGGGAGCGGTTTTGTTTCGCATGTGGTTTCGAAAATGAAGTAACAGGAGAGCATCCACCAAGGAGGTCCCGCTGGAACGCCTGATCACCAGCTGTTTCACCTAGCAGCTGTTCCTGTTTCGCACTGATAGGAGATAAGCGGTCTATCCTTTTCCTGTCGCGATCACACTCAGGAGCATGATCGAACGGGCATGAAGAGCAGAAACATATCTCCCGTTTCGTTCCAAATTCCTTTTCGATTGCGGCGAAATCCTACCAAAAATATCGGTTTCCGCCAGTTTCGATACCAGGAGAACATGCTCGATGGAGCTATCGTCTAATTCCAAATTCGCTCTACCCACATACGAGAATCGCCCCATGCCGAACCGGATCAAAATCTCCTACAAAACCAGCTGTTTCCTCAGATTCGATACCGAGAGATCATCCTCGGAGGAGGTATCATTTAGCGCCTAGTACTTCCAGATGCTGTCTCTCTCTTACACATGATCACTCTACGCCCTCTAATCTCCTACTAATAAGATTGAGCTTCATACTACTATCGCACACATGCAAATGATCGCTGGCGCATGGGTAGGCCGAATTAGCAGGAACGAGACACGCATATCATTCCTTTTCGTAGGAGAAAAATTCTTCCACAAAACCGGTTGCTGTAAGAGATTTGATACCAGGAGATCATCCAGAAAGGAGGTGCTATTTATCGCCCAATGCTTCCTAAAGTTGTCTCTCTCTCTCGCATGTTATCAATGAGTACTATCTCCTACTAATAAGTATCAGGACAATACTACAGGGTTTACCAAGTCACTTTGCTCTTCCTTCCATCCATATGTCTAAATATTTTAAAATCGGCTAAAGTTTGAATAGATGCCCCAACCCCACTCACGGGCACTCATTTTCGCAACTGAGATACGCAAAAAAGTATCTTTTTCAGACTTTTTAATAAAATTACTTATTTATTTATTATTTATAATTTTTATAGATTATTATTACAACCAATTTTTAACACTTTTTTTTAACTTTTCCCTAAACTTAAGGTCACTCAGTAGCGAAAAGTGAATGCCATGAGTGCGGGGTGGGGAGATAAGGATATTTATACAGACTTTAGCCTGTTTTTTTTTATCATTCTTCACTCGTAGAACCCAAAAGTTCGCTACTATTGCTAAAAAAATGAGGTGGAGAAATGACAAAAGTGTTCTTAATATGGTTTTACTTCAATTAATATTTTAAAATACCCAACCGATTTATAAAAGCAGTTACTTCATAACTTAGATTTATTCCCATTTTATTCGGGTACGGTTTGACAATTGTGGCAGAAAACATATGAAAGCAATCTAAAAATATTCGTATTTAGGACAATTGGAATGGAAATACTAGAGCGAAATGGAAATATAAATAAAAAAAGCCAGCGATATATGCCGTTTATATCGCAAGATGACAAGGTGAACCCTGCAATATCACACACATCCAAATGATCGTGGGTGTATGGGAATGCCGAAAAAGGAGCAAACAGACACGTATATCATTCCTTTTCGAGGACGCTAAAAACCGGTTGCTCTTCTAGTTCTCATGCCAGGACATATCCAGGAAGGAGATAGCGTGTATCGCCTAATACTTCCTATGCCAGCCTCTCTCTCTCGCATGTTATCAGTGTGCACTATCTCCTACTAATATGATCATCAAAAGATCGCTTGCCTGCGCAGAGGATGCAAAAGGAGGAACGAGACACGCATATCATTCCTTTTCGTGGAGGCAAAAGTCCTCAAAAACCGGTTACTCTCCCAGATTTGATACCAGGAGATCATCCAGAAAGAAGGTATCATTTATAGCCCAAAGCAATCTAAAGTTGTCTCTCTCTTTCGGCTGTTATCACTGAGTACTATCCCCTACTAATAAGTATCAGCAACATACTACAGGGTTTACCAAGTCACTTTGCTCTTCCGTTTCATCCATATGTTTAATTAATTTTAATTCTTTCATATGATTTTCGGCCAAAGTCTGAATATTGAGTGCCGTGAGTGGGGGGGGGGGGGGGGGGGGGGGCTGGGTCATCTATTCAGACTTTAGCCAAATATATAAAAAAAAGGCATTCCAGTCCAGCCTTGGTGAAGGGGGTTCGGACTTGCTGGCGTTGGGTTCGGAGGTGGTCGGCGGGTTCGGTATCGTGATTAGCAGAAAGCCTGCTGTTACGGGATAGAGCTCGCCGATAGCTTTTGAGTTCGGTGCTGGCCTGGTCGAGCTTTGGCTATCACTGATTGGGCGCACTGGGGTGCTTGAGGAACACTGTTCGCAGGCAAATGTTTGTGGTGTCCAGTTCACTGTTTGGTTATTGTTTCAGCCCAGAAGCGATGGACGAAAGAACGATGTCCAAATTCCGATCCACCGACACCTGAACCCCAAATCCGGCCATCACAGCCATAGAAACAGCAATAGAACCGGATCCGAATAACGAACATCCCTATCATCTACACCAACAACACACCCCGCAACCACCTCACACTCACAACCGAGCATGCCCGGGATAAGCCAAATAACAGGGAGGAAATGCCTTGTTAATTTTTGTTAAAATTTGTGAATTTGTAAAAGTCAACACATGCGGTGTTGACAATACGGCGTCAAGCCGTCATCCTATAAATATAAATAAATAGTGGTCAGCCTTACGTACGGGGAAGCGATTTGGATGGGATTTGAACCCCGGTCCTGCCGTGTGAAAACCGTCACCATTATCGCCTCGGCCGCCGGACCGCTCCAATCTGCAGGATAATTATGCAATTAACTGAGTTAAGCTACACACTAGCGAATTAAGACAGGCACACATCCCTTTAGTATTTGAGATAGGCAAAAGAGCCAATCAACATCTGAGTTCTGAGACTATCAGAGAACATTTGTCAGAATTTTAATACCAAAGTCGGGTATTTATTGAGAAGGATAATGAAAGTGCTCTCTACTGTGTTGCTAATTTCAGCAAAAAGTCTACAAATTGCAGCTGAGGTCTCTATTTCTATCTACCAAACTAGTTCTCATCTTAGAAGAACTAGTGATTTAAGAAACAGGCGTTGCTAATATATTCTAAGATTCTTCAATAGATTCTTGTCAGCATAATCTGTTCAATGACGAATTAAAAGTAATCTCAAATATACTAATTATTGTGCTTCAATAGAAGTCCAAGTCCAAGTCCTGCCTTAATCAACAGCCGCTAAACTGATATCTGACCTTGAGGGGAAAAACTTTGTATAAGTCCGAAGTATCGTCTTCTGCAAAATAGACCAAAATTCCTTGAAAATTTATTTAAGGACTACCTCAAACGAAAGAAAGAGCGAGTTCAATATAAACCATTGAAAATAATCAATAAGTACAAAGCAAAAAAATAGTTTTCCATTTTTCTCTTCTGCCGCTCTACCTTATCGCGTATTCTTGCTCGCCCATCGCCCGAATCGATTGCGATTGCCCGGTGTTTTAATTTGCTGATACATTTATGAGAACACCAGCACGTTTCAATGATTAACAACGGACGAATTAATTTAATTGCAATCCATTTAATGCCCGGCCCGTTCGCTTTCCTTGAGATAAAGGCGAAAAATGCGTTTCGATTATTTTCCACCGTACGTACACGCGAACACCCTTTCGCCCCCTTTCCCTTCCCAAAGGACTCAGGATTTTATCAGGGCACCGACAAGATCCGATCGACAGTACAAAACTCTCAGCACTTGCCGGTTTCGGTTCGCGAAACCCACCTTGCAAGTGTGGAAAAAGCCGACCGTGGAATAGTGGAACCAGGCTTCGTACCGGTGCCCGTCGTTCGGTGCCGATTGTCAGACACGCCGGCACGCACAAAAATTTGATATTAATGATAAAACTTTTCCACTTTAATTAAACGATTCAAAATTCACGAACCCTACTGCCCGATACGGTTCGAAAAGTCGCATGCTGGTACGGTCGCGCTCCTGCCGGTTCGGTTCGATGTGCGGGTAATTTTAACTCCACCGTTCAGGGCGCGCCTTGAAGGTATGCTTCCGCCGCCGCACATTTCCCTTGAAAAAAACGATGGCGGAATGTAAATTAAGGTTAAACACAACGCGATCAAACGCTCGCTACACACACACGGCAATGGGTGGAGATATGTGGAACGGTAATGCCGGTGTCAACAGTAAATTAAAGGTGTTTATTGGGACGTCTTTCCCGGTCGGGCGTACCGCGGCGTCGGGCCAGCTACTGGAATGCTGGGAACGTAAAACGAACAACATGTCGTCACATTCCACAGCTACCGGAGTCCCATTCCGAAGCAGTCACGCATCATCGAACCCGGATCGAAAGGGAGGGGGGGGGGGAAGGAGTGCCTTCATCTCCCTCACACAAACACTCACTTGCACACACATTCCAAAAACGCACCACACAGTTATTAGTAGCACACGGAGTATCTCAGCTCAAACGAACCGTACTTCACGTCGGATTCAAACGCGTGCCCGCCCACCGTGCTGCTTCAATTAAATGTGGCGCGACATTCTTTCGCTAATCAGGCCAACTCCGATCGCTGGAACACGTACACGCCGGTGTACCGGTGTGTACCCTTTGTCGTGTTTTCCATGGAGTCCTTTCGTTTTCGTGCAACCGTGCAGGTAGGTACAGGTACCAGTTGGTAACGAAAGTTGAACAGCAACCCCGCATTAGTAGACTGGGCCTTCTGCAGTTTCTAAGTACGCAAAAAAAAGAGAAAATCGAGAACGGCAACAAACAAAGTTGCACCGTTTGAATAATGTAGGTGCATGTGTTTTTTTCATTAATCACTTTCACTAATTACCATTTCTCACTTCGTAACGACACCGAGAACAACGTGAGTCGGTTCTAAAGCAAGAAAACGATTTTATTTTTATCCTTGAGTGAAGATGGACAGTGCGTAGCAAAACTATAACATAAAATATCACCAAAAGCAAACTTTCAAGATTGATTTCCTTTGCTGCTTATTTTCCTAAATTTTGCATTCCCTTTAAACTTTGCGCCTAACAGGTATGCAATATGGTGTTATATTATTGGCACCCCATCATGGAGGCGCATTGTACTTTACTAAGTTGAAACCCATTTGCAGAACGGAAAACATTCTCTTAAAGCTTGCAATACTTTTTCTTCACAATTATCCTTCTACATTAGAAAAGAAAATCCATCCCCAAGGAACGTTTCTGCAGTGTGCCATTAAAAAATTAAGTTGTAAATCAGTTCCTTCACGACCCTGAGCAAGTAGCAACAAACAAACAACACTACAGCGCACTAAAAGCCACCTATAAAGCATGATGAATATGGTGCTTGAAGAAAGGCGGGTAGCATGAGCGAAAAAAGCGCTGGCGAATAAGCAAAACAGCACATAGAAAACCTCCCATCGGGCGCACGGCACCGTAGCTAATCTGCACACCGAGCTAATGGTACACAATGCGATTGTGTTCGGATTTTTATTAGCTCTCCACACCCGACTGGCGACTGCATGTTTGATGGATTGATTTAAAAATACATCGAACGATTAAGTGGGCAAATGAGCCACCAGCTATCCTCGCGTTGGTTGCTGCCACCAGCGTCGTCGTCATTTGCATCGTTAAAACGACATTTATCGACGTAAAGCCTTTCCCAGTCCCGGTTGTACTGGCCCCGTTGTGCTTTATTTTCTTTCGGGAAATATGCTACTTGCTATGCGGTACCGATGGTATGCACTGCTCACTACTTCTGCTGCTGCTGCTGCTGCCACTACTATCGCCGCTTGTTTCAATATGCTCGCTGGATGCAAACTATTTCCACACATACTCTTACGGCGTAGTTTCGAGCGTTAGTTTACATTCACCCGAATCGATCGATAGAAACCACTTACTTGGGAGAGCGGGATCGGTTGGTACACGCAAAAGACTCCCGGTGCCCGGTTACGCTATCGTCTTGCGCTCGGTTTATCGGTCTTGCACCGGTGTGCAACCCAAAACCCTCTCCGTGCAGGGTGCATCAACGTGGCACTGGAGAGACAGTACAAAATTCCGACAAGTTCCCGTGGGGTTTTCTAAAGAATGATAAATTACTCCCACATTTCTCGCACGCCTTGCCCTTCTCCCGTTACATATTTCACCACAGCAGCAGCAGCAATAGCATCAGCAGGTCTGGTAACGCACCCACCGTTCGTTCGATACAGTTTAGCAAAATTATGAAATTTGTATGCGTCACGCAGCGTTGCATATGGTGATGGGGGGAGGGTTGGATGGATGGATAGGAAGGTGGATGGAAAATTGAGACGTTACATTAATGCAGTTCAATTTAAGGTGTTTATGGAGCATCATAACTCAGGCTGCCGGCGCAGTTACGCGAACGGAAGGAGACAATGCGCACGAAAAACGATCGAATCTGCGTTCGCCTCCGGACTCTGGACTCATTACGGAAGAAATGAAAGCCTTCACATCTTCACTCTATACCCTATGCATAATGTTGCATTTTTGGAGTGTAAAAGCAGCCCGTCGTTAAATTAATATCTATTAATGAAAAATTTTGTTCGTTAACGCTTCTGATAGATAACGTTCAGCATTAGAATGAAAAACAGCAAACGGTTTTGAAGTATGAAAAATAAAAGACGGTGTTTTTGATTGCGCTTGTGGGGGAGTACGTTAAAACTAACCTTTTATATAGAGTGGCAAGGCAAGAGAAACGTTTTCTATCTATCAAAATCTTGACTATTTACATCAATTTTGGGATTTCTCAAAGATTTACTGAAGAAAAATAAATAAACTTAAATTATGCCAAAGAAATGACTGATCAAAAAATATCAAACGTTTTTAATAAGAAATCTGTTAATATTGAAAAATAGAAGGGCTGATATTTTTGTTCGAATTTTAAATTTAATGAATCGTTTACCTATTATTTAAGAATAATAGGTTTTGGCAAATTTCTTTCATGAAAATGACAAACGGTTGCTCAGAAAAGATTTTTCGTTTGATCCAGCGATTGGAATGTTTTTCTAACATTTTAAACAAAATTTAATTTAAAAAAAAACTAGGTTGAATTATTGGAAATGGGATCTCAACCTTAAATTTACGATTTTTAATAATAAGGCAGTGTTCAAGCACGGTCCAAAGCTTGATCGGTCTGGACGAAAGCCGAAGAGCCATTCGTTAAGTACGAAGCTTTTGGTTCCTTGAAAAGTTTTTAAATGCTAGTCCAACACTTGGAATAAAATCTCTTGTTCCTGGGTTCTGCAACCGATCGGCAAATATTCAGCATCACCAAAACGCTGTTTCACCGAAAATTCCCCAATCCGACATTTTTTTGGGATTTAACAGACAGTTATTCTATTGTCCGTCACTGTGTGCGGTGGCTATTGTCCGTCAGTCCTCACTAAGGAGGAATGGCCCTGATGAGATTTGAACCCCGGTCCTGCCTTATGAAAACCGGCGCTGCTGTCACATTTAACACCGAGGCCACCCATCCAAAGCAAAAAACTGATAAAATAAATAAAGAAACGCAAACAAAAAGTAAAATCAAATATTGCACTATCTAAACTAAGTAATGAATGCTTGAATGTGTCTCAAATCTCTCTAACAGCAACACATTTCATTAGCGGTACGAAACGCTAACAAACGTTTGACTAATGATCGTTCGAGAAAACATTACGTGCCTAATCTGTACCAGAATTCAGTTTAAAAAGGCCTTCTTAGTAGCAGTTCACGGCAAAACACACACACACAGCCACACCGTCACAGTTTGACAGATCATTTCGGTTCCCTCGGTTTTTCCAATCACCACTGGGTAATGGTAAAATTTCAAATAATGCGTTGCCATCCATCCTTTTTGTTTATGTACCTAATGAAACGAGAATGACTTTTCACAATTTTGCACCGGAACGTGCCGACCAAAAACGTGGGACTCATTTCGGGTAATGAGCAAAACTAGTTACACGTGAAATGAGGAGCTGCACATACACACACACACACACACACACACACACACACTCAAACAAAACAACCGACCTTTCCCCGGATGCAAAGGTTAGCGCCTGAAATCGAATGCTCAGTCAAACACAAAACTCATTAGTACTCGGAATTGTCCTCCTGTGACCAGCACCAGCCCCAAAACGGGGGATTGGTCACCTGAGAATTGCGTCCCGACAGGGACTGCCGGGTTCGCAACGAAGTAACGGTGGGGAGTAAGTGCCTGAATCATCTAGATAAGAATAACCATCCTGGAGGTCATTTCCGTACCCAACTCGAGTTAAGGATTTTAAGTAACTAGCAGCAACCGTCCTGCCATCGGTAGCGTATCATAACACAAAGTCAAACACAGGAAAACGCGAGAAAACGAATGGGAAAAGGGGAACCTGAAATAACCCGTTCTTCCATTAAGGCGCTTTTGCAAAGCAGAACATGAAGGGGAAATAAAATTCATTAGAAATAGTCATTAATAATGTCAAGTTGCATGCCCCGGCGAGACACCGGTTCCGTAGCGTGCGAAGGACTGCCACGCCAGGAAAAGCGGATCCAGCAAGCAACAAGGGAAAGATAAATTTCATTCGCTCGCTCACTGCAACGGCACACCAACTATCAACCTGGTGGAAACCCTTACCCGGCCATCAAGCGGGCGACCGATGATGAAACGACCGGTCAAGTCACAAACCCTCGCCAAAGTGGAACCCCGAAAGTGGAATCGAATTTTTCCATCCTGGTCGAGAAAAACGGTTCGTGTCTAACAGCTGTAAATTTGATGATGATTTCACTTTCATCCGATGCCGCACCCTGAAGGATGGCCGGTCAGAACGAACCGTTGTTTTGGGAAGGAGTAATAGAAACGTTTCCCGTCAAGCCACCACCGAATGGGTGTTCGGTGTCAATCCGGTGTTCCGGAACCGATTCGTCAACTACTCAACCTCTTCCCGTGAAACTGCATCTAATATTCATAGCTCCCGAAGAAGGAATACACTCACCCTGGAACGCATCAATCTTGGGCAAGCGAGAGCAAGAAAAGCAATGCAAAGAAACACGAAAACCGGCCACTATTCCCAAACAGTAGTGCTGTGGCAATGCTACGCATTGCCTACATTCGGGCGGTTTATTGAGTCACAAATAGCTTCGTCATCAGATTTCCAATCACGTAGCCGATTGTGAATACGTTTTGTTTTGCGCTTTTTTTTGCCGTAACTGGAATGCGTGCATGTTTGAGTGAAATTGAGTGCAATTTATATTCGGCCCATATATGTGGCCCATGTATAACCTTCAGGAATGCTACCCGGAAGACCTAAAGCGCTTATTGATATCTAGCTAGGGGGCTTTTAGCAAAACTAAAGGGGGGGCCCATTCCCAGATGGCTAAACGGTGCATGGCTAAACGTGTTGATATGGCCGGGCAATTGATCGGGATTGAAACATTCTTCAATGTAGTTTTGGTTATTTCGCCCCATAAGAGTATTAGGGGGAGAGGCTCACGCACGCAATAATCCGTTTCGAAGCGGATCGAGAACGAACGCCTTGCAGGAGATTTTTTCTTTTCCTGGGATATGTTGGTGGCCAAGTCAAGCCGTTTGCTTCAAGGTTTTGATCTGTAAGTGCCAACATTCAATGGTGCACGGAAAACTCGTCCCCTTGTTGCTTGCGGCCAGAAGATTTCCTCATTTCCTTCAACCATTGTTCGGCATTTGTGGGGGGGTTTTAAAGAAAGTAGAAGAAAAGCAGTATTCTTACATGAAGCATTCGAGTTCGAGAACAAGAAATCTAACACGGAGGAAAAAAAACCCACTAGGGTGCATAAATTCAGGCACAGCCGTGTTCATCAATCTTTTATTAGATTTTTCAATTTCCCGTCGCTCGTTACTGTGCAGCGATCACCGCAAGCGGGCTGAAGTGCCCTGAAGGGGTCGCAAAAATAAAACCTAGAACCCATACCACATCGACACCTTCTCACAGCGTTTGAGTTCTGCGGAGAGAAAAACGGGAAAGAAAACCCCCTCCGGAAACGCACCAATCAACGACCGCGAGTGCGTGTAGTGAAGCAATCCTGTTAAGCTCGTTCCCGTTCCACGAAAGAAAGGGGAGAAAAAAATGTATAGCTTCCCGTCTTCCCAATCGGAGCACTTCCTGCATTCGTGAGTGCCCGAGAATTGCACCAAAATTCACCCAAAATCAACAGCCGAAAACAGGCAGCCTGGCGGCTCATCATCATCCCGATCGACTCTCGGAAATAAATACGAACGTTTCGTTTCGGGGGGAAAGGCGGTAACTGTGGGTTCTCCGGTACACTGGAGTACGGTGGTACGTGGAGGGAAAGTGATTTTTCTTGTTGGCCTGATGGTTGTTGCCGTAGCTTTGTACCGGAGTACGGTGCAAAACCTTCACACTTAACAAGTGCCATCAATCTATTCGCACGAAACGAACAATTGCTTATTGTTTTGCAGGAAGGAAGTACCATCAGGGTGGGAAAGGTTTGAAAGTAAACGAATGGTCCAACAGACTAGGATTAACGAATATGTTAGCTGATTTGATAGAAAGCTTAATAAAAATAAATAAAATTATTTTGATGTAAATAAACTTAATAAATAGCTCACTTTGCTACAAGCATTAAATTTCATTTAATTTATTTATTTTGTTATTAAAGTATAACTTGGCAGTAGAAAAGGTTTTCCTCGCTAAAGACCATGTTTCACATTCTAAATTGTGATGCGGATAGTATAACTTCAGGCAACTTTTTGTAGATTAAGCATCTGTTGTACAGTTTGTGCAGTGCTCTCCAACTCTTAGTATCTGTTTTATTTTAAATAAAAAGTGTGCAGGCCTTCATTCCACTGGCTCTAGCACGTAGCTACTTTTGGTATCAAGTATGTTATCAACTTTTCGGTCGAACAAAATCAACTATAAAATCATTATTTTATTTTATTTATTTATTCATTGAATATGACGGTCCGATGCCGTATTGTCTATTATAAAATCATTTGAATTAGATTTGGCCAAAACAGTACAGCATCAGTGTTGAGCACGTTCTCCAATACTGAGCAAAGGATTTGGACGTTCTGTAGCTTTACTTGGTTTTTTTTTTTTTTTTGAAAACGGCATAAGCTTCAAAAGGATATCAGGATTCTGTCGCACTGTAGTTTTCTTTAAGAACTGAGAGCAAGAAATGTCATTTTTGGTATTTCTGTGACTTGATTTTCGTACGTACCGAAATGGAGTTTGAACCCGGTCCTGTAGTGTGAAGACAGGCGCTGGAATTGATACCAGAATTTGATAAGGCTTGATAAATGAATAGAGCTAGATGGGAACCCGTATGACAGATCACTCTCTTGTCTTTGTTGGGTCTTGACTGTTGGACACTGAACAGTTTTACTAACATTTATTCAAACGCAAATGGATGCAAATTCAATAAAAATTATGGAAGCTTGAGGGTCAGATTTTTTTACAACTGTTCTGTCGCGCCATTAAAGCACAATCTTTGATCGATAAATTCTCCTTGTTTCCCTATCTCCAAAAGGTAGCCGATTCCGATTCCCGATCACTGAGATTTCCGTTTCAGACATGCAGCCGAACTATTCGTACCGTCCAATCATGTTAAGGAGCCCCACGCCAATAGATTTTTGAATCGTTACGTTATAGTGTTCTTGGCCCTGAAGACTTCTTTACATCAAACTTACAAGCGAAGTATACGAGTGAAGGCTGAGCTGAGGATGTTGATCAGTTAGGATAACAGATTTAGTCCAGTTACGTGTAGTTCAACCTTTAGAAATTATTAAAGGCTCTTAGGAGGCAAGTGTTGTTAACCATACTTTCTTCATACCGAATTGATGATATTAGTTCTTCAGGGTTCTATTGTACACAGGATATAGCGGTAGAAGGCTCGAAAGTTCGGTGGCCGAGGCGATAGCTGCACGGGTCTTCGCAAGCCAGGAACGGGTATCAAAAATCAGCTACGGGTATAATCTTCTAAGGTACTACCAAAACAGGAAGGCTTAGACCACTCGAAGTTGCCGATTAAAAGAGCACATAAGAAGAGTCTTAACTGGAACTAATCACCTGTATCATTACTTCTAGAAAGGAAATAAATAGGGATGAGAACATCGGGATGGATCGGCCTGGTAGTTGATGCGATAGCGGTGCATTACACGCCTCATGTCTTCACACGTCAGGATCGTGGCTCAAATCCCATCTGCGCTGTTCCTCCATAATTAGGACTGTCTATCCCACGATAAGTCTAGTAAGCCAGAAATGGTAGTCATAACCTAAGAGGTCTAACGAAGAATTTGCTCCAATAATACCGTAGCCAATACCAAGGGTCAACTAACCATCAGGGACCTGACCTTTGCAAAACATTAACAAAAAGGCATAGTTTTAGATCTTCAACTACCCTAAACTACAACAGGTTAAGTTGTTCATCGCCTATTCCAAACGATTTTGTATGAATCCGCTATTTGCATTGAAAAAGGAAAACAATATATTACTAGAAACGATTCAATTCCGCACCCATCTCACTCACCACAAACCGAATCCTCTTCTCATGTTCGATCACCTCAACAACACATATGATCCTATGGCAACCCTTCCACTGTTCGATTTGCAACGGCAACCGAGGGAAAGCATAATGAAACACGTACTCATCGCTTCAAACTCAACACACGACATTAAACCCTTTGAACAACATAAATTTCCCACCAAACCTCACACACACACACACACACACGCGTACTTCACAGCGTGCAACCGCTCGGTCACGGTAACCACCATTGGAGGGAAACAAATTAAAAATTATAATCCTCTCAGTGACACTCGCGCGCGCACTTACACTCACACACACACACACACTGACCAAGTGCTGCAACAAATAAAACTGTTTTGCGTGAATGTAAACAGAATTTTAAGAGCCTTTTCCACTAGGGGCCCAGGCACCACTAGCAACCGGTGTTCCCTACTAACCGGGGCCAGTTAAAACATTAATTTCGTATAAAAATAATGATTTAAAATATGCAACAGGGTGCCATTTGCGCGTACGCCGGTTCCGATTCGGATCCATTAAAATCGCACACGTTCGCGCCCTATCTTGCCCCGGGGGTTGAGGATTTTTCATTTATGATCATTTGCAAATTTACGTAAATAAAAGATGATTCGGTTTTGGGGGTGGGAGCGTGAGCGTTTTCGGGCCACTGGGCAGCGGGGCAATGCTTTCCGAACACTTTGCGTGCGTGCTGTGTTTGATTCCGTTACGGAAGTTCAACTTGCAAAAGTTTACTTCTTCCTGCTGCTGTTGCTGCTGCAGCTGCCCTGTGTCACGCCCCCATTACAAACAAACCTGTCCATCCCGGTTATCGGTTAACGATAGTGTTGTAAAATGGTTCCAAGCAAAACTAATCCCTGGCCCATGCTGGGTCCACCAGGTTGCACAAGCCCGACCAGATTCACCCACCACAAGCACGGTAACACAACTTTTAATTACTAAAGTACACATTATTTTCCACGATGCAGTTGTCGCCTTCCGAAGGACCGAGCGGGTTAGGTTTGCAAAAACTTTTTTAAGCCGGTACGGATGGCATTCTTTGGCATTAGCCTCGGTTTTTACGTTTGCACAAAACGACTCCTAGTCGTCCTCCACGGACCACCAAGGTGGTGGTAAACGTCTGCAAAGTTTCGTGCCCGGGCAAAGGATTAGGCGCACTTGGCACATGCACCTAGGGCACGTGATGGTGGCTCAGGTGAAACTAATTAGTTTGAACTATAAAACGGGGAACGAGAGTTTTATGGGTGATTATAGGCCGAGAAGATGGAAGCGGGCCCAGTTCGAAGGAATTGGAATGGGGAACGTTTTACTGAAGCGATTCTTAAAGACAACATACCTCTTGAGCGCTTTTATCGATCGATCAGCAATAAAATTGTTAGAGCAATTCAGCTGCAGAATTGTTTTATAGCAGTTGTCAGTCCAGTTTTGTCAGTTGGAGACAGTTTTGCCAAAATTAAGAGATAAGAGAGTTTCAATTTATTGAGCTTTTTCATTCATTTCATTCAACATTCATTGTAAAACTCTAAACTCAAAAACAGATCAATGCCAAATTTTTTGACCAATTTTTGAAATTCTGACACACTGGTCGGGGATTAAATGAAAATGGCTTCCGATATACATTCGGCAAGTATGATTTGAAATTCAGCGAGATAAAGATCCTATGCGTATCAGCACCTGAGGTACCTTATGCAAGGAGCAAAGTCACCGTTCGAACCATAAACGCACTCCTCCATAACCTGCTCAAGTATTTATTTTTGAACATCATTCGATTCGCAATCAATGACATCCGAATACGATCACGGTGGAGATAAACAGGAGAAAATGTCTATTAATAAACGATCATAAAACTTACGGTTTGCAGTCATGATAGCCTCATTCATAACTTACCACCTTGATCGAATAGGCTGCCAACTCATTGTTATGTTCAAGTTCGAACTGCGAAAAACAGTTTGTCAACCACCATGGCCATTCTAGGAATCGCAACCGATATTGAACACTCATTTCCTCAATCTACGCTTATCTACGCCAGCCAGCTACTGGGACACTCGAACGAAAGTGTAATTTCCCGTGTGCAGCTACTTAAATCAACTCAACGCATGCCGTACTGTACTCCTCTGCAAGAAAGTGCTTACCTGAAATGACTTTCCAACACGGCTCGATTGGACCAATTTACGATATCCCGGATCAACGTATGCCGTAACCCACATACGACCACCATTTTGCTACCCGTCTTCATTTATGGACCCGTGGGCTCGAATCATCCGAGCAGCAATAGACATCAAATGACCGCATGCGATATGTCGCCACCGTGCACAGCGCTAAATGTTTATGTGGCCCACCCATTAGTGGCGACTGAAAAAAAGACAACCGTAAGACCGCCTGCACGATAACGTGTTTGACCGTGGTCGTGGTCAGCTGCATAGCCGTTCCGTTCCTGTGCAAGTCGGCTGGACTCATAAACTATATACCGCATGATAAGGATACAGGGTTGCGGCTTGCTATAAAAGCGTTTGGCTTTGCAAACGAACGACACAGTACAAGACATACGTACAGCGAAGATGAGACTAACAGTGGCAATAGGTGTGGCCTTGCTAGCCATCATTGGATCAGCAACTGCAAAACCATCGTCAGCAGGAAGCTGCACTAAGCTGGAGGAAGGAGCGACCTACGGCATTGCAGGTGATTGTGCAAAGTATTTGCTGTGCAGGAAAGGTGCGTTGGAGATCAAGGAATGCAAAAGTAGCTCCGAGTATGATACGGTAAGCGGCAAGTGTGTGCCGACTGGATCTGCTACCTGTGCTGTTGAAGCAAACCCCGAACCGGAACCACAACCCGAACCAGTGCCTGAGCCCGAGCCGGAAGAGAGCCCGGAGCAGTACGACTATCTTTGCCAGAAGGTGTTGTACGGTGTACGAGTGCATCCTAATGCATGTGACAAATTCCTTGTTTGTTCTAAAGAAAAGGCAGCTATAGAACTGTGCGCAGAAGGATTCATTTTCGTGGATGATTTTATCAGCTGTGTGCCTGGAAATAAGGAGACGTGTACGGTTCAGCCTGATGAGCCGTCAACCACTGAGAGTCTACCAAGTGGTTCCGATGAGTCGGAAGAAGGTGAAGAATCTGGTTCTGACGAAGACTCTGATGAGGGCGCTACTACCGAACCGGAACCATCGAACCCACCAGCTGATGTAACCGAATCTGGTGAAGAGCCCTCGGAGACTCCCGGCCCCTACGACTATCTCTGTGCGAAGACTCTGCTCGGAAGTGTGGCTCACCCCGAGTCCTGCACGAAGTACATCTCGTGCTACAAGTACAAGGGCAAGGAGGAGTCTTGCAAGCAGGGATACGCCTACTCGTCTAAGCTGCATCTGTGTGTCAAGCAGAAGAATGGAGGCTGTGCCGATGCTCCGGAAGAGCAGCCAACTACTGAGGCCGCCACTCCCGAACCGGAACCTGAGCCATCGAACCCGCCATCTGAAGAGACCGAGTCTGGAGAAGAGCCCTCGGAGACTCCCGGCCCCTATGACTATCTGTGCGAGAAGACTCTGCTCGGAAGTGTGGCTCACCCTGAGTCCTGCACGAAGTACATCTCGTGCTACAAGTACAAGGGCAAGGAGGAGTCTTGCAAGCAGGGATACGCCTACTCGTCTAAGCTGCATCTGTGTGTCAAGCAGAAGAATGGAGGCTGTGCCGATGCTCCGGAAGAGCAGCCAACTACTGAGGCCGCCACTCCCGAACCGGAACCAGAGCCATCGAACCCGCCATCTGAAGAGACCGAGTCTGGAGAAGAGCCCTCGGAGACTCCCGGCCCCTATGACTATCTGTGCGAGAAGACTCTGCTCGGAAGTGTGGCTCACCCTGAGTCCTGCACGAAGTACATCTCTTGCTACAAGTACAAGGGCAAGGAGGAGTCTTGCAAGCAGGGATACGCCTACTCGTCTAAGCTGCATCTGTGTGTCAAGCAGAAGAATGGAGGCTGTACCGATGCTCCGGAAGAGCAGCCAACTACTGAGGCCGCCACTCCCGAACCGGAACCAGAGCCATCGAACCCGCCATCTGAAGAGACCGAGTCTGGAGAAGAGCCCTCGGAGACTCCCGGCCCCTATGACTATCTGTGCGAGAAGACTCTGCTCGGAAGTGTGGCTCACCCTGAGTCCTGCACGAAGTACATCTCTTGCTACAAGTACAAGGGCAAGGAGGAGTCTTGCAAGCAGGGATACGCCTACTCGTCTAAGCTGCATCTGTGTGTCAAGCAGAAGAATGGAGGCTGTGCTGATGCTCCGGAAGAGCAGCCAACTACTGAGGCCACCACTCCCGAACCGGAACCAGAGCCATCGAACCCACCAGCTGAAAAGACCGAATCTGGAGAAGACCCTTCTGAAACCTCTGGCCCATACGACTATCTGTGTGCGAAAACTCTTCTAGGAAACGTAGCTCATCCCGATTCCTGCACAAAGTACATCTCGTGCTACAAGAACAAGGCCAAGGAACAAAACTGCAACAATGGCTACTATTTCTCGGTGTACCTGCGATTGTGTATCAAGGGAAACAGTGAAACTTGCGCAGACATCAATGGAGGAAACCAGGAGCCAACTCCAACGGAACCTCAACCTGAACCGACGGAGGAGCCAACGACTACAACCGAACTGGTTCCTCCCGAAACCGGAGGTGATCCAGGAGAGACCAACACCGGTTGCATCGAGGGTTTCACCGGATTCTTGCCGATCCAGAATGATTGTGTGAGCTACGTGTACTGTTTCCAGGGCGAACCAGGTGTGAGGACTTGCCTGGAGAACTACATCTACTACGACCCATTCAAGACTTGCCTGCCAGGTGATCCAGTGCTGTGTCAATTGTATTCGGTCTAGACCTCCTCTTCGGTCCTTGAGCTGGCGCGAGAATCATAACATTCTGCTATAAAATTATAGTACAAAGTAGTTTGAATATGAAATCTTCTTTTACACTTATTAACATTATTGTAGAGGTAGCTTCATCCTTGCGACACACGCATCAGGGTCAGTGCCTGCACTCGATACGGATGAATAAATAAAACAGAAAATAAATCAAAACACTAAACTACACCTGCAGCTGACATGCCGAGCTTCAGCCCACGTTCCTCCGGTCGCTCGATTATCGAAACCTTATTGATTGGCAATGAAGCTAAACCGCACAACCTATCTCACCCAAATAAATACGCCGATAAAACTGAAAGCACCGGCGTCGGTGGGATGGTGCATTACGCACCATCGATACGCACGCGAGCAACCATTACACGCTCGTTGTGCGTGTGTTTCGAGCATGTGAGTTTAATTGCTTGTCCTTTTGTGTAGCTCGTGGGCTAGTTGGAAGTGGTTCAGTATGAGGCAGCTAGTTCACCAATTCGAAGTCAGACATCCGTTACAACTGGCGGTGTGTTACCATCTATCTGTATACCACCCGTCACACACCCATGCACGGGGTTACGATTAGCTGAAAGATAAAAACAGAAAGTACCAACCGGAACTGCGAAACGCTCGCTCGTTTCGCCTAGCGACGCAGTTAACGATGCTCCCGAGTACCTGAAGAACAGCGCACCCACCCTAAAAGAGGGCCGATTTTTCGGGAAGTAGTTATCGATTTTCCTTCCTTCCGACTGGGAACCGTTACGTGCGCTTTCCAACTGACAGACGGCATAACCTCAGACTACTCGGGTTGCGTTTTCTTTTCAGCGCATGGTACGGTGGCCATCCGGCCTTTGTTGATGGGGCGGTATGCGTGCGGTTTTGCTTTCACGTTTCCGGGCTTGGCTTTTCAATTATGTCCCGATCACTGCTCGTGCAGTTCGCATCAAAAGGATGGTGGAAGCGAACGCGGTTTTGTGGCCGGCTGGGGCGGCGACCGTTTAGCGCACAATTCTGTAAATCCTTGCTTGAGCAATTTGAAGAAACTGTCTGCCATCTGTCTGTATAAAAAGGGGCTATTGGTAAGGGGGGGCGTTGAGGTTTCTTTTCTACTTGCAGCAAGTGCAAGGCTATGTGGTGCGATCGGTATGGGATAATTGGTGAAGAGAAGGCGGCAGGACTCAAATTACGTTCTACGACTCATAGATAGGGAGCTCTAGGGTCAGTCATCAGTTGATGATACACATCCTTGATGTTGAGCGAGCTCTGGGATGGTTGGAAGTTTCAATCGACAGCTGAATAGCTGAAAACCCATTCCCCCTCCGTACCCATGCAAACAAACGCAAAAAACAGGAACCCTAAACGATCGGTCGTAATTACTAAATCCTCGTTAGTTATTGTGAGCTGTAAAGCCAAGCCAGCCGACAAGCAAAAAATTGAAAATCGCAAACCTTTTCACAGGAATGATGATGTGCTTTGTAATTGCAATCAGTGATGTTTAGTGCCGCTAGAGTGAAAATGCTTCCCCGTTGGTACGTCAACTCCGATAACATTTACATCGCAAAATACCTTTGATGCAATTGTACGGTACCTCGGCGCTCAAGCTTGTCAAATGAGCAGCCAGTGAGCAAGTCTTTGATCAATCTCGAAATATTTCAATCGTCCATAGCCTTATGGATGTGCGCTGAACCGTGACGTGAGCGGATTTATTATTCAATCGTTTTAAGAACTCAGAACGCAATTACAATTTATTGTTGATGCGTATTGTACTTTTCCAAACATTTTTAAAAGAAATCCAAGCATTTCGGCCAGGACGTCCTACATAAAAAAATGCATGTATTTCTACGGCTTCAAACCGTCATATTGGAAAAAAAAATTAAAAAGGAATAAATTTATCTTACAAATCAGAAATCATTAATGAGAAAAAATAAAAGCAGAAAACAAAAGCAAGAGAAAAAAACAACGTTAGGCCACGACTTCAATCTACCAAGAAGAAAAAAAGACGAGAAATGAATAATCTCTTGAAAATAAAGAAAGAAATGAATAAACGCCCAAAAGTATGCAATCCTAATGTTTAGTATAGCTTTTGAAAAAAAACAGTAATTACTTAAAATTTGAAATACCTGTCCAAAACTTGATATGACATGAGCCGAATGAACTCTATGAGACCAAAAGCTTCTATAAATTAATACAAAAAGGTTTAATAAAATTATATTCATTACATCTTGTTATAAAATTATAGTGGTACTAAACACAGTTAAATAATATTTATAACGCATTGAACGAATTATTTTTGTTCAAATCGTTTTTATTTACACATTCAATCATTGAACCTTGTTCAGAAAATATACCATTTACATAACTTCAGGCGTATTGCCAATTTCTTTCGAAATTACGCCGTAATGTATGCAATTCATACAGTAAAAAAGATCAAAAGACGGTATTTTACGCTCCACTCAGTTTACGCACATCTTTTCCATCTAAATAAACTTCATTTTGAAATACAACCTACTCAAATGGCCTCACTTGATGACAAACGACCGCCCGTTCAAAATAACTGTACCCTAAAACATACCGTATAAGATGCAAAAATACATCCTCCATCCCGTTTCCCAAGCACTGTATCAAACCAGAGCAGAAGCAAAAGTTGCTCCAAAAACACCCGCAAACTGGACGCAGGGCGCAACATTATCATATTTAATTACTAACCCGCAAGGGTCCCCCGGAATCAACTATAAAGTTTTCCACCGCAGACGACAACAGATCATTAGCTGGCCACGCTGGCAAAACCCGGCGGCCAAACGGGGCAAACTTTTTCACCACCGCCGGCGTACTACTTGTGATAAGAATAGGCGAAACTGGGTGCGCGCACATAAATGAGTAGTCACTCACCCACCCTCAGCCCTGAAATTGGTTAATTTCGGGAGGATCATTAATTTTCCTCAGGCGCAGGCGGTTTTCGCAATGTTTCGTTCGCGTCAAAAGTACGTGTCCGTTTCGGTTTCATTTCACCTGGTTTTTAGGATGAGAATTTTTTGTAATGGGGTGGAGAGAGGAAGTGGGCGGGTGTAGAAATACGCCCCACCAAGAAAAAGACCCACCAACTGCTTGGAGCTATTTTTCATCTCTCGAAGAAACACTGTAACACGGTGGTTCTAGAACATTGTTTTTCTCCGGAAACACCACGAGTACACGATCGAAACCAATGAGTGTGTCCTCCGAACGGGAGCAAAGGAGTGTCTGAAAAGAAGTTGTTTCACTGCTCCACTCTTAAGACATCAGCAGCAGCAGCAGCAGCAGTAGTTCTGCTCTCAACTTCATGCCTCGTGTGAAAGTGCAGTTGTATTGTAGTTTAATTATTTTCTCCGCACAGAAACGATTTTTTTTTTGCTTGCTGCCTTCACCGAGCGCTTCCGGGAAAACGTTCAATGTGCGGTAAAAACCCACTCGAAATGACGATGTACTTCGCCGCGGGTGAAAGTGGTCACTGCAGAGAACCAGCGTGAACGAAGGAACCAACGAAGCACCACACAAAAAAGCGCGTGTACGAAACTACATTAAGTTTGTAATTGATGATGTGAGCATATGTTTGCTTCTCACCAAAGTTGGACATTCGCTGAGTCTAGCAGGACATGATACGAGGGATTTGTCGGATCGCCTGTTGTCGACCTCGGGCTCGCTTAGCGCTATTGTTTTGCAATTTGTTTCACATTATATTAACACTCGTGTGCTGCACAAGTTTTCAGAGCGATGTAATAGAACCGACGGTGAGCTGGTGTTAATTTGTCCTTTGATATTCAATCAATGCTTCGAAAATGTTTAACTGATTGCTCATTTGCAACCACTCCCGGCTAAAGGCCCTTAAAACAATACCTTCTGTCAAGCAACAGCGGCCCCTGCCAGTATGCAATCTTACGCGATTTATAATACCCTCCCATTCCCATAGGAAATGCAGTACCGTCGGCAAAAGCCAACGAGTTAAATGAAATGGAAAACCTTCAAGAAAAGTCCACCAAAACCCCCGGTCCCACCTCAAGCTTAAAAGCGGCCAGAGTTTAAATAAAATACCAATTTGAAATGGAACACCGTGCCAAACGATCCTCTGTGCCAGGTTTTTGCGGTTGGCCGTGCCCGAAGCCATACGAAGGTGTCGGAAATTGGTTCTTAAATGCGGTCCACGCCGTGTGGCTTACGTAAAATGAACCGGAGAAACCCGCACCACCACCCCCGAAAACCTTTCCCACCTCGGTATCGTCCACCGTTGGTCACGTTGTTCCCGGGAGGTTGTTCCCCGAGCCGTGACAATTTTTCCCCCGATCGTTACGAAACAATCCCGCTGAGTACCGTTTAGAACGGGGGAAAGAAAAACTGATGTTTGACTGTGACTTATGCACTTTTTGAACTGCCAGGTCCAAACCAAACATCGAAGGCGTTTGGCCCGATTTGGTGTCCCGCGCGATTGTCAATTCAATTGCAGCCGTTCGGTTGGGTAAATATTGACACGCTTACTCGGCGGCGTCATCTAATCCTTGACGGGCTGGTTGAGCTGTATTTGGTTCGGTGCAAGATATGATGAGATTGTTTTGTGCAACGACGAGCATCATTTATCATGGTGTAAAGAAGATGCCTGTTTAAATGTAATAAGCACCGTGAGACGGCATTAGGTGGGTTGATTACTCACGACGGTTGGCCAATTGTTTGTAAAGAAAATATTTTTTGATAGCTTAGTAGGACAATTAGACGTTCAAATTAAACTTATTAAAGTTAGATTTAGAAAGAAGATTATACAGGCCCGATGGTAGAGGCGACAGCAGCTCCGGTCTTCATACGGCAGATACGGGGTTCAAATCCCATACGGTCCAAATGGGAAGACCCAGTACTGAGGACTGATTATCAAACTACATGGTATGATTAAGTCTAGCAAGCAAAAAATGGCAGAAAAGTCCTAGGAGGTCGTTAGGCCAAGAAGAGAGACAGAGAGCGAGAGAGAGAGAGAGAGAGAGAGAGAGAGAGAGAGAGAATTGTTACTTCCGGCTACTTTAGCTCAAGTCTGATCTTTCAAGTGTGGAAGACCATCCAGAAATATCAGAAGAATCCTTGAGATGATATTGCGAACTGTTGAGCCTTCAAAGCATCGATATTTACTAAAAGCCAAGAGACTTTACTAGTTTATTGGAGTCATTAGTACCAATCCATAATCATTTGACGGATAGTAATAGTTGAAAGTATCAGAGAAAGAACTTGAAACTTGTTTTCTTAAATGTTCCTTTCCTCCATAAAATACATAAGGTTTATTTCCACCTGAAAATCCATCTCTTGAAGTTTTCAAGAAGTCCTGTCAAGAATATTTGATTGATATTGTTGTGACCCTTCGAAAAAGAGAAGATTCAAAACCCTCTTCAAAGATTTCTTACACCAGCTATCAGAACTCTTCACTCCTCCATTGAAGCTTGTAGTCCTAATCTTAAGGCAGATACGTAGTAGCCAAAGAAGGAGATCATACTTGAAACATCAGACTTGAGCTATAGTAACCGGAAGTAACACACATCAGCTGTAAACTATTTTAACAACTCCTGCATCCTACACTCATACGACCAACACCGTCTTAGGGTTGATTGCTCGATGATTTACAGCACAGTCAATCAGAAGCGGCTCTTAGATTGAAATTATCCATCTCCACTGCGTCCACCTTATCGAGCAAGATTATTCAAACTACTACCGTCAAACGGCACAACAGTCACTCGTTGGCAGCGATACCGGTCGACCTATCTTGTCGATCACCAATCGGCGGTATCGAATCGTTTCCCAAAAACAACCGATTTTTATTTCACTGCCCTGCCCGCCAATGCCTGCTATCGTGGTCCCAACAAATCACTCGTGCCATAAATTCATAATCAATTACGCGGGACGTGCGCTACGGGAACGTTGGGTGATTCGTTCCACAACAATGACATTCCATATTGTCGATCCCGTCGACGATTGCTCATCCCCGGGGTGTGGCGCATCCGAAATGGATGGGAAAAAAACACAGAAACTAAAAACCGGCCGTCGAGATGGTCGAATGAATTTGGGACCCCTCCGGTCCGGTATTGAGTTATGGTTTCACGTGCGTATCGGATTTATGCTCAGCATCCCTACCCCGCTGGGAGGATGAGCAGTGTCCTTTATGACTATCTCTATTCTATTACACGCTCTCACCGTACTTGGTATGCACACCAGCAATTAGACGTTCCCTCTTTTCTCGTTCGCCGCACAATCCACAGCTTACTGATGAGGTACAGCGAAAGCGGCACAACGGTTGCAGACTAAACAACCGTAAACTATTGGAAAATATGTTATGCAATAGGATTATGACGCATCGGGACGGTGGGCCCTTTGCCAGGTTGTCCGAAGGGTAGTGAGCTGACTCATCCCGAGCAATTGAATCGTCATTAGAGAGGAAGAGGATATTTTTTTTCAGTACGTTCTGGTTTTGCATCCATTATGCTTATTCCTGTGTGTGTGCGTGTCGCAATATTTATTAGAAATGAGCTATCTTTACATGTAATTGCACTTCTAGTGAAATTTATGTTTTGCTTTTATATTCATTACTATGACACTACGTTGAGGTAGTCCGGAGAAAAACGCCTCAATGTATGCAATTCGCACGTAAAATTGTTGTTATGGAACAAGCGATGTCGTGAGTGTTATTTATTTTGTTGTATTATACCGCCTGAAGGTATGCAAGTTATAACACTTGAACATAACTTTTGTGAAAGTTGATTGCTTTGCTTCTATATCCACGTTGCATGTTAAACATTTAAATTATATTTTGTATAAAATTAAGTCTCGAGCAAATAGATTAAATTGGCATTTAGCCATCCATTTAACGCCATCATTAACAACGCGGAAGACAGGCAGCGTGTTGTTTCGATTGAACGTTATAGTTTTTTTATACACACATTTAAAAATATCACACTCATTCTAGCAGCATAGTACAGTCGCTGTTTCGCACAAAACAGCCAACCGGCCAACAACCTAAACGACGTGCGTCACCGTCACCCGAACTCCTTGGAAACAGATTGTTTCCTAGGCTCATCCGCCCATCCATGAAGGCCACGCACCATCATTGGCATCGTTTCGCGGAAATCGGTAACGATTGTGCTCATTAAATTTAATAAATCAAAACCCTCCGGTCGAACGAGCGGGCGCCAGAAGATTCTGATCCTTACCCGCTGTGACAAACTGGCCGGAGATACGTGGAAAGGTGTGAGAGAGTGTTCCTTCACCGATGTGCCGTTTCTGTTTTTTTCCCAAATGAGCAGACATGAGACCCACACCGAGGCGCGTAAGATAATCGCACACGCGCGTACACAATCCGGGAAGCACATTCGACTGGTTGGGAAAATAAATCCACGGGGGGGAAAACGTGTGATCACGGTGCGGAAAGTGTCACAGCGGGCGAGCCGCAGTCCGCAGCGTGACTTCTCACGGCGTGCTGATTGGTCAGCGCTGGCAGTAGCAAGCCCCTGCCGGCGGCTTGTTTGCTCATTCAAGGGACACTCTTCTTATTTCCCGAGCGCAACAGTCGCTGTTCAAATAGAAGCAAATTTTATTAGAATTTCTGTCAGTGCGCGGATCGTACCGGGAGGGAAAGCAAGTCCGGGGAGTCTTCAAGTCGGAGTCCTAGAGGGTGTGGTTGTGTGTGTGTGTATGAGTGGGAAAGTGTTACCACTATTCTGGACTTACACTTAATCTTATTAGAGTATCATCCAATTCTGGGGAGGATTTGGTGAGTTACTGATCGGTCCTCATAAAATGTCGATCCCGGGTGCACTATGGAGCAATATGGAACGACAGTGGGCAAAACTATAGTTATGGTTCTAAACCACCAAGAAATTGAATTTTATGTTGAATATTTCAGAAGTAATGGTTGAATGAGGCAGCCCGGTGGCCAAGAGGATAGTGGCGTCGGTCTACACACGGCAGGACCGGGTTTCAAATCTCATCCAGACCTCTTCACCGTACGTTGGACTGACTAGCTATAGGAAAAAATCAAGTCACAGAAAGCCAGAAATGGCAGGCTGAGACCTATCGAGGTTGTAGTGCCAAGGAAGAAGAAGAAGTATTCAAGAAGAAGCAGCTCATAAGCATTTTCTCCTCCGAAGCTGGCGTTTTGTCATCTATCGAGCAAGCTTTGCAATTACGAACCTTATGACAAAAAGCACGAAAAGCTTCAGTGAACTGGTCATGAAAATGACACCGGACGACCCGTCCTGTAAATTATAGTAAGTCCGTTGATACCAACACAAGAAGTGTGGTATGTCCAAGATAAGCTGGAGTAATAACGTTGATGTGTCAGCCGGAAAGGCCGGGATATTTGATTGGCAAATGTAGACGATAGCCCATGAGCGGTATCGGCTGTAGTACCTGATAACAGAGTAAGCCAGTCATATAAAATCTGACTGGAGTGATTTTGACAGTGTTATCAGTCTACAGTAAAGCCTGCAGAAGACCGGGCATGTCATGTAAACAAAATCAAGACAAAATCTTCTGTGTCCTAGATTTAGGTAAAGAACAATCTTCAGCTTCTTCTCTTAATTTTTCTTTATTAAATTATTTTTACCTCTAACGTTCCTCATCCCATAGTGCAAGACCTAGAACGCTTTCTCAATCCACACCCAAAACGAAGAAATAAATTGTAAAGAGTACAACCAAAAAAAAACACACACACACATACACGAAGCAATTCTGTCGAATCGAGACTCATGCAATCCAGAAACTCCTTTCGCTCTAGGATATAGCGTACAACAACAGCAAAAAATACACACACACACATACACGAAAATCTCGCACTGTAAAACTGATTGAATCGTGAGCTCCACTCCTTCCGGGATTTCGAATTGCTAAGGATTTGCCAGGTGGCAGGCGGAGTGGGGACTGCACCAGGGTGGACACCAAGCTGCAAGGTAGATTTTCAACTGCAACTTCCGAGACTAGCAATGATTTAGCTCTCCCAGGTGTGAAGACGACGTGTAAAAAGCGAACTTTCCTTCCGTGTGCTCGCCTCGGTCGGTGGCGAACGGTGTAACGAACCAAACCACCGCCATCGGCACTACTACTACGTGTGTGTGTGTGTGTGTGTGCAGAGAAAAGTTTGTGTGGCTTTGCGTGTGTGTATGGCTAGCCGAAGGATGGTGTATAGAGAGGGTGCCACTCCTTCAAAGTGGCTCCAACGGGAAAGTCTCAGAAAACCACTTTTCCCACCCGATGCACCTGAGCCGGTGTTGCAATGCTGCTGCTGCTGCTGCTACCTGTACAATGCGCCCACCAAATGAGGTTGTAGAAATTCGTTACTTCCGTCCAATGTGTGCGCACCTCAGTCCATGTAACTCAAGTGTGTGTGTGTGTGTGTGTGTGCCACCACCATGCGCTCAAGATAATTGAATCGCGGTATGTGTCTGGACGCGTCGGGATTGCAAGCGAGTACAAACCAGCCAACCAGCCTCGGTCTCGCCCGTCGTTCGGCGAAAGCCTCGAAGGTGAAATAAATTTGATGAAAATTGAACCTCCCTCCCCATCCGCAATCGGAGAAACCCAAGGGAGAGCGATAGAGAGGGGGGAGTAGGCGTGTGGAAGTATTAGTTTTTGGGACAGGGAAGCTTTTAGGGTACAGCTTCCGGTCGGGATGAGATGAGATGTATTGTAAAGGTGCACTTTGACGCGGAAGCAGTACAGGTAATTATTACAGTGCCGGGTTTCAATCGATCGTTCTTCTTCTGCTGCTGGCAAAAGGACAAATCGTCGACGGGTTTCCTTTTGTACTGCTCGGGATGAAGTTAAAGCGATCAATAAAGCTGCTGTAGAGTTTTTTTTTATTGATTAGGCTCTGGGAGTATACATCATTGGAAGAAACCGTTCAAGAGCTATCCTTCACTTATGTTTATGCTGGAATCTGTATTATATTATCTCCTAAGAACAATCATGCATTACGGTTTTCCATTTTTTTCCAGATTTTCCAGGGGTGTCCGAAATAAACATACGATTTTCAAGCGATTTCTGAGCTCTGCTCCAGCTGAAGTGAGTAATTCACAGTGAAGGAGTCTGGTGAATGGTTTCTCCAGCATCGATGCCATAATAATGAACAACTAAAACCGAGTACCCAATCAATTATTTTTGGTTGCAAGCACTCAAAGAAACAGATGGTAGTAAGAATAGCACGGGGAATTCCAGTGACCGTCCAAAACTTATGATGCTCCTATCCTGATGCTTTACAATCACGAGCTTTACGATGATCCCACCATCTTATACTTTGGACTGACGACCTATTGTGCTAATACCTGTCATTTCTGACTTACTAGACTTAATGATACCACGTAATTGGATGGTCAGTCCTCACTACCGGATTATGCCTTCATGACCGTATGGAATTTCAATCCTGGTCCTGCCGTATGAAGACCGTCGCCGTTGTCGCCCCATCTTGAAGCTAATTAGACTTGCCAAGCTCCTATGGGCTGGTCATGTCACGAGAATGACACCGGACGACCCTGCCCTTAAAGTCCTTTTAGGCCATCCACATGGACAGAGGAAGCGTGATAGGTCCAAATTGAAATGAAGTGATGGTGTTGATGCTTACGTTAGAAGGGCCGGGATAATGGATTGGCAGACGACGGTGCTAAACCGTGTGCGGTATCGAGGATTGTTGCAGCAGGCCATGCTACACTGTATCTAGTGCTGCCTATTTGGCTGCGTGATATCATTAAATATATTGCCCGGTTAAGTAAACATAATCTCAGCTGGCCGTTCCGTCAAGAATAATTAGTAAAAGAATGGAAGAAATGCTAAAATTATTGGCGATTAAAGCATTTTTATTTGCTTTGTACTTTATCTCATTATTATAACATCTCTTCCGGTCTTATCAAAAATATTTCTAATCGTACAACACAACAGGAATAACTTCCTTTGACGCTCATTCATCCTTTACAATTGCACATAAATATGATCGTTTTTTGTTTTATTTTTCTCCAATTTCAATCGCACCTTCCGGCTGCCAGTCCTATCAGCGGAAAGTGCAACCACCGCTTGATTTACGACACCGCGATGATAACCAACATTCCACCGACATCGAACGGACCGCAATCGGTACACTGACACTGACGCTCGATAATTTATAGCACTATCTAATTCATCCGGTTTCGCATCCCGTCGATGCTCGGGGCAAGTATTTTATGGCATCATAATCGAGCGATAAAGCTGACCGGCTGAAGAAGGAAAATAAAGCTGCACTGTCTCCAGCGAGGACTTGGATGGATGACGCCGTTGAACTTGTCTTGAACCACACCACCATCAACAGATGACGCGATCGATTGGTGCAATTTCGAGACGGTCTTATCTTAACGGAAGTAATGTCTACACCTGGTACAGTGCGCACTGTTTCTGCTCACCCGGAAGACACATCAAGAACGGAACGTAGAACACGTACCCGGTGGGACAGTCGCGAAGATTCGGGCCACCCTCTATGCACTGGATGTACTTGGTGCAGTCGGGAAGATACGGTAGCTTTCCGTTGCGCACAGTCCCGCACGATATAGGTGGTGCTTCCGTGGGCGATGGTTCATCACCTGGGTTTTGATCTCTCAAAGGACACTCAATGCCGGAATAGGGGGCACACTCTTCCGTCACACTGTTGTACACAAACCGGGCTGGACACAGCACCATGTCCCACACACCACCAGCCAAACAGTTGTACGCACCATTACAGCAGGCAGGAAACGTATACCACTGACCGTCGAGACCGTTCTCACACTCGGAGTTATCGGGAAAGTCGTCGGCGTAAAACAGTTCACACCACGTCACATCCGAACGGGCTGTTCGGTTCTGCAGAGCCATCCTGGCACGCGAATCTACGGTGATTTCTCCCAGCGAACCACCAACAAACAGTAGACCAATTATCGCTAAATGTATCATCGTATCGATCGTCTCAGACGAGCTTAGTTACTTCCAGGAGTTTCACCTCCAAAATGTCTAATTGAGTCAGTGTCTATGGCGCTTTTATAAACACCAATGAGCACATCAGGCTTATCTTCGAATAGACACCCGCAATACTACTGACCCGGGGTCATAAAACCCAGACAACCTTCACCCCAATTCGCATCGTCCATTGGGCAACATTTGAAGACATCAAGCCTCGCAGAGCTAGGTCTTTGGGGTGAACTTGCCCTAGTGCGCGTTTCATAGCTGTTTTCGTATCATTTCCTAGGATAGTTTGCCATAATTTTCTGAGAAGATGTTTCTGAGAAGAAGAAGCGAAGAATTCTTTAACTCATTATCTGTTACAACGAATCAAATCATTGTATAATTACACCCCCCTACACAAACGCTTCTTCTGTCTGCTTTTGATCATCACACCGTTTTGATCAGACCCGGCGTCGAACAGTGCAGCAAACTTCAACCCCAAATTTGTTCCATTCCATTACCGAGCACTCTCGTGCAGAATTGCATATTCTGCCTGCTGCCTTTGTCGTACAGTCGACGGACGGCATTCATCGAGCGCACCGGTTCACGGGACAGATGATCTCATCACCGATGGGTAATACGATTTGCGTAAAGTGAATCTGTTCGCTCTGATCCTCAGCGCTTAAGTACGAAACAGCTCAGATTCAGCTCGTAAATCAATTATCGAACCGTCAAAGAAAGCGGCTGCTTGCTTCTTACACTTGCTATCAATTAATGCAGAACCGTGAATATGCATGCGGCGACATGATGGAACATCGGTTAGATTGCTTGTGAAGTGCATTGGTTGCAACGCAGCGAGGGAGCATAATTTTTTGTTTCAGTTTGATTTAATTTGTGCTTTACTTGGGTGGAAGCTGTACGCTTACCGTTTGATCTCCGATACGGAACGGGGAAGGAAGACACTAAAGCTAAGCGAAGCGTGCAGATGGAGCTCGCTACATTTTTGATTGGTTTTGGGTAGTAATAAGAAAGCTTAAATAATTATGTAGTTTTTTTTTTCTTAATTCGTGGGAAAATGTTATTAACAAACTTTATACACAAAAATCCAAAACACAACTATTTTTTTATAAAGAATGTTCTAGCGACTAAAAGCTGTGCTGAAAATCATATAGTGTGTAAATCGGCGACATTCACAAGGCAGATCCGACGTTCTAATCCAATCCAGGCCGTTCCCCGGAGTGAGCAATGGCTATCTGGCTTCGGGGTCTACAGTGTAGTGATGTGCAAACTGAATCAGAATGAGTGAATGACTTAAATCTTAGCAATGAATTAGATGATTTAAATCATCACGAAGAGTTGTTTTAACTCACCTATGATTTAATTCTCCGTGCCGACTAACCACTCACTCACTGCGTTTTAACTCACTCATGAGTTAAATAACTCATTGGTGATTTAACTCTCCGTGCCGACTAACCACTCACTCATTGCGTTTTAATTCACTCACCTCGTTTTTACTCACTCATCTAGTTTTAACTCACTCATCTCGTTTTAACTCACTCACCTCGTATTTACTCACTCACTTCTTTTTTACTCACTCGCCTCGTATTTACTCACTAACTTCTTTTTTACTCGCTCGCCTCGTATTTACTCACTCACCTCGTTTTTACTCACTCACCTCGTTTTTACTCACTAAAGAGATAAATATCGTTTTGGCATATCGCATTGGTCATGATCACACGATGATTTAAGAAAATACAATACGGTAACGAGCCGTAAAGATAGATTGTTCATAAATAAATTATTGAACAATCGATGCGATATCCCAAAACGATATTTATCTCTTTAGTGAGTAAATACGAGGTGAGTGAGTCAAAACGTGGTGAGTGAGTTAAAACGAGGTGAGTGAGTTAAAACGAGGTGAGTGAGTAACAACGAGGTAAGTGAGTAAAAACGAGGTGAGTGAGTAAAAACGAGGTGAGTGAGTTAAAACGCAGTGAGTGAGTGGTTAGTCGGCACGGACAGTTAAATCACCAATGAGTTATTTAACTCATGAGTGAGTTAAAACGCACTGAGTGAGTGGTTAGTCGGCACGGAGAGTTAAATCATTATTCAAGAATAAACTCATAATGAGTGAGTATAAGATGCAACTCACTATTACAACTCATTCACTCTGATTTAATTCACGCTACTGAGTGGTTATTCCCATCAGTCTACACCCTATTGGATCGTTATGCCAAGATGAAGAAGTCAAACACATGGTGAAGGTAATCTTATGATGGGAGAGGGCGACAAAGCAGGAACTTGGTAGCAAACAATGCTGCTAAGAGTGGTTTTCCAGGAATTGTCCTAGAATATCAGGCACTTCATTCAGACGATTCATTCGAGAATTTTGTGACCTCACAAAACTGAGCTGGTTTGGTAGTTAGTAGAGACTTTGAATCATTAGTCTCAATTCGTCTCTAAGATATTAGAAATCAGAATTGTGGGCTATGATAGACTCCCGATTTCGTTACTGCCATTAGTAGCAGCACAATTAATGTAAGGTCTCTTTTGAAGAACCATTGTTAGTGAGAAATCTGATGCTAAGCGATATTCAGACCCTAAATATCTAGTGTAGGACTCAACGAGTCTTTGGGGCATCTATAGTAAAAGAATTGTCCAATGGTAGTCCAACAGTACATAAAGCGTTTCTTTAAAATTAAATCAGAAAACATGGACTTAACATGGAATGTTTAGTCTACTAAAATTCTACAAAACATTGGAGAATATAACTACAAAGTTAAATACCGTTGAAATTTAGGGATAAAATAAGATAAATTTGTAAATTATATACGGAATACTAAACAAGCGGCATCGACTACGGCCTCGATTCGGATTCAGAACCTGGAGCAAGCCCTTGCAATCGTGTCATTAGACAAGGCCTTTAGAATATTTTTGAGACTAATTCTTCTTTAGTATTGCTGGATGTGTCATAAGAATCTCTTTTACCATTGCCATCGCCATATCCAAGATGCTCAGGTCTCGGTCGCTAGAAGGCCTTTTTTGGGAAAATTCGACAGGAATGCATCAGTTGAACGCAAACCAATCGTCTACTGAAGATCATTCTTTCCCAAAACGTTCTCAAAACACTTGTCACAGTTTTCTGTCTACTTTGGATTCGATTTCACGGTGTTCAAGAAACACTCCTCTAACTGCATGATGTCCCAGTTCTGCTTTCCTGCGCGGTTTATCATGATGCATGGTGATTCGTTTCCACAGTTCGGGCTGGATAATCATAACTGTCAAATTTACCTTGAACACGCTGTATTTCTAAGAAAAATATTCCCTTGAAATCAATATCTGTAAAAATGCAGCAAATTTCGGAATCTCATTAATGTTCACAAAATCAATACAAATAAGTTAAGTAGATAAATCGAACTATTCAATCAAAATGTGCACCTAAACCTTTCTTCAAACCAACTAATATTGTATCCATTTTGTAAACCATTCATTCTCATTATTCGGACATTGGTTATCGTTCAGTTGCTCAATAAAACACTGTTTAAACAATTCGCCCAAAAAGCCGTCACCGTTCAGCTCCACTAATCTGCCTTCCACACTGGATGATGCTTAACGGATGATGACGAATAGCGACCCCATGCTCGATTGACGCTTTCACATGCGGCACAGGAAGAGTGATGCCGTGTAATAAAACGCACAAACTAGCAGGAAACCAGTGCACAGGCCCGTACTCTTGTGCAGCTTCCGCGCAGATTGTTTGTTCCCACCGTTTCTGCATATCTACTGCCAACCTCACTCAACGCCTGTGTACCGGAATTACGTCGAATCTCTCTTTGCCGAATCTGGCCGTGTACGGTGGAAATTAATACGCACATTATAGTTGAAACAACATCAAACGCTTTTAATAAACGGCTTCATTTTGACGTTGTCGTTGTCCGGTTGTCCCTTGCCTCGGTTATCATTGCGCCGTGTCTGTCACTGAACCGATTCACGTTCGGTCGGTACAGCCAGAACAACGGAGATGCTTTCATCGCACGCACACACACACACACACATTATTGCCACCGGGGGGATGAGACATCGGTTTGTGTGCTTCAAAGGGCACTGAGTAGGGATAGTAATGGAGATACCACATCCAGGAACCATTTGCACTAGCGAAGCGCACTGATACGAACCTGGGCTAGTTCCGGGTGACGCCGGGTCAGCCGGATTTACAGCGTACAGCGCAACGTGCAATTGCTGCTGGCCATGGGTAAAGCTGACGGGTTGGTTCCGGAAAACCGTGGTACAAATGCCCGGTTACGATAACGATACGCGCACTGTCATGTAATGCAGTTAACTGATGCCGATTAGTGTGATAAGAGCGGATGGACGAGCGGAGGAAGCGATAGGAAACACGAATGGGGAAAATTATCGAAGCCATTAATGCATTAAAATTGAAAAATAGTCGTCAAATTGACGGTTGTTGTCGATAATATAACAGATCGATTCTTTTTTGTTTTAATTATTTTGTTTGAAATGAAGTGAAGACAAACAAATACAAAATTACAAATGATAAAATCCTTACAGGGCGGTCTAATTTTTTGTTGGAAAATTGGACTTGAATAGTTTGATTTACTAAGATATCTGTTTTACACCTTCTGAGCATTGGATTAGATTTGAATATAGTGTGTGAAATGGTTATGAGTGGCATGACTTTTGATTGAATCATATTTTGACCGAGAATATAATACGAACTGTTTTACAGTTATAAAATACAGCCAAATAAAATACAACTCGCTCAAATGTCTTAGAATCGCCGAAATTGCTTTTTTGGACATAATTTTGAGGTTCATATAAAAAAGCTCTAACAATTTCTTATTTATTTTTAACGTTTAAATCATTATGGACATTATAAAATTATAGCTTTTTCTGCGCTTAATTATAGAATCAATTTAAGTTTGTTTTCATTATAATAATTAGCTAAGAGCTTGTAGCAGATCTTTGGTAATTATCTTTCATGATTGTGCTGTTCAAACAGTTTTAAACACATAAATATAAAAATACAGCGACGGACAGTAGTATAAGATTACTCTTAAAACCAATTTTTTAAATTTATGTATTCGGTGCTTTAAACCAAAATTTAGCAAGGGAATTCTCAACATTTAAATTTTTTTATGTACATTTTTGATACATTTTTTACATTCAAAAAGTAGATAATAATTTATTATGAAAATTCAAAAATGTTTGTGACCAAAAGAATCTAACCGTTTTAACAACAACGCTAGACTGCAATAAAGTTAAAAAAACAAAACAACTTAAGCCCAAAAGTTAAAAAAATGGAAAAAATATACTATTTATATTAATGTAATATGTTTTGGCCATATTTTTATTCAAATAACAAAAATACTCATAATCGATTTCTGGATTCATTCAACAACAACTAAGTTGATCCGTTACAAATCGGCACCCAAACGTCAATTTCACGATTCGTTAACATCGTGCGGTCTTATTTTATTGTCCATTTCTGTAATTAAGTCAAATTTGCTTTCTAAATTCTATAAAAATCTAGTAAATATCTTTCTTAATTGAATTAAACATTTTTTTATTATCTGCTTTTAAATCAAATCAGTTCTGGAGAAAATGAATACTTAATTCATTGCTCTGTTATTTCACAATATTATTAACAGCCAATACATACATCAAAAATAAATTTTTGGTTTCATATGCGCTACCAAAAAGCTAGAATAATTAAAATTTGAGCACTCATACTTATTTCCACCACTGTTCCGGTGCACGTAATTTTCATCTCAGTGCAAAGTGAACTGTTTTCCACACAATTTCAACCCCACACTACCAATTGTAGTACAATGATACAGACAAACCACCATCACCACCACCACCAGCAAGCTTGGCTGGTGGTGTTGAAAATATTATGCACAAATATCTAAACATTTTCGCCGAACTATTCACAAAAAACAGACCGTTATTCTGGAAGACCCGAGTCCCCCGGGGCCATTGTAAGCCGAGAGCTCGCATATCGGCCGGTCGATAAATTATTCATCGGCACTATAAATATTTATTCGATAGCTAATTTATCAAATTACGCTAAATTATTTATATCGTAGTTCAATCGCTTCGAAGTGAGAGTTCGAATCGTGTTTGCCCGGCACTGGTCGGGCCGTCGAATGGTTTGCTGTGTGTAGATATTTTAAAGCGACAAAATATGGTTCCTAACCCACACCACCCATCTAAATTCGGGCGGGGAAAGTGGTTGTGGTTAATTGGGAAAGCAACACAAATGCAGAACGGGATGGGTGGATGGCTGGTGGCGTAACGCGTCCGTAAGCCGTTTAAGTATACGCGACTAAATTCGCGGCTCCAATCATCGAAACACCGGCGTTCGCAAAATGGGGAATTAGAAGTGCCCCGGAACTCTTGGTACTTTGTGCGCCTCGTTCGTGGTGGAAGGTGGTCGCCTTTGTGTACCGAGAATAGTTAATCGAAACTGGACAAAATGGCCCAATGAGCTAAACGTTATTATTCAAATTACATCAAATATTGCAGCTTCATAAATTTTCAGCACCATTCCTAGCTCACCACATCGAATGGGTTGGTGGGAGGTTCGAGCATCCCTTGAGGGCACCATAGGATGATAACAATGAATGTGTTTGGAGCCATTGGGGCAAGATGCGCGCGATGAAATGACGGTGAGGCCCTCATTTTCCGTCTACCATTTTGAGGAATAAATTTAAATTTATGAAAACCCGTCGTGCTGCAATCTACACCGGCTTAACTTAGTTGAGCGCACACAATCCTTTAACGGCGAAAGGGGGAAAGCTTTTCTAATGCCTAATTACCACAGAATAAGAAGACCAGCAAAAAACAAAAACAAACCTCCCCAGGACGCGCAAAACAAGCGGATAAATATTTTAAATGGGCGAAATTGCAAACGATTACAAATCATTACCGGAGCACCCGGTTTGCCGAGCCGATGCGCGAACTCGCGGGCACCAGATGTGCGAAAGTAAAATCGTAAAATTAGCATAATGGCACCCCGGGAAAGAAAATTGTCTCGGTATGGCTTTTGTGGGAACGCTTTGGGGGGTGGGGGGGGGGATGCTGCGAGGTTCACAAAAGGGTGAACAACGGCCGGTGTGAGAAATCGTTTTGTGGGATGTTCTGAGTGATACTGTGGTTGGTGCTGGTTGAAAGGAACGAAATTGCATTCAGTGTTTATGATTTCTTTCCGCGAGTGAGCAATAGGATGTGGTTCGGCGGAAGATTTCAGTCTAAAGGAGAAGAATGTTACCATGTGCAAATGTCTTTAAACGGTGTTTGGTTTATTTATGGCACGATGGAAAAGAAAATTCAGGGGAAGCCTAGTCTTTGCAACATGCTTGTTCCTACACTGTACTTTACTTATGCGTAAAACGAGGAGTACATGCTGAAGCTGTTATATATGTTGGATTATTTATAAGAAAAAAATCTTAAAACAAAACAAATTGTGCAGACTGTATCAAAGACAAATCGCTTAAAATATGATATCTACCAAAAAAAAATCAGTTTTGACGGCAAGGATCCTTTCCTTAATAGTAAAGACTACTGTCAAACAAGTTTTTCTGATAGAGGGCGCTGCATACTTAAAAAATACTCAAGAAAAGGAGAAAAGGACACAGAGGCCTCTTTTGGTAAAAATCCTATCAAATTCTATTCCGTTTCTGGTATGCAGCGCCCTCTTACAGAAACGAGCCTTGACATGAAACCAGGGCTTGTCAAAATCAATTTGACTACTACTAAGCCTCAATGCTAGGTACTGAGTCGTCACACTAATTCTCAGTAAAACTGTGAGAATGTAACACAATTTCTTGGATAAACACTTGTCTCAGCATCTTACTTTAATCCACTCCTCTAGGCAATGGACAATAATCTTGACAATTGAGGTAGCTCAGAAGCTGAAACTCTCATTAATCAATTCAACATTAGGAAAAACAGATATAATCCCTTTTGGAACGCTAAGTAAAACACTTCTTCTTATTCGGCTCTACAGCTTCGAAATGGTCTTGACCTGCTTCTTTTGAATTTATGTTACCCTTAGCTGGAAGGTCAGTCCAGCATACGGGAGGCGGTTCGGACTTGATTCGATACCCGTCCTGGCCATGTGAAGATCGTCTCCGCTACCAGTTTGACCATGGGACTACCACAAAAAGGATTAAATAAAAGGGCGAGAAAGAATCTGGACTGCTAATTCATCAAGAAGAGTTCGTGTATTATCTGTTCTTTCAGCGAGACTGTCGATCAATTGATTGATTACCAAAAATACGATCGATTGAAAACTGAAGCTACCCAATTACGTTCTTTTTTTGCAACTACAAACTCGAAAACTGACTTTATTACTGGCAACTGAACTTAATGGCAACTACAAACTCGATGACTTAATTTAACCCGTAGTAAAGCAGTCAGCCCTACGAACGGGGAGATGATCTGGATGGGATTTGAACCCCGGTCCTGTCCTGTGAAGACTGGCGCCGTTATCGGCTCGGCCCGCCCCTTGGTTTAATTCGTAGTTGTATAGTCAGTGCTGTAAGGGGAGTAATCAGATCAGTAAGGCGAGGCTGGTCTGAAATGGATTTAATCCCAATCTGGATGAGATTTTAGGTGGTATTATTACCTATCGATCGATTCTTTCTACCATGGATTGCATATCTTCAGGCGTTATTGCATATCTTCAGGAGCAATATACGCTTCAGGATAGCTATTGCATATCTTCGATCGTTTCAAATACAGTTGACATCAAGAGATCATGTCGATCATCTACTCTGTGGCAATTCTTTACCATAGAAACTTCCATACTTTTTCACGCTCTTCAGAATTTTTATTTATTTGAACAACATGTTTTCTTTAAGTGTTTGACTTTAATATTTTAATAAAATTGATACTTAAAATTTTCTCTCTTTTCGACCTTTCGACCTTTTACTTCATGTCTGCCATTTCTGGTTTACCTATCTTATTGATACCTCGTTGTTCGAAAGATAGTCTTCTCTACAAAAGGACGGTCCGGATGGGATTTGAACCCTGGTTCTGCTTCTACCACCAGCCCGTCCCTTTAACATCCCTTTGTACGAGATGCTATGCAGATTATTGATTAAGCTCTGGAGAGCGTCTATATGTATAACACAAGCCTGTTAGAACGATTGATAAACCTTGTAAAGCCTTGAAAAAGTAAATGATCCGCAGCTATGCGTCAACAGTCAACCCCTTCGTCCAACATACACTTACTGTCAGTTAAAACACATTCCGAAAAGACAACATGCCTACAGCAAACCCACGCAAAAACGTCCTCCAAACGCGAATACCCAACAATTAGTACAGCATGTGTGTGTGTGTGTTCCCGATGAAGCCAAAACATAAACTCATGACGCTTTCCCGGAACTTAATGAGCATACTTGCGTGAGACCGTTGCGGGAAGGGAAATAATTTACACTCTAACATATCCCTCTCCATTCGATGTCTCTACTCCCAACAACCATTACTCTCCATTTAGGAAAAAAACACCGTACTCCGGAAGGACAGTTTTTCCCTGAAGTTCCCCGAAGGTTGGAGTGGTACATACATTTTTTTCTCCCCCGTTCAAAAATGGCCTGTCAGACAATCGAGTCAAAATCTCATCAGCTCACTCAATGTCAACACCTCGCGGGTGATGGTCTTCCTGTGCGACACCCCCCATCACAACGGCTCCCACCTTCCTCGCACTCCGCCCGCTAATGTTGCGCGAACGATCTGCTTTTAATTACATTGAAAAGTTTCCAATGTAGAATGGTGCCGGTTTGGGTAAACATACAACACACGTTTTTCATACGCTGTATCGTGCGTGCCCCGCGGGACCATGGCGTGTGAACACAATAGACATCATCACCAACAACAACAGCGAAGCGTTTGCCACACGGTGTCACCCCATTAGCAATGCTTACCCCCTTCGACTCGCTGCCTGCCCAAAAGTTCGCTCCATTTTCGCTGACATTATACACACGGTGACAGTGGGGCTACCAGATGGAAATTTAGACAACGCTTGTCAACGCTGGGTTCGCTCGTTGGCCGGGTTGGCGTTTTGTGTCAGCTATTAGTAGAAATCGCTCCGGGCGGCACCAAATTTGGGCCCGGTTTTGGGTGAGCTTTTTTGTTTGTCTCGTGCCTGTGTTTCCTTGCATTGCAACTCCCGAACCCCCGAATGCGCAGGGTGTAAAGTGCTTTCCCACCGTACGATTCTTGGCGAATATTTGTTGCGAAGAATTCCCGAGGCCCCGGGAATCGTGCTGTAAAGGAAACCCGCGCCGTCGAGTTGACACATAGTTGGATGTAGCTGCTGCGGTCGAAGAAACTATGCATCCCTTTAGCTGCCATAGAATATTATCAACGCCGGCGTGAGCGAAGAACGCTGCACGAAATGTGTTGCGGACAGATTGAAGTTCGTCGTTCATGTGCATTCTGTAAATGCTGCGAGTCTGCTGTTCGGCGTGTAACCACCATCTTGCACAGTAAATGATATGGCAGCATATGCTCTGGAAAATGGCGACCGAATCAGATTGCCCGCTGCTTTTCCTTCAATGGGTACCATTCCGCGTGACGTTGACATGCAGGTGCAGGTGCATCATTCATCTGGCTGTGGGGGGGCTTTGTTTGACGGCGCTTACTAATGCATGGCTTCTTTGGCGAAAAAGTTATCCCTAGCCATGGATGTCTGTTACTTTGGGGAATCTTGTGCTGGCTGTTTTCTTGAGAAGCAAGGATTGTCTGGTGTCTATAAGACAGTTTCTTGTCTGTGTGTTTTTATGTTTGCAACAGTCGTTCAAAACTTTCTTTAAACTAATCGGATTCGGCACCTCTTTTTTTGGATCTGAACAGTGCTAGACAGTCCTCGGTTGTTCCTGTGGACGGACGTAATCGGACTGCTAATGTAAAGTGCAATCATTCTCATGACGTGTCCTGCTCGCGATTAGCCGAATTTCAAACGTGACTAGCCGGTGCAAAATTTATTGACAAGCAGTTATGAGAGCTATAAAGATAAACTGTTTTCTTCGAAAGTATTCTGTTGGCCTTTTTTGAGATTTCGGAGTATAGGAGTAGTGTCATCTCATTTGTGGATTATTAACATGTTCCAGCTTATCAACCCTGTTCTTTACGTATAAAACTCAGCCACATTATGAGCTAATGATGGAAAGCTTTGGCCAATATAATAAAAGAATTACTAGATGCGACAGTGGCGCCAGTCTTAACACGGCAGGACCGCGGTTGAAATCTCATTTAAACTTAATATTTGTTCTTGTTTTATGTAAAGCATTAAAAAAAAACATCAATGATTTGTTGGGCGTATCATAAAACCTGCCAGGGGAACCAGTTAATCATATCGTGCTGTTTATAGTTGCAAGATAAGCATTCTCTCTTGCACCATGGTATGTTTTATTACCGCAACCGAATGCTGTGTCTACACGGCCAAAAAGGAAAAAAGTTTGCGTGCCTTGTGACCAATATTTCGCGCATTTATTCATATTATTGTTATTTTTTGTGGAATAAATGGGTTTTTTATCATTAAATTTAAATACCTTTTAATTAAACTACTGATTACAAGCACAAAAATTTAAAAGAAAACTACAGGAAGGTTCAAAATCGTATTCGACGAAATACCTCATTTTTCTGCTCCCTCTCGGGGCTCGTCAGCTGATCCGCATAAACAAACAAAAAAACGATTTTGTCCTGCACGACCAGGCATCATCATTTCTATACCAGGAGATCATCCACTAAGGAGGTGACAATATCCCGATGCAACTATTCTAAACAGCTATCTTTTTTCATCTTAGGTAATGATGTGAGTGTTCGTAGTATTCACTATCTCTATCATAGTACTATCACACCCAAGAAAGAGAGATCGGTTTTGTGTACGTATGTCAGAAAGAGAGAGAAAAAGTTATCTTTAATCTCGTTTTGTACTGCAGCAGATAAACCACAGAGAAGAGCAAACGGTGATCCTTTCCGCTTGATCTCTTTTTCGCACGTTATCGCTGATCGTCCTCTACAGAGCGTGGCGTCAATATACAAATGCTTGTAGTAAAATCTATTTCAAATTTAGATTTTTTAGAAAAAAATGCCTTATAACAGTTACTTTTATTATTAAGTAAAGTTTAATAAAACAATATTAACAGAAGTATAGTACATTTAACAAATGGTTTAGTTCCTTAACTTATGTTGTCCTTATTCCCACCAACTCCAGTACAGATGATAAGTGCAATTTACCAATTGTACAATTTATTTTTATACGATATTTTTATTTAAAAAAACACATCTTAAACGGTATCTAGTGAGTAAAACAAACCCAATATTTACGAAATTTAAAATAAAAAATTATGTAAAATTCATAAACTGAAAGTTATGTGATATTATTGTAGCGTTTCCTCCAATATTGTTTTGGGTTCGAACGAAATAAAGCTAGATTATCATCAAGTTAATCATGTTCTAATTAAAAATACTGTAGAGTTCATTCAATTTATCGTCAAGGAAAAAAATAACTCACGGAATTTCTACTTTAACTATCCCATTAAAATTGTGTCCAAAGCCTAATTGAATAAAGTAATCATATAATTATGTAGCTCGCTGTGGTAAGTAGTCACCCATCATTACATATGATAACATGCGAAAGAAAGAGATAGCTCTAGGAAGCACTTGGGGATAAATGATACCTCCTTCCTGGAAGATCTCCTTGTGTTAAAACTGAGAAAACAACCAGTTTTGGGAAGAATTTTAGCTTCCATGAAAAGGAATGATATACGTGTCTCGTTCCTCCTTTTGCATCCTTTGCTCATGCAAACGATCATTTGATGATCGTATTAGTATGATGCTGATATTTATTAGTAGGAGATAGTACTCAGTGATAACATGCGAGAGAGAGAGACAGCTCTAGGAACCACTAAGCGATAAATAATACCTCCTTTCTGGATGATCTCCTAGTATCGAAACTGACAGAGCAATCTGTTTTGGGAAGAATTTTAGCTTCCACGAAAAGGAATGATATGCGTGTCTCGTTCCTCCTTTTGCATCCTTTGCACTATCATGATGCTGATATTTATTAGTAGGAGATAGTGCACTGTGAGAACATGCGTGAGAGAGACTGGTATAGGAAGTATTAGGCGATACACGCTATCTCCTTCCTGGATATGCCCTGACATCAGAACTAGAAGAGCAGCTCTTTCCTCTTGTTTCGGTCTTCCCATACGCAAACGATCATTTGCATGTGTTTGATATTGCAGGGTTTATCTGGTCACTTTGCGATATAAACAGCATATTTTATCGGTTTTTATATTGATTCCCATTTCGCTCAAGTATTTCCACTCCGATTGTCCGAAATCCGAATGAATTTCGTTTGCTTCCATATTTTGGTCGCAATTATCAAACTTTAGGCGAATAATATGTATACAAACCAAATTTGTGTATGTTTTTCTTTCTTGGAAAGTGTTATATTTTAACAGATGAATTGAAGTAAAATCATGTTACTAAATATTTCTTTCAAACACAAGGATTCTACGCACGTCGAGTGTTGAAAATCATATGGAGGGATTTAAAATAAAAAGACTTTTTTTTAAATTCATTTAGGACGGTCTGGCCGTATTGCTACATAGATATTTGGATGGAATAGAATAACTCAACAGTAATGGTAATCCGTATCAAGACCAACAGAATATATCGTTCGATTAGTAAAGTGACTTGGTAAACCCTGTATTGTAGAGCTGATACTCATTAGTAGGAGATAGTACTAAGTGATAACATTCGAGAGAGAGAGACAGCTCTAGGAAGCACTTAGCGATAAATGATACCTCCTACCTAGATGATCTCCTGGTGTTAAAACTGGCAGAGCAACCGGTTTTGTGAGGACTTTTGCTTCTACGAAAAGGAATGATATGCGTTTCTCGTTCTTCCTATCGCGGTCCACCCATACGCAAACGATCATTTTTGCATGTGTGTGATATTACAGGGTTTACCTAGTCACTTTGCGATATAAACGGCATGTTTCTTCCGTTTTTATATGAATTTCCATTTCACTCGAATATTTCCATCCGGATGTGGTAAGACTGCTTCCATGTGATTTTTACCACTATTTTCAAGCCATTGTATATTTCAACAGATTTTCACTTCCGCGATACCTGAAATATATGTAAAAAAATTAGGCAAAAATGAGAAAAAAAAATTGTAATAATATTTCAAAATTATTATAGATACTTAATAAATAAATTGACAATACGGCATCGGACCGTCATATTTAATAAATAAAAAACTTAATAAATAAATTATTATAGTAAAAAGTCTGAAACAAATGCTCCTTTGGGTATCTCAGTTTCAAAACTGGTTGCCCGTGAGGTGGTGGGGGGGGGAGATGCCCGAAAAATCCCTGACTTAAGCCCGAAAAATTTCGTTCGAATAGTAAAGTGATTTGGTAAACCCTGTAGTATGGTCCTGATACTTATTAGTAGGAGATAGTACTCAGTGATAACATGCGAAAGAAAGAGACAGCTCTAGGAAGCGCTAAGCGATAAATGATACCTTCTTTCTGGATGATCTCCTGGTATCGAAATTGACAGAGCAACCGGTTTTGGGAAGAATTTTAACTTCTATGAAAAGGAATGATATGCGTGTCTCGTTCCTGCTATTTCGCCCTCCTCCCCCCCCCCTCCCCATATGCCATCCATCATTTGCATGTGTGTGATATTGGTTTGATACTGATACTTGTTAGTACGGGATAGTCGTCCGTGATCGTGTATCAGAGAGAGACAGCATTTGAGAGTACTAGACGAAAAATGAAACCTCCTCCGAGGATGATCTCTTGGTATTGAATCTGAGGAAACAGCTGGTTTTGTAGTAGATTTTGATCCTGTTCGGTAGGGGGAGATTCTCACCACTTCATTCCACTTCAATTAGATGTTATCTCCTGCGAGCATGCTCTCCTGGTATCGAAACTGGCCGAGCTGGAATTTTTAGTACAATTCCGTCCGCAATCGAAGAGGAATTTGGGATGAAATGGGAGATATTTGTCTCCTCTTCATGCACGTACGATCATGCTCCTCCGTGTGATCGCGCCGTGAGAAGGATGGAAAGCATAGCTCCTATCAATGCGAAACAAGGAACAGCTGATGTACGCCGTGATATATGCAAAACGGAAGCAGCATCGAACAGAAGGATTGTTTGTTAAAGATACAACTAGTACTACGGTGATATATCCATTTAAACACAATCCAAAATTTAACGAATGCTTCAAGGTACAATTTATTTCTACTCTTTTAACCCACTTTCAAAGAAACCTCCACCATCGTGAATCAACACTAATACAACTAAAAACACTGCCGATGCAGATTAAGATGTGTAATAGCTTGCGAATAAAAGTCCTCAACAAAACATAAAATATATTATCCGGCAAACGGTGTCACACGAATCGCTCTTTTACGTAGCTGACCATAAAGCTGACACTTTACCCCATTTCCAGGTACACAGATGCTGAATCTTTCATAGTAGATGTAACCTTCGGGGCAGGCATTTTCCTCGTAAACCTCTCCGGAGCACTCCAAGAATGTAAGACAGTTATCAGCATTTCCGGCTCGCTTACCAGCAGATGTACACGGGTCGCCAGCACGTGGACCAGCGGATGTTGTTTGTTGCGTCGTAGTGCTTTCTGTCAAAGTTGTGTCCACCTTCGTATCGTTTGTTGCCGGCGTCGTATATTCACCATCGGTTGTGGTAGACGTCGAAAATTCGGTAGAACTTCCCATAGTGTACCCCAGAGTGGTTCCATCAGACGATGTAGATTTTGTTGAGGTAGTTCTATCATACGTCACAGTGGTGCCATCCGAGGTTGAAAAGTCGGTAGAACTTCCAGTATATCCTGCCGTGGTTGTTTCAGTCGCTCCAGATTTGGAAGTAGTTGTGTACCACCCAGCTGTGGTTGTGTCATACGATGTAGATGTTGCAGTAGCTGTATTATACTCCACAGTGGTCGCATCGGACGTTGAAGATTCGGTAGAGCCTCCAGTATAACCTGCCGTGGTCGTTTCAGATTGCGCCAAATCTTTGTAACAGTTATCACGCGCATAATTACAGTTTGTCGATAGTCTGACAGATGATTTCAGGCAGGATCCTCGTAGAATACGATTCTCGCACCAAATCATAGCATTTAGACACAACTTTGACGGTACCGCTACCGAGCCAGCGTAATCCTTACAGAAGTCGTCCGTGCGTTCCACATGCTTGATGTGCGAACAAGCGGTCCTGTTACCGCAGGCAGCGACAGGAAAGATGGGATTTTCTGGAGCTGGATCAGTGGCGCCCTCCTTTAAATCTGCGTAACAGTTCTCTTTCGCATAATCACAGTTATCCCGTAGCTTGTTCACCGAGTACAAGCAACCAGCCGAATACTTGTGACCGTCACACAGAATCATACCGTTAACACACAGCTTCGAAGGCACCGCTACCTTGCCAGCGAATTCTTTACAGTACTCGTCCGGCTTCTCCATGTACGTTATATTGAAACAGGCCGTCCTGTTGCCACAATGTTCGAGAGGGAAAATTGGATTATCGATGGACTGGCCGGCAACCATCACCGTGAACACTATTAGCAGCACCGTTGACTGCTCCATTCTGCAGATGTTTAACGAATTGACGTGTAGCGTTCACTATAACCTGCACCCGCAGTTGGTGTGCGCTTTTTATACCGGATCTGTCTGATATACATTTATCTTGGGAAGTTGTTATGGCTAGAGACATAACTAGCGGAGACCCGATTTTGGTTTATGACGCTCATAATAAGCAGAGGGCTGTGAAAGCTTGACTCCATAATTCTTTACGGGATGTTTAGATATGCACGCTATCATTTTTGTGTACGGCCATGATCGTTCCTGAAGTACATCAAACGAAAGATGTGTGTCTTTCATGTATGTACACACAATGTGCGAATTATCTTGCAACCACTAAGATATCATTTCATTCAGTTCCTGGGTTCCTGGGAATGGTCTACTGATACCAATACCAAAACATCCATCAAGAATATGACCTAAAACATCGTTGGTCATAGGTTTACTTACTAAAGTATACAACTTCTGGCTTAACGACGAGCGAACTGAAAGAGACCAACATTAGCATTCATGTAATCGTCATCCAACTTTTCTAGCTTTGCACTCACACAAAAAGGCAAACACAAGACTCTGATCTACGCGGAAGAAATGAATGAATGATTCGGCTGAGACACGAGATAAGCGTATTCTACGATAACTGGATCCCGTGTGTGAACACGATTGGACCGGAGACATGGATAAACTGGCATTTTGCAGACTCAGCTTATCATCGTCAGTTGGAGGAGAAGAAGGAGAAGGCAGATGGAGTGTAGTAAGAAACTAGAACTAGAAGCCTAAACCTAATGAGGCTCTTGAAGAATTTGGGAAATGAGTAATTCTCATTGGCCTACCGAAATGAGATTGATTGCTAAAATACATTGAGGTATTACGAAGAGTGTCTGACTAGCATTTACGGAGAGAACGCCAGTCTAGAACGGGCTATTAAAAGATGTGAGTGATAGGGTGAGTAATACCGACTATTGATTAGGGAGAGAAAAGCAATAGTTCCTGATAACAACTGAAAACTGCCTGATTTATTGTAGGCTAGTTGATTTGCATACATGTTTCAATAGGCATGCCAGCTTGTCATAAACAAACAGGTAATCCAAGATCTAGCGCCGTCATCTGCCAATCCAGCATCTCGGTCGTTCTGGACGCATCAACGCCATCACTCCATCGCAGCTTGAGCCTACCACGGCTCCTCTATCCGAGTGGACAGTCTAAAAGAATTTTACGTGCTGGATCGTCCGGTGTCATTCTCATGACATGACCAACCCAGCCCAGCAAGCCTAATTCGCTGCACGATGATGAGATTATCGTAGAGCTCGTGGAGCTTGTCATTGTAGCGGTTCCTTCATTGTCTTTCCACCCAATCGGGGCCAAACATCCTTCGGAGCATCTTGCGGCTCTCATGCGGCTAAGAGGGTTTCGTCAGTTTTTGAGCAGAGTCCATGTCTCAGAGGCGAATGTGAGTACTGAGACTATCAAGGTTCTGTACTGTCCTAGTTTCGTCCGTCACGATAGGTATTTAGAGTAGAGAAGCTTCCTCTGGATGTAGTAGGACCAGCTTATATTCAATACCCTTGCGTGTAACTCACCATCAATATTATTGACGGTGCTGACTTTGACTTCAAAGGAGCGGTCATCTATCAGCGTAAATCAGTATTAGTTAGCAGGGCAGCTGGTTGTGTCACTATACTTTTGATTTCTGCCTCGCTAATATCCAACCCGAGGCTAAGTTTAGTTCACTGAATATTCAGTTGTGCATTGTTCAAGGCAAAGATAGTCTGATATTCAGCACGGAATAACCACATCTCACGCCAAAAATGAATGAAAAGAATAAAATCCTTCCAATTCATGTACAATATGCCCGTAATAGTTAAATGTAAACTTTTGTCAACACAATCTGTACACCACTGGCACTCACGCACCGTATTGATGGATCGCATCTAAATAGCAATCAATAGCGCCATCTTATTCGATCTTCATCGTGTTTCGCCCACTGACCCATCGAGCCGTACAATGTCATTCGGCTCCATACATTCCATGCAATTAGAATTAATCGCTTTCTTCACAGTGCTCCAGCCGACACACCGTGCCCGCTTCTTCGCACTCCGTATCGGTTGTGCACAAATTATGATTTAATTCTTGCACCCATGTTCTACCGTGAACTAGAAAACCATCTGCACTGCAAGACGACTCTATGTAATGTGTCTAGTGCTGCTGCTGCTGCTGCTGTGTAAGTGTGATCGCGCGCCCGACGACACACTCTTGTTAAAGTAATTAAAATGCGTTCTTGAATCGGCCACGTTTCTTCACCAGCACACGAACAGCCCCACATGAAAATCTCTTCTCTACCATCTGTTCGATGTGATCACTTGGCTGAGGGAACACTCGCCTCCGGGGAGTGATCGCGGGACTATAAAAAGATCTCCAAATTCGGCCAAAAGTTCAGTTGTTCGGGTGGTGTTATCATGTGCAGACTGGAAGCTGACTCCACCCCAAGTGCTTAAGTATCGGAGAAAGGAAGTGTGTGAAGAACCCTGTGAATATAGCGGTGCGGACTGTGGTGCGGTGTTTGCCCCACTGAGTGTTCTTGGTGGGACTGACTCTGAAGTAAGTTTCGAGGTTTCCGTACGTGTGTGTGTGTGTGTATATGTGTGGTCGGAATAATTTCTCAAGGACTTCCTGGTCCCCGTTCGTTTGCAAAAATCTACCCAACACGAATGCTGTCAGTGTTGCTTTTTCGTTGGTTTCTAAGTTCTATTTCGATGTGCGTTTTTTATCGTCAACACTAGCAAGTGTCCAAGTGCTCTGAGTAGCTGATAGCGCCCCGACAACCGACAATGTGTGGATGAAATTGAAATTGAAATTAGACCACGCGACCACGCGGTGCAGTGAACCAATTTGATAGTGACACAAAAATTGGGTCCTAAAGAGCCGTCCAATTTCGTCCAATGTTCTAGGGACGGATGCTTATCAGTGGCCGGGCTAAAGCTAAAGTAGCCCGGGGAGGCTGCTGTGCTCTGGCGTTGTACACGCGATCATTAGATTTAGTACAGTGGCACACTTGTGATCGTGTGGTTCGGTTGAGATCGGACTGCTAATTACGTGTTTCGTGTGTTCTACCCATTCCCCACCAGGATATCCGAAAGGACGTGCACAGCCATGTGCTAAGGGACGGTCCTACAAAACCCGCAAGGAGGATAAGCCCAAACACCACCACCATGAAGTTCCGTCTCGGACGTCCGCTACTGCTGGCGGTGTTCTTTATCATAGTGCTAGTTGCCGATCAGATACGATGCGACGATGAACCGGCAACGGAGTCGGTCAAACCGGCGAAAAGAAAGTCAAAAAAGAGTAAAACGAAGAAATTGGCTACGAAAAATCTGAAAAAAGTGCGCCCCGATCGTCCGCAGGCTGATCGGCCGCAGGCACAGGCACCGGAATACGATTCCGCGTACGATTATGGGGACAACTACGACTACGGAACGGATCCCGATTATGATGGTGACAATGGTAAGCACTCTGGCACATAAACGAACATCATCTGTTCCCTCGCTTAGTGTGTGCGCGATCAATTAAATTCGAAGATCACTTTGCCAGCTGTGGTTCTACGATGGGGGCACTGATCTCCAATACACAGATTAGCGGTGTGATGTAATGTTTTTGCGGCGTTACTTTCAGCGGGAGCTCGCAATCCAGATGCTAGCTTCCGACAGCCAGATGACGAGATCCCACGCGTGTCGACGACAACGACCACCACCACGACCCGGGCACCCGAGCCGGAATCGATCGTACAACCCTTCACGTGCTACCACGAAGGCAAGTGGTACCGGGAGGGGGAGGTGTTCCAATCCGGATATCAAGGTTGTGCCACGTGCCGCTGTCGCAATGGTTCGATACAGTGCGATGAAGCCGATTGTCCACGGAACATACCCACCACAACAACCACGACCACTACCACGACCACCACCACCGAGCAGCCAGAGTTCGATGCGTCGGCTGTTGGCAATCGTCTGCCGGCAGCTCCATCCGGCGAGCCAGGCATCCCGGGTGAAGCAGGACAACCGGGTATCCCAGGAACTCCCGGTATTCCTGGACCACCGGGACCTCCGGGTCCAGCACCTGATCTAACGTTCTACACTCAACAGCTGCAAGAAACGATGGGTGGAGCGGATAAAGGTCCTGGCCCGGAAAACTTCCAGTTCATGCAAGCTCAGGTCGGCCCGGTTGGTCCACGAGGTCCGCCCGGTCCAACTGGTGCTACGGGTCCGCAGGGTTTCCAAGGATCGCGCGGTGAACCGGGTGAAACGGGACCACCGGGAGTTGGTGGACCACCAGGACCGCGTGGGTTACCCGGTCCTCCCGGCAAGGATGGTGCTGCCGGAGACGATGGTGAAGTTGGACCACAGGGGCCTGTGGGTCTACCGGGACCACGAGGATTACCTGGAATGCCTGGAGTGCCTGGGCTGAAAGGACATCAGGGACTGCCAGGACCGGAAGGTATGAAAGGCGAAACTGGATCAGTCGGTGAGAAGGGATCGGTCGGAGCTACAGGACCGGCGGGAGTTCCTGGAGCAGTTGTACGTAACAAAACCAAGTAGAATCATATTACTTATGTATGATTGAACTTTGAGTTATTATTTATGATTTATTTTTTATATCCAGGGACCAGCAGGACCTCGAGGAGAACGAGGACGTGAGGGTCCTCCAGGACCACCTGGATTGAGAGGCATCGATGGAATTGCTGGACCTCCGGGACCACCGGTATGAGAATATCTGTTACATGACTTGATAACTGATTTTAATCACGCTATCCCAACGTTACAGGGCCCCGTTGGTAAACAAGGACCACCCGGCTTTCCCGGAAGCAACGGAGCCAAGGGAGACATGGGAGGTGCTGGTCCGAAAGGTAGCCAAGGTCCGCAAGGACCGCGGGGCGAATCTGGACGCCCAGGCCAGCCGGGAGAACCAGGTCTGAATGGTCCACCGGGTAAGGATGGAGTGTCCGGAGAGAAGGGAAGTCCTGGATCGCCTGGAATTGCAGGCCCACCTGGGTTCCCCGGTCCTCGCGGTGCACCGGGAGCCAACGGAAGTCCGGGAGATGCCGGCTCAAAAGGTGAACCGGGTCTACCGGGAGAGCGAGGATACAAGGGAGAAGCAGGCATTAAGGGTGAAGCTGGCATTCCCGGACCTCGTGGTCTCCCGGGTGCAGTTGGACCGGAAGGAAAGCGAGGCAAACGGGGCATGAAGGGACCGACTGGACTTCCTGGACCACAGGGAGAACGTGGTTTACCTGGATCTCCTGGGCTCCCTGGTCCCGATGGCGCACAAGGTGTTAAGGGACAGTCTGGAGATCGGGGTGCGATGGGCCCTCAGGGTCCGAAGGGATCGAGCGGTGATCCGGGACCACCGGGAGCACCAGGTATTCAAGGTTTGCGTGGACAACCGGGACGATCGGGTGCGCAGGGCAAGGCCGGTACACCAGGAGAGCGTGGTCTGCCCGGCGCCGACGGTAAAGTAGGTGAGCCTGGACCGCAAGGTTTGCAAGGATTGCCCGGACCAATGGGATTGCCAGGTGACAAAGGATTCACGGGAGAGCCTGGAAAGGACGGTGATATTGGACCTCCGGGACCAGTCGGTCCGCGAGGTGATGCCGGTAAGGACGGACCTCCAGGAATTTCTGGACCTCCTGGCCCACCTGGAAACGACGGTGATAGAGGTCCACCGGGTACGCCTGGCCCGAGAGGATTCCAAGGCTTACCTGGAACACCTGGCAACCCCGGAGCACAAGGAAAGGATGGACAGAACGGACCGCCCGGACCTACAGGGCCCGCTGGACAGCCAGGAATTCGCGGTGAACGCGGCTTCCCTGGGGAAAGAGGACCGGTCGGAACACCTGGAACACCGGGTCTGCGAGGAGAGCCTGGAGCGCAAGGAAACGATGGACCACCGGTTAGTTGCTTTTCTTTAAATATTAACAACAAAGTGTGCCATAAAATCATTTTTTTATGTATAGGGATCACCGGGACCGAACGGTATGAAAGGACATCAAGGAGCACCTGGTATGGTTGGTCTTCCAGGATTGCGTGGACCAGCGGGACCAGCTGGAGATAAAGGAGAGCGAGGTAGCTCTGGCCCACCTGGACCAGAGGGACCTGCTGGACGCGTTGGAGAACGAGGACTTCAGGGACCGATGGGTCCTCCAGGACCTCCGGGAGAACCGGCTGAAAAGGGTGAGCCAGGCACTCCAGGCATTTCCGGCGAGCCAGGAGCACCAGGGGCAGTTGGCGAACGTGGTGCTGTCGGACCGCAAGGTCTGCAAGGATTCCCTGGCCCGCAGGGTCCGGTTGGCACTCCGGGAGCGAAGGGTGATCGAGGAAATATGGGTCTGAAGGGTGAACAGGGTAACTCTGGACTGCCAGGTGTACCGGGTGAGCCTGGCCCACAGGGTTTGATTGGCTTGACTGGATCAAAGGGAGCACGTGGAGAACCCGGATTACGGGGAGAAACGGGACCGATGGGAACACCAGGACGACCAGGAGATCAAGGCCCAATTGTAAGTAGCTTCCGTTTATAAATTGAAAAAGATTACTTCACCATAAACTAACTCCACAGGGTCAAACTGGCAATCCAGGAGCTCCGGGAACACCGGGCACTCCAGGTTTGAAAGGAAATCCAGGAGATACTGGTCGACCAGGAAACCCGGGTCCTCCTGGTATGCCCGGACAGCAGGGCGCGGAAGGAATCAAGGGTGAAGCAGGCAGCGATGGACCTCCAGGTGCACCAGGAAATCAAGGTCCCCAAGGCGTACCGGGCGATCGTGGTCTACCTGGCCTTCCGGGTCCGAGCGGGGCTCAGGGATTGCGAGGAATGCGTGGAGCTGCTGGTGAACCCGGTACCCCCGGTAAGCCAGGCAGTGATGGCCCACCGGGTACACCGGGACCACTCGGACCGCCGGGACCTCCCGGACCGACGGGTGATACTGGACCTGAAGGAGCACCTGGCAAGCAAGGCCCGCCCGGAATCGCTGGACGCACTGGTGACAAGGGACCGATCGGTAACCCTGGTACACAGGGCACTCCCGGTGCACCAGGACTACCAGGACCCCCGGGACCGCAAGGTCCTCTCGGACAGACTGGTGAACGAGGATTACGAGGTGAAACCGGCCCTCAAGGTGTCGACGGTCCCCCGGGACCTCGTGGCAAACCGGGTCCTCCCGGTTTGGAAGGTGCGAAAGGAGAGAACGGAGAACCAGGGCTCAAAGGTACCAAGGGTCATCGAGGACTTATCGGTCTGCAAGGTTTGCCCGGTCCTGCGGGTCCTCCAGGTGATAAGGGTAACGCAGGCAATGAAGGACCCGCCGGTAAACCCGGTGATGCTGGCCCACGTGGACCACCCGGACGGGACGGATCTCCAGGACCTCAGGGAATGCTCGGAATGGCTGGTCCCCGCGGTCCACCTGGAAACGATGGTAAAAATGGGCAGCCCGGCCAGCCTGGTCCACCGGGTCCTCCTGGACCGCCGGGAGATGGTGTTGGATACGATGCTGCTGCTTTGGCTGCCCTTCTTGGCCATGGTCAAATGAGCAACACTAAGGGTCCAGACCCGAACATGGGCGATGAGCCGATGAATCTGGGCCGCGTGTTCGAGCTGACCGACGAGGAACGCCAGAAGCTCGTTGAGAACGCGTACGAGAAGCTGAAGTCCGCCTTCGCTACCTTCAAGAAACCGGACGGTAAACAGACCTCTCCGGCAAAGACCTGCAGGGATCTGTTCGCCGCACATCCTGAGTTTACCTCCGGACACTACTGGATTGATCCGAATGAGGGCGATGCGCGGGACTCGATTCTTGTGTACTGTGACGCAGACAAGAAGGCTTCCTGCATACTTCCGCAGCCTCTCCGCACCAAAGAGCTTTCATACGATGGTGACGAACAGGAAGTTTGGTTGGGCGAGCTGAAGGATGGCATGAAGATCAGCTACAAATCGGACAGCAATCAGATCGGGTTCCTGCAGCTACTATCGGCAAGTGCCTCCCAGAACGTTACCTACCACTGCCGAAACAGTGTTGCGTTCTACAACAAGGAGAAGAACAGCTATCGCCAGAGTCTGAAATTCCTCGCCTGGAACGATGCAGAACTAACGGCCCGAGGTCCACAGCGACTGCGGTACGAAGCGCTACAGGACGACTGCCAGCACAGAACGGCCCATTACAGCCAGTCGGTGCTAAGCTACAGTACCGACAAACCAATGCGGCTACCCATCATCGATATAGCGATCCGGGACGTGGGTGAGCAACATCAGCAGTTCTGGATCGAGGTTGGAGCCGTGTGCTTCCAGTAGACGGGACTAGGCGAAGAGTGCGGGAGCAAGAGATGAGAGGGGTTATGGGGGAAACGGGTAATAGCAACAAACGAACGAATGGTGATGCTGGCAATGAAGCGATTGTGATGACTATTTCCTTTAGGGAACAGGGATGTCGATTCCTCTTCGTGCTTTAAACTTCACAGATGATGCAAAGATCGTCCTGAGCCGTGGAACATCTAGGTGGAAGGATCTTTGCCTGGTCTGTGGGAAGTTAGGAAGTGCGTGCGCGTGTATGTGTGTGTGTACAAAAAAATGGAGTAATAAAATAATTTAATGGTAACGTGATTTCAAAAAAGAGTTACGTGGATGGTTTGCATTTCAACAATGATGACCTTTCAAAGAAATCTAATAAATGAAAAAAAATCATGCGTTTTTTTTTTTAAGTCCATATTTAAATAATTCGTGCAACTTAACTTTAAACTATTTGAAGAATTCGCGGAGTTTCGGATCGATGTGTGTTGCAATATTTACCAAGCGTCGTGTTCAGATTCCAAATTCGAAGAGAGATATAATTGTGTTTTCTGCCCTATTTATAAACTTTCTTATGAGTGTCCCCCACGCGAGCGACACTCACTCCTACTCACTGTATCCTTGAAATATTTCATGTATTAAAACTTGACGAAACTAGCTTTCGTCAAGTAGATTTGACGTCTAAACGTAAACAAACATCTAAGCGTAAACATACTCCCCCCCATGACAGAATGTCATAACAAAATAACTAACACGCGGTACTAACAGAACGGTTTCGCAACAGGTAAAACGCAAATTTTCGTAACAGGACGAGTGACTAATCCTTTTGCCGTTTTCAGCTTCACTACACGAGTAAGCTGATCATCTCCAGGGTGTATATCAACGATGCGCGCCAGTGGCCAGCGGGTGATGGGGAGGGAATCGTCCACAAGGATGGCCAGTCTGCCGGGAACGATTTCGCACCGAACCGCAACCTTATTGTCCTTCTGCATTTCCTGCAGATACTCAGTGATCCAATGCTTCCGGAAACGTTGCACGAATAATTGCCAGGTAATCCCCATGTCAGAGCAGTTGGTTGTGATGATGTTTTGCTGTTGCTCACTCTGCAATGACTCAAAAAATTTTTTTAGCTCGTGTGATGACCTTCAAATTGTTTCCGTTGTCGGAGTGTATATCCGACGATAACCTGCGCCGGGCTGTGAAGCGGTGTAAAGCGGCCAAGAACCCTGCAGTGGTGAGATCGCTGACCAGCTCCAGGTGAACCGCCTTGGTTGCAAAACAAACGAAAACACACAAATAACATTTGGCAGCGGCAGCTCTCTTGTACGTCGGCTTAAGATAAAATGGGCCGGCGTAATCCACTCCAGTAATAGAAAACGGCCGGCTCGGAGTGATGCGTTGATACGGAAGTTGGCCGGTTTGTTGTTGCACTAGGGCGGGATCCTGTCGTATGCAACGAAAACAATTACGGACTACTCCTTTCACTAATCTCCGTCCGTCGAGCGGCCAATATTCTTCTCGAATCTGGGAAAGTAATAGTCTTCCCCCGCCATGCATCAGCTTTTCATGAAAGTGGTATGCGATGAGACGAGCAAACGGATGTTTCTTGGGAAGTAGGATAGGGTGTTTGAACTGGTAGGGAAGCTGTGCAAGCTTCAATCGGCCACCCACTCGCATTATTCCTTCCTCATCGAGGAATGGATTCAAGCGCCGTAGAGGTGAGCGCCGCCCTACAGTTTCTCCTTTTTTCAGCAGCCGGATCTCCGATGAAAACTCGTCTTGTTGCGCCAGCTTGCATAATGCGAGTTTAGCTGCTTCCAGGAACTTAGGTGTGATCGCGGATGTAGTAACTGGTGACGATTGTTGTGTGCGTGTCTTGTGTTTGGTATTGTGTATGAATCGTGTGCAATATGCGATTACATGTAACAATTTGGTGTATGACGACCACAAATCGAACCAAGGGTGAGTGGTCTGTACATTTGCGACTACAGCACTCACCTGACGAATTTCAATATCAGCTTCGGCCGCCAGCAATGGATTCGAAATCGGCCAATCAGAAGCAGGTAACCTCAACCACTCGGGACCGCAACTCCATATCGAACTTTTCAGCATGTCCACTGCTGACATCCCACGAGATACCAGGTCGGCGGGATTTGTTGAGCCGGGAATGTGTTTCCACTGACGAGGATGTGAATAGTTCTGGATCTCAGCAACACGATTAGCCACAAAGGTTTTCCAGGTGTTGGGTGGTGACGCAATCCAGTTTAGCGTGACCGTGGAATCCGACCAGAAGAACGAATCGGTGACTTCGATTTGCATTGCTTGTCGAACACGATGATGCAGATGAGCTCCTAACACGGCTGCGCACAGTTCCAGTCTTGGCAGCGTGACGCGTTTCAGTGGGGCCACTCGAGATTTTGATGCGAGCAAACTAACTCGAACGTGCCCCTGCTGGTCTTCACAACGTGCGTAAATACAGGCACCATACGCTACCTCTGACGCGTCTGCAAATGTATGGAATTGTATTTTGGAGTTTGGTAAGAGCACATACCTATCACGTTTGAAGTCAGCCAAATCTTTCCAATCATCATTAACAGCCTTCCATTTGTTATAGATGTGAACGGGAACCGGATCGTCCCATCCGATCTTCTGCAGCCACAATTCCTGCATGAGCAGCTTCGCACGTATAATGACCGGAGCGATCAATCCAAGGGGATCGAACATTCGGGCAATATTCGATAATATTGATCTCATGGTGATGGTGGTTGTATCGACTGCAACTGGTGATTCGAAACACAACACGTCGAGTTCGGGTTTCCATATGATGCCAAGAGCCTTTACCTTCTCGTTTGGCACAAACTGCAGCGAGGATTGTGTACCGATATGCTCCGCTGGTAAACCGGAGAGCACTTCCAAACAATTTGAAGTCCACTTTCGGAGTTCGAACCCGCCCTTGGAGAGCAGATCCGATAGTTGCTGCCGAAGGCTCCGAGCTTCATCCACGCTGTTTGCTCCACCAATGAAGTCGTCAACGTAGAAATTGTGCTTAAGCGCAGGTGTGGCAAGTGGATAAGCTGCACCTTCATCTTCCGCAAGCTGCAACAGAGTACGAGTGGCCAAGAACGATGATGGAGACAAACCGTATGTCACGGTATTCAGCTCGTACAATTCCATAGGCGATTCCGGTGAGAATCGAAAAAAGATGCGAACTAAACGTCGATCATCAGGGTGCAGGACGATTTGCCGATACATTTTTGCTATATCAGCAACAACAGCGATTTTAAATGTGCAAAAACGTAGAACGATGTCTATTAGTTCATCCTGAACTATGGGTCCAACCCGCAACGTTTCATTCAGCGAATAACCAGTCGACGTTTTTGCCGAACCATCGAAAACTACTCTAACCTTTGTAGTGGTGCTTGAAGCTTTGAAAACAGGATGATGCGGTAAATAATAAGCAGCTGTATCATCAGTAGTATCAGTGCTTATAGGAGACATGTGTCCCAGTTCTAAGTACTCCTTCATGAATGCTTGGTATGCTTCTCTAAGTGCTGGATCGCGTTCTAGTCTTCGCTCAAGAAGTTCAAACCGACGGATGGCTTGAGCTCTGGACAGGCCGAGTTTTTCTCCGAAGTCGGGCTGTTTTGGTAGACGGACAATATATCTACCTGTGTCGTCACGTTCAGTGGTTGCTTTATAAAATGATTCGCAATGCCGTTCATCGGGTGAGTATGCATCATTAACCGTTAAATTTTCTAGTTGCCAAAATCGTTGTAGGGATTCTTCCAATGATGCCATGCAGACGATTGAATAGGAAGTGGTAGGATGGGTTTTAGATGACACATTCTGATCAGCTGTGGTACCGGTCACTACCCAACCGAAAGCACTATTAATCATGACGGGTTGATGAGGTGCGGGACGAAGCTGAGTGGCATTCTCAAAGAATGCATGGTAATGACGAGCGCCGAGAATGATATCAACGGGAGCAGATTTGTAGAACATCGGATCTGCTAAATTGATGCCAGGCGGTATCTTCCAGTTTTTGGTGCAAACATCGCGCGTTGGAAGATTCGCTATCAAATTGTCGACCATCAAAAACTCAGTATTGATCGTAAACGCTGTCACTCGAGAGGCAATCTGGGCGTGTACGGATTCCCGTACTGTCTTCGTAGATTGTCCTGCTCCAACAATGGTAACGTGTACGTTACTCTTCTTCAAATTCAGCCGTTTAGCGAGTCGATCGCTAATTAGATTCGGCTGCGATGCGCTGTCCAACAGCGCGCGCGCAGGATGAGCAATTCCGAAATTATCAATGATATTCACCAAGGCAGTTTGGAGCAATACCTGCTCGGGTGCTTGCTGTAGTGCTGCTGCAAATGTGCGTTGTGTGTTATCGGTGGCCGTGTGATCGTTAGCGGTGTTGTGTGTGTGATGTGGCGGAGCTGTGTCACTAGGGCTATTCGGTGTGAAGTGCAGTTTTGTGTGGTGTGCCAAATTACAATACCGGCATTTGTAGTGCGCCGGACAATCACGAGCCGCATGATTCTCGCGTAAGCAATTTGTGCATAAACGCGCGGTCATCGCGAAACGATAGCGATCCTTAGGCTCCATTCCTTCAAATCGTGGGCATTTTAGCAATGAATGCGAGGAATTGCATAAAATGCAATTTGGCGTTTCATGTGACGTGGTACCAAAACAAGTTTGACGCGGAAAGGTTATTCGCCGCGAGTGACTCAGTTCGTGACCCTGTGACGTATGATGCGCGATGGTGGGAAGCTTGATGCCCTTGAGTGTGTTCGATCCAGTGCTCGGGTGCGCGGTAGGAGCTAGCTTTGCCTGCAGTTGAGATTGGACACGAATCAATCTATTCTCGAAATTCTCTCGAAATGCAGCATTCTGCGTTGTTTCTTCCAGCGTGGAAGCGGAATCCTCTAATTCTTGTTGAACACTCTCTAGGTCCTTGCATAATGTTTCGAATTTTCTTAGGCGAACCTCCACTTGTACTTGATCCCGTGCGTGAACGAAACTATCCAAAAATTTCTCGTACCGAGTAAGGGACGCCAACAAAATTGTCCGACGGGACGCCAAAACAACGGGTGGTACGGGCATTGTGCAATCTTGTGTGTGTGTATGTGCGTGTGAGTGAGTGACCTGCAGTGTAATGCGTGATGCGGCAAAAACAGCTGTACGGTGCACGAAAATCCAAACGAAATGTGGTACGACACAGAAAACGGTGAACGATGGGTCGATCAAACTCGCGAAAGCACCAGAAATTCGAGCTATATCCTGGTCACGGCACCATGAAGAATTCGCGGAGTTTCGGATCGATGTGTGTTGCAATATTTACCAAGCGTCGTGTTCAGATTCCAAATTCGAAGAGAGATATAATTGTGTTTTCTGCCCTATTTATAAACTTTCTTATGAGTGTCCCCCACGCGAGCGACACTCACTCCTACTCACTGTATCCTTGAAATATTTCATGTATTAAAACTTGACGAAACTAGCTTTCGTCAAGTAGATTTGACGTCTAAACGTAAACAAACATCTAAGCGTAAACACTATTTTTTATAAATACAATTTTATTCCATGCCTAGAATACACCATAACCGCTGTATAAAAACTGAACCGCTGTACCAAAACCATTTGGAAGGGCATCTGTATTACATATTGAAAACTATCGGTGAAACTTTTCAACGCGTTGAAACTTTTCACAATAATGAAAAGTTCCCAATTTCAAATTGAAATTTGGTTTACGGCTAAGGTCAATCCACAATTTAAAATAAAATAAATTAAAAAAATAGCTTGCTCATAAATAATTTATAAACAGATCCTTCATGTAACGGTCTTTAACACCAATCCCTCTCTAATAGAGTATGAAAAGGATACTTATATCCACTATCCATTATCCAAATAAGAGCAAAAAACAGTTTATGAAAAATCTGATTAAAATCAGTTTATTATAAAATTAATCAAAACTGCAGAGGCAATAAAGCTAACAGACGATATCTGTCGTGCGTGCAGCGTGACACTAAGAGAACATTAAATACACAAATCCAAGTAGATGAGACAAGATAACTTGCAAATTGTGATGATTGCGCTGTAATTAAAGCAGAAGTGTGCTCACACTATTAATCAATTGCTACTTCCCTCGGATCGAACGGTACGGCCGCGGGTGGCTTCAGGGCGACATCTTCGTCCACTGTAGCAAACCGTCGCAACATTGTACCGCTAAGCCACGGCAAATGCACGGAGGCATCCATGTGTAATGGAATTATAATTTATCATTACACACGAAACGGACAGTTATGTTGCGATTCTGGGAATATCGTCGTGCGCTACCCTCAAGGCTGATTGAGGACCCGGTCGAGACACCCCGGCATGGAGTCGTCTCCCAACTGTGCGCTGGTACATTACGGTGGAGAACGCTTGCGACGCTTAAAACCAAAGCTGGAAAAGTGTTACTCTGTGCAGTTGTCTCGGTGGGGTGTGCATCGCGGTTCACAACAGCTTCTGGATGTGACGGCGATTAATCTCGGATCAAACACGGGAGATGCAGATGAGCAGACGAGAGCTGGCCTCGAACGACCTCACGCAACGTTGCCATCGGGGTGTCTCTGCTGTGGTTGTCTAATTATTATCTCCCACAGGTTTGCCGTTGCCTTATTATCATTCCGATGATCGTTGGAGGTTGGAGATCCTAGTCTGGACAGCTAGATAGGGATGTCATGGGACGCTTGAATCGGGGGTTCCAGCCGGGACCTCCTCAATGGTGTGTGGTTGGGGGTCTTAGTTTGCTAAATGGTAATAACGTGGCTACTGAGCGCGTTCAACGACAAACATGGTCATGATGCAGCAACAAGGTGCGACCCGTGCAAAGTGCTTACAAATTGAGTAGCAAACGTGTGATCACTTCTTGTTCGAGCTCCAAGACAGGGGGAGGAAGGAACACTTGAGAAAGGCTTCGAAAGAAGGCGCCTAAGATGATCAAAATCAGGGATCTTATCTCGATTCAAACAATGGGAAAATGTTACAGAAGAGACCTAACTTTGCATATCGGATCGTCGTGAAGGAACTTCGATGATCCTCTGGCTGGATAACAGAGAAGCCCCACACAAAGGACACCTGACGGCTCTTTTGACTGAGGCAAACTGAGATTAGAATCTACTCAGTTTAAGCAATATCACCACGTTCTGTTTCCTAATTTAATGGCACCTTTCCCACATAATTCTAGAAAATATGATTCACCTGTTTCATTCTCTCGCAAGAAACCCACCCATCTCTTCTTAAACCTAGACTAGTTACAACACGACGACAGCTGTGCAAACAGTCGTGAACTTCCATTTAATGGCACCTGTTTCGATGTCGGCCAGTGTTTCGGAAAGACTCCATGCTGCAAGCAAACCCCAGTCACCAGTCCCACCATTACCAAACCTATCGCCATCATGAATCATACACATCCAGTCCAGTCCAGTCAGTCCGAGCAACAAGGAGCTTGGGTCCAACGGTGTGTGTGACGCTGCCCTCGGCTGCCACGACGGATTCCACGTTCGCACACAGTAAGGTGCAAATGGGCATGTTTTTGTGTGGGCCGAAACATATCATCAAGATAGGCGGTGTGACTAGGCCTCGAACCAAAGGGGAGAGACCAGATTACCAAACACATTCCACCAGTATTTGCATTGGTCAGATTTATGCACACCGCATGGCAGCCTGTGGCCCAGCTTCCAGGGAGACTTCTTTGTACGCGAGGAGTAAAGGATTTTGGGGTTTGTGAAGGTAAACTTTCTGGAAAGGAATGTCTGAAACGGTTGGTTGCACTTGTCTGGATGAGGTTTTGCTTTGTTTTGTTGACACTCTGTTGCTTATCTGATCGCACAAAGAGCCAACTGTAGAGGACTGCAGAAGGGCATAAGAGAGTTTCCTACCAATCTTCCGGTTCAATCTGTCTCTAGCTCTATCGTGTGGACCTATTTTCCAGATGGATGTACTTTGATTCTTCGCAGACATCTCGTGCTTTCGTTTCAAGTAGTTGATATCATACGGAGAGCTCTAGCAATGTCCCACCAACGGAGACGGCACGTCAAAGCAACGATAATTGCACAATTATGGGCCATTTTCGCTCAGGAAACGATTCAATTAATGCCCCTCTCAATAATCGCATAGAAATTCCTATCCCTAATCCCTCCATGGCTTATGCAAATTCGTAGCTTTCCATCCATTTCCCTACCCAGACCTATCATCTTCGTGTGTGTCTAAGCACCGCTCCAGGACGCCGAACGATGATAAGCTAATTTTTATTATTAGACGCAATTACTATTTTTCAACTGCAAACGGACAGAAAGTGGGCTCAGTGACAAGGATTGAGGCGCAGTTCAGGGTGAAACGAGTTGGAGCATTACTCACCAGAGCAGAAGCTCGCTAACGATTCCAACCTAATCGGTTTGGAAACTCGAAAAGCTCGATTCAATCAATTCGAACCAATTCCTTCTTCGTGGCTCAGCATCGACGCAGACAACTCCGCTGCAGACGGCTGACAGTTTGGGACGGTTCGACCAAGATCGGTGCAATAAACGACCAACCAGAAGCACTCAGCCCAACTACTGGCGAAGCAAAGTTTATGCATCCGAGTGACATAATAATTAGCGCCGCGCCGACCAAACGGACCGACGGCGACATTCGGAACGACACGGACGACGATTGCGCTCACGATTTGCGCGAGATATCACACAGAAATGGGGTCGTTAATTATTGTAATTGTGTACTGTGTTTATACTCACTGTCCAGAGCTTCCCGAGCCACAATTAGCCAATGCTTTACGATGCAGCCGGAGCGAGTGCGCGTCTGTGAAATAATTTGTTTTTCGAAGCAACTCCTGGCTGAGGAAGGAATGTCTCCTCCTTACATGTAACACACTTTATTAACCTAAATACTTGCGCGAAAAATATGACTTCTGCACGATGCACGGCACACAAACGAGCGATAAAAAAGACATCGCGTGCCTCGCCAACGAAATCGGCGATCGCGATTTCATTTCAATAATGGACTGTTTGTTTTATGAAACATCGAGCAGCGAGAGCCTCGGTATCAAGCTGATCGGATCTCGACTGGTGGCTTCTTGGAGGGCTCGCCTGGCCGAGCCCGATCCAGCCCGACTCACTTTGGGGGGTATTCCTGTGGACACACTGCTACTGGAAGACGTCCTGCCGATTCGAGACCAACTTCAGACATTTCATTTGTGCCATTGCACAACATTTGTATTTAAATTAGCTGGTATCTGTTTCAATTCCCGCCAGCACCGAAAGCGGTCTAAATATATAGAAAATAAAGAATAAACCGGACGACCCGGGGAATCGCAAAGCTTCATCCCTCTCTCTCTCGCTTTGTTGGACGTGGACTGCGCGGTGGAGAGTTTGTGTGGAGCTCCAGACGACTTCTTGAAATCGTTGTGGGCAGAAGCGGTTGTGAGCAATATCTCCATCATGATTCGAAGCAGAAATTTGAACTAAAGAGGCAATCCTAGGAGCACTTGGACTTATGCTTTACTCGATCAGTAAGAGCCGGGCTAACTTCGCTAATGAAGCTCACGTGAACTGATAAAGCTGAGAATGTCTAACGCTATATGGGGCATTGTGTAGAGGTTTGCTTTCCTTGTTGGATAAAATATTGAAGCAATGCTATTGATTCCATTACCATTATAAGAGCTCAAGGTGGAAATAACGAAGGGACTTGAGTACTTCGAGCGACCAATAATGTACGAGGACTTATCGAATGATACATTTTTATTCGCGCTGGAATGTAGCGAACTACGATTGCAATTCCAATACAACATATTTTACACCACAGTTAAGCATTATCAGTACTTAATGTTCACCGGCTCTCCCCGAGGGATTTCCTTTTTTCCCGGCAGCAAAAGCTCACTCTAAGCCTTCGATTATCAAAGCTCGTTACTCGCCTCCTTCTTCGTCTTTAAACTCTTCGTGGGTGAAGGAATTCGTTTGAACTTCAAGATGCCAGATCGAAAGCAAAGTGTGAAGAGTCAGCAGGGGCTCGAAAAGTGTTCCTCGGTACTTCTTTTCGAGGGCAGCTTCTGGTCCCAGCATGCTTGAGCCGAATGACAGTTAGTAGGAATTGGTGAGAAGGACCGGACTGTGGATTGCTCAGGAAAAGAGTTGTGGCTGACGATAAGATTGCACATTGCCTGGGGCTGTTCAGGTCTAAGTTTAGAGGAAAAAACGAATCATATTTACGAGTGTGGATACGATAAATAAAACTGCTCAAGATTTTTTTAATATAAAAAGCACACATCACACTTTAACATAAACAACATCAGCTGGGCTTTTATCAATAAGTTTTCTACCGGCCGTTCCTCCAACTCCACTCAACACCATTCCAAGCGTATGTTCAATTACAACAAGTAATTAAAGCCCCACAACCATCTCGGAATATTAAACAAAGCACCTGCAATAAAGTAAACCCTTGGCATAATTGCAAACACGGCGCGATTAAGCTGAAAGAAAATAAAACCGCCCGCAAAGTCGGGTGTGGTCAGTGTGGAAGGAGGTACCTCACCGACAACAGCAACACGACAGGCACGTAGAACAACGACAACGTTTAACATATGATAATTTGATCAGCGTTTTGCTTTGATCATTTAACGGGCGACATTTATAACATCTGCTTTTTTATGATCTACCCTGGCGCGGCTTTGAGCGAGCGTCGTGGAAGGAGAAATCAATTACATGAAAATGATTTCTTATCACATAAATTAGCGTTAGCGAAATCAGAGTAGCTAGCAAGAAAAGGAGTCTGCGCACCTGTTTTATGGTCTCCGTTAAGCAGTAAACTCTTGAAACACTTCCGGTGGGGTGGTCATGGGATCATAAATTGAGTTCAGAGGTTCTATATTAAGCTTGAACTTAGTAAAATAAGCCAAGTTGCAAACTTTTTAGAGCAAGGTTTTGTTTCAACCGTCAGAAAAAAAGGTGTCTGAGATTTTGGAACATGTAAATCTGCCACGCGTCCAATGAATATTCATCGCCGGGGTACATCTTTCAATTACTGATGCAGCTCTCGTGTGATGTACGACAACTTGTAATGAAGTCACACGGCTGGAAGATTGTCGGGAAAGAGCGTCCAGAGCTCTTTGAGCCACACGCAACAAGGATAAGAGACACGCGATCATCTGAGCTCCGACTCTCCCTCTGTCTTTCTCTCGTCGGACAGGATATCCTTTCCGATTTCCAAAGTTGGTCTCTGTTGTCTGGGGAGATGTCTTTTGCATATCTTCCGACCGTTGCGTTGCATGATTTATCTCCGGATGACGCGCAAATCGCCACCGGTGTCAGGCAGACAAGTGAATTCGTTTCCTTTCAACCGGCGAACCCGTTTGTCCCGATGACGCACTCGGGTTACAGGTTCGACAGGAAAGAGAAATCAGCTGTAGAAACAAGGAACTCGGTACCGTAAAACCTGTCCCGAAATAGCTGGGGAACGGAGATAGCTGAGTGACAGCCAGATGACCTTCCTTCCAATGTTTGTTTTGTGGCTTCTGATCCTGCTCTTGTTTGCAGATTGGCGATTGATAGCGATGAAGTCATTTGGACGGACACACACACACTCTTCATCAAGATTGATCGATTGACTCCCCTTTATCTGTTGAAGGGGTTTGTTCAACAAAATGGATTGTTAGTTACCCGTCCAGTGTACACATCAAGATTCAGATTGATCTGGAGATAGTTTCAAAATAATGATTGAGAGTGAAATGATCGTTACGTGTCGATAGTTGCCTGATAAAGACCACACGCATCACCAGAACTCTGGCGTGTTTAATGATGATAAAACGACCACAGTGAGCCATTTCGTGTCTGCAGCAAACTGGAATATCTCACCCATATTTGGTGACCGTTCGGTGAGCGATAATTAAAACATGATTCAACGCATGCGAATGAGCGGCTGTCGATCGCAAACATACCGTTTAAGGTATCACAGCAATAGTTTTAGCTTCCTCGACCTCTATTTGTGCTACTACTTAATACTGAAAAGTTCTAAAATAACATTATTTGATTTAAATCTTCCGCAAGTACAGTTGGACTCTCATCTGTCTAACCAAGCTTTTAACGACCATATTAATAAACACCACCATTATGCTTCCCCCAACATATTGCGTTACACATGAGAGCTCACTCGCACCGCATGCGCAATCAGCCAATGAACTAGGCGCAAACCAAAAGCATGTGGTTAGTTCGCCATACTCACAACGCAATAATTGTGTTTGACAATAGTCATTAGCTCTAGTGAGTGAGTGGGGAAATGCACTGTGTTTGCATATGTAAATGGAGTTGATGTAACCAGGGAGCGAAAAGGCGTGGTTAATAAGCTAACCAAACAGTAGTTCAAGTAAAAACAGACTCTGTGGGATAAATAGAGCCAAAAATAGCGCTAGTGTGAAAATTAAATCAAATGAATAAAAAATAAGACCACGGAGGCCTCCAAACGCAAGAGATAAATTTGCAAAATCGCCTAAATGTATGCAATTTTGCTAACATCATAGCATTATCGCCACAAGCGAGACTCATCGTGGATGCGAAGCACGGTCTCGCATCACACAGCTATCGCTATCTAGTGACGAGGGAATGCTTTAATGATGGGCAAAATGAGGAGTAAATATCCACCCAGAGCAAGAGACAGTCGAATAGACGAACCCCTAGACATCGTGGTCGTGATTGTGCAGTGTAATAACTTAATTACAGATGAATGAATTCATACCATTTAATGCGTCAGTCATCTGAGAAGATGCCATCCCATCATCTTCGGGAACGTCTTCCCATTAATGCCTGTTTTTAGTTCCTGCAGAGCTGTTTGGCTCTAATCTTCCTGCTTCTCTCACCAACAGAATCATATGTTTTTGATGAGACAATACTGACCACAGACAACGACTTCCTTGCTCGGAAACATGGGAACAGGTTTTGTGGTGGCGTTGCTGATGCTATTGGAGAGCGAGTTGAGATGATTGGTGTCGGAAATGGAACCACAACCTCAAGCGCACACCGTAATCGATCCGCATACATTTGTGTGGCTGGGCGATCGGCCACAGTTTGCTGATGATTGTTTGCGGTAAATCGAACATTTAACAAAAACCATTAACGCCTTCTCACTGAGGGGCTCGCTCTAGACCATAGGAAACCTGTTCAAGACAATACTGGCCTGCTGGTGGTGTAGTAAGCGCACCAGTTTCACATTAATTGATGCGACCGGTAATTACTCACAAACAGGAAAGGTGGCCACCCTTTGTTAATTGGTGCAGCAGCAGCCCATTCGACCGAAGCGATTCCTCCAGGGTGACACTCAACTTGCTCCAGTTCGAAATTAATGCAACAATGCGCCTCGGGGAGTATGATCGGCGGAATTTGCGCTTCGATCTTTATGATACCGATATTCTCTTTCTTCGCCGACTCATCAGTGCAGGAACACGGAATCTAGTCCACTATTCCTGAGGATGAGAGGAACTTCTGCCAGGGACCTTTTTTTCGCTTTCCGTTACCATGCTTTTAATTAAAGGTTGTGAAGTTATGCTCGAGCGAAATAATTAGTCGCTTTTAACTACGTTCCCTCGGCAGTCCCTCCCGTTCGACCTCCTCTCTTCCAACGAGGTTTGATTTCGAAGCATAAAATTCCACCCTTAGCTCGGACTGCTCGATCGAAACCGTTTTCCATCATCATCCTCCTCATCAGAAAAGCGTGGCAGCGCGAGAGATGCCTTTTTATCAGCTCACGTTTATCATTCGAAAGTGATCGTTGAGTCGAGAAGGTGGTCGGAGACCGCGCTGTCGCTTCGACAAACACTCCTGGAGGCTATCTATCGGGTAGGGCTTTCCACCTCTATGCAGCAGTCGGCTGCACGGGGACAAAAAGATCAGTGGGCTGGTTGATAGAAGGGGTTGTTATTAAAATTCAATTTAAAAGCAGTTCCGCAAGGCACTTTAGCGGTATGCGGCATTTGCACTCGCTTGGGGTCGGCCCGGTCGTTGCGAAGCCGCCCGATGGTCAACGATATTGGCGGCCCCACATTCCGGGCGACTCCGAGGTTAGGGTGCTCTGGCACTAGAGCGTGCAAAATAGGTTGTGACGTTTGTGTGGACGTTTGGTTATTATCATTCGGCAAATGTTAATCATTGCCTGGAGGGATGATAGAGAGTTGTCTGTTCAGGCTTATCTATTTAAAGCTGCAGAATTTCTTCAGGGAATCATGTCGTCCACTGATCCAATTAAAGGAGAAACATTTTATCGAGTTAGCATGGACAAGGTTATCATTCAATAGCTAAACTTCTCTTTAAATATTTCATTCAATACGATCCTAATCTTAAAAAATCGCTTTGAGAAGATCATGATTAATTCTTCCCAATGATTTTTCTTCCAAATTTTGAATAAGAGCTCACCAGAAACTCCAGCTATTAGAAGTGCTATTCATTTTCTGATAACATATTAAACATTCAGTTTAGATACTCCATTTAAAGAACTTTTTTAATCAAAACTCTATTAGTCTCTCTGGTCATTGGTAAATTGCTACTTCACAGGTGCGATTTCCGTTCCCAAGCCGCTGCCCAACATTGTAGCAAACGTTATCAAACTCCATCAGCTTCCAAACGCTCATTAACTATCCCATCCTCACCGTTAGCCTCAAAAACCCGATCGAAATCGATTTTTCCCACACGACACGTTTGCACCAACAACTCGATCAAGCTTGATCACCCGTAAACTTTACCGATGGAAGCCACGGATGCCGCGAACCGGGGATGGAGACCGGGTGGTTCTGGTTCGATTTTCACAGCTCTCACTTAATAACTTAATTGCCACCGTGCATCCGTTTTGTCATCGCAAAACCGGACGCTTGGGAAAGTTCCCGGTTTTCTTACCGCCATAATCAAAGCAGCCCGTAGCGGACGTGACTGATGCTGACCTGTCCCAACCTTAAACCACACAAACGGGCGTACACCGGCGAGGTGCACGGTGACCGTTTGCAGCAAACACCACGCATTCACTATGGCAGAACGTTCGCTTGCATTCCACTCGCACGGGGGAAAACACATTCTTCTTCTCACGCGCTTCATTCGTGAGGATGCATTTGGCGATCTTTTCGTTCTGTATTTTGTTCTCTCAATCTCTCCCCTTAACCACATGCGAGAACCTGCTTGTGAGTTCAAAATCTCTCACCGTGTAACGGTAATACGCTGTTAAAAGTATTCACAACACCCAAGCGTCAATGAACCGTGTAGCGAATAACCTCCGAAGGACCAAAACCCTTAACCTCACGCCTTTTGCTCCTCTTTTTCTCCTCATAAAAGCCCATTTAAAAGATGCTTCAAACGGTTGGTGCTTGGCGCGTGGTTCAGATCTCACGATCGGTGCACGACCGGTACGGGATCAGGTGAGCGAAACTACCGATCCCTTCCACAGCTATACTCTCACAACTGTAAGCAAGAGAATGAAGAGAAAGGAAGAGAAGAAAGAGTACGGATTTTCCCCTCCAAATGAGAATGCTTTAAGCGTTGAACTCTCTCTCTTGCAATGAAATTGGCGGGTTCGTCGCTTGCAAATCCGATCAAAAGATTTCAACGGAGCAAGCAAATTTTTAATTGAGTTAAATAGAAATAAGCAAATGGGGTTTTTTCCCAATGTGTATTTTTTTTTTTATTTCGTAGACTTCTCAGCCTATACTATCGGGTTTTTAGAAGTTTCTTCATGCACAAGTTTTTTTTTTTCATATTCATATTCGTTTATTAGTTATCTAACAATAATTGCCTGCATAACATGAACCAGATACGTTACAATAAATAATCATCAAAACCGTTGCCTTAAAAGAGTTTTTAAATTGGTAACTGACATGTTAAATTCTATTAAATCGTCAAAATCATTGTATGTCTCCATCATTTGTGTTATTGGGTCGTTAGCGCTATGGTTTGTAGAAGAAAAATCCGGTCGTAATAGTTGTCGTGGTCTTAATTGTCTACCTGGAGCAAGGAAGTTAATTTTATCCAGAATAAACGGGGCGTTCTTCATGAATAAAAAAACAAAAAAAAAAAAACGGGGCGTCAATATTTTTGTTAATGGTCTTGTTAAGGAATATGCACTGTGCCGTCATTCTTCTATGTTCTAACGATTCGAGTCCAAATAGTAAGCACCTTGTCCGGTAGTCTGGACAGGCGACATTACGAAACCAAGGTAATCGATAAAAATTTTTTTTTTGTAAATTTGCGCTAAATGGCTTCTAATCTGACTATTCTATCTTGTTGACGCGGGGACCAAACTATACTAGCAAATTCCATGATGGGACGAACTAGGGAACAAAACAACGATTTTAAACAGAACGGATCTTTAAACTCTTTACAAACACGAATAACGAAACCTGGTACACGTAGGGCTTTGGAAATCGTCAGGTCAAGATGATTTCTGAAGCGTTAGGAGGAGCACTCCGAGATCACGAACTTCATTACAACGAGGAACGGATAAGTCTGCTATTTTATAGTCATAAATCAGGTGCGTTCCTTTTGTGAAGTAATCTTTATAATAAGCTCTGCTCACATTAGCAAAGGCAGTGATATTCATATATTTTTAAACGTATGTTTACCAAACCTTCAGACTATTTTGGAGCGAAATTGACGGGTTCGTTGCTTGCAAACCTGATCAAAAGACTTCAACGAATGAAAACAATTTGCTTCGAGTAAAACTGCAAGTAACAAATGCGTTTTGTCCTCCAATGCATTTTATGTTATTTTGGTTTGCTTGCCAAAACGATCTAAAAAAAATCGTTTCAGAAAATATGAGAATATCTTTGAATCATTCAAACACTTTGCTTTCAACATTAAAGTGTTCGTCTTATAAATGAATATTTTTCAAGCAATAAAACTCTCTTTGAGCGAAATATTTGGGTTCCATGCTTATGTACTCGATCAAAAGACTTCAATGAGCGATACGTAGTTTTGTAGTGTAAAATCGAATCAGAGCAACTTTGTTGAAAGTTATTTTTAAAATAACCTTTAAAATTTGCAAAACGATTGCATGCTCTAAGCGAGGTTTTTTTATTTATTTATTTTTTCACGAAGCATTAAAGCCTCTTGAAACGAGTTAGCCTAGTCGTTAAGTTACTTGAACGATAGACTTCCAAGGGACGATGAAGACATTTTATGTGTAAAATGGCTTATGCATGTTTCTAATTCAATTTAAGCTCATTTCTAATGCTTGTTTTGCTGATTTGTACAAAAAATAGATGATCAAAAAAAAAGAAAGAAAAGAAAATATTGCGACTCCAAGAACTGTTCAGTATAAAGATTTGCACAGCATAATTTCTTCTGTTTCTTCGTGTTTTTTTCTTTTCTCTCAAACCTCGAGAGGTCCGAGTCTGCCTTTACTGGCTACGTTTTATTAATTACCCGTAGCTAGATAATAAGTTCTGCGCTCGAGATAGTGTTATAGTACAAAGAAGAATTGGATCCAATTTTACTGATGGCAGAGCCATAAACATATCTTAAAACAGGTTATATAGTATTTTCCAAACTTGATACAATTTACCCAATTCTATCATTGTCACAGCAAATGCGCATGTGACTGTTGATACGAATGGAACGACCGCCACAAATGAGAAGAAAAAGTTGTTTCAATGAGACACCAGCGTGGATTGAGCTTCTATTCAATTTCCTTCCCATGCAAAAGCAACATATTCAATAAAGTTCCCCAAAGCAAACGCATCTTGTCTTCCGAAACGGACAGGACCAACCCGTTCGGATAACGTAATTGAATAGTGCACCCGGGTTCTGCTGCACACCGAGCATGCATAATCCATCGCACCACAAGAATGGCACACACACACACAAACGCACATAATGAGCGTATTAAATTAAAAGCGTGCCGACGCACCCACCGCACAAAGATAAATGGGAATCGAATCTAAAATGGACACACAAAGGCACGGTTCTACCGATGCGTCCCTTTCTTCAAAGGGTTCCGGTCGGTCGGCGTATGTGCCGAAGCACAAAAAACCCAAACCCCAGAAGCTACCGTTTTGTTTGTCCAACGGTTGTAATTACTGTCCACACACAAAACGGTGAAGATTAGTCGGGCCGCTCCATTCGCGACCTATATCGCGCCACTGATGCTGAATGTTATCAGGTGGGCCGTCCAGTGAGCCGGGTCCGGGACCTGTTTGCCGTGTGGTGCGATCCGCTCGGGAGACATAATGTTATCATTTGAAGGTAGCTTTTAAGGTTATCTTGGATGGGGGGTAGCGCCGAGAAGGAATTGAGACTGTGAGCTGTGGGAACGTTAGTATCTTTGTTCCGAAAATAGAGCGCGCTGGGAGAGCCATTAGACGGTCGGTAGCTAATGATCCATTACCGAATGCGATATTGCGTATCGGAGGTTGAAGGGCTACCTGTTGACTGTGTCGGTATTAAAGCAGTTGGGTGGTTTGATCCTGTTACGCACTGTGGTGTTTTAATCGCGTTTTCCACATGAGTTCCCAGGGGACTGCATTTCAATCGTATCCTCGCAATGCAAATCTTAAAGGAAAGTTGCTCAACTTGGAAGAAGAAGGATAAAGAGCTCTCCAGCCATTTTATCTTCGTGGAACTCCTGACAACGACCAGTGTGTGTGGTAACAGTCAGATTTCTATCCAGATGTAGCGAGAACCTGTGGGACAACAAGTACGGTGTCCAGTATTTGAGTTCAATAAGGCTTAGTTATCAAGTTCTCCTCTGACTTCAGGAATAAAGCCACCGCGGACGATCTCAGCCAGGTTTACATTTGGCTTTACCAGCTTCTTCGACTGGCATCCGTGGCGTGAGGATGAGATTGTTATCGGTGAGTGAGTTTCTGCATGGCGCACACACACTTGGGCACTCCAGCACACTTAAACAGGATGTTTAATTTTATTAGCCGACAGCGAACCGATCATGATCGCACTGTACCACGTTCCGAGCCGCCAGGTGGTGTCGTACTATCGACGCCAGGACAGCGATTGTATCGTGACGACGCTTGCGTTCAATAAGATTTCCGGCGAGCTGGTCGTGTGCTACTCCTTCACGGGTAAGTAGTAATTAAACGTCATTACGCGATTAATCGTTCCCGTCGCTCGGCGCTGTTGTAGATGGCACTGGGAAGATGTGGATTTGGTGGACTGGTCGACCGTCTGTGGGATGTGCTTCGATGAGGTGCTAGCGCGACGCGAAGCGTGTGCCAATTGGCAGTGTGTGTGTGTTTGATTTATTATCGACAGTGTTTTCATCGCTTCATGCTCTGGGTGGAACGAGATTTTCATAATCTGAGCGTAGATCCTTACATGGGCGGTCAGGTGTCGTTGTTTCGGGTAGATATTTTCGCTGATGTTGTAGGCAATTGGCGATTGCAATTGCCGGTTTGATTGCAAAGGAAGGTAGACTCAGCAACGTCTGACTCTGGCGTTGAACTGCTTATCAAAAGTAAATAACAAATTAGTCCAGGAAATCATAAATATACAAGTGCAATTGGTAGACTTCTTTCGTTTACAGTGATGTAAGTTCATTCAACAAGTATCTCCAACATTCAAACAATAAGAGTTTTTGACATAGCACACAGTCCAAATCATTCTTCATAACTCTTGTCGTTGAAACCTCGAACCGCTCATCGTTTAATTAGTGACGCACTTGCTTTATGACCTGAGACCACTTTTAGATAATCAATCACAGTTTTGCTCAATGAAGCAGAACATCATAAGAAAGGTGATTTCATCCAGCATTCCTTATACAGCAACAAAGTTGTAGGAACCATATCACCATTGCCGAATGATCGAATGACCCGCCTTCAGAAATATTGATACCCATTTGATTTCCCAGCTCACGACTCCGGCTTCCTTTCACCGAGACGAGTCCATATTTCACTTGTTCCTGGTGTAGATTTGTTTACTACCAGCCTACCGGTTTCTTCGAGCTTCGTTCGAAATCTCATTTTGCGCAATGTGCAATGTAATAAAACTAATAATCATGATCAAGTGCCCGATCACAAAGTCCGAGCCCTCGCGTAATTATTGATATTGGACCAGAAACTCTTAACAACCGTCCCATAAAATCGTCCCGTCCCGTGAGGCCATTGCGCTTTGAGCAGCGATACACACACCCCGAGAGGGAATGGCCTTTTGCTCATTCCGTCCACGATCGACTCGATCGGGTGCACACGGGTAAGCCACTGCCACTGATCAAAATGGGAAGCAATTTCCTCCGGCCAACATCGCTTTTAATGATACAAATTTAATAAAGCGAGGAAAATGCGAGGAGCAAAGGGCATCCTGGATGGGCAATACAATCTTGTGCTTCGGATTGAATCAAATCCCTTGTTTTCTTTAACCATCCAAACCCCGGACCGATAGATGTAAACAAGCCGCCTGAAATACTGGTGCTCGCCTCGATGGACCGTGTGGTGGATGTGATGCGCAATCACGATGACGTCATCGTACATCTCCTGTGGAGTCCGGATGGAAAACAGCTCGGTACGTGGCGTTGAAAGACCGTCATTTCGGAAGTATCCATTAATTCGATCTTTCCATTTGCTTTCCACAGCCAGCGTAGGATATGATGAAACGCTCACGATTTGGAACTTCTTCGGCATCTCACCGACGAACGAGTGCAAAAGGAAGAAACTGCAACGAGATGCAGCAGCGGCCAGCAGCAGTAGCTCACGGGCTGGTGGATTTGTGTTCGGTGATGGGCCGGAGAGTGGCCGGGATGCTTCGCGCATCCAGTGCAACCGTAACAAAGAAGCCACCTATCGTGATCTGGCCTCGAGTTTTCTGTTCAAGGCAATGCGCTGAATCGGGCGAACTTCGCGGGAGCGATCGAATGTGAAGAGACATCGAATGCGAGTAGGTAATTAAATTAGAGACATAAATAATTGCCCACCGCACCGAAAGGAAAATGAAGACAAGCCTTTTCCACCTACACACTTACAGGCACGAGATAAGGAACCGGCGTGGAGTCGCTAGGGGATGGAGTTCTTGAACGGGCCTCCTAACCAAGCTGCAAGGCTGTAAATCGATCGTTTGATATCGACTGTGTCGTTAATGGTTTGCTGAACTCGATACGGTGCTGTTTTACATCTGTATGGTACATTTATGTTTGTGGTGCCCGAATGTTGAACCACGCAGAATCACTTAATCTTCCAAAGTTGGTAGAGAGTTTACTTTAGGAAATATAAGAGAATTCTCTTATATTTGTCATTCCAGGGCAGAAAGCTCTTTATATTAAAGGAGAGTAAAAAGAAAATTAGTTGGAAAACCTATGCTCCTTCTGGGTGGATTGATGAAGGCATGCCTGAAGATCGTTTCCGAACGATTCATCCCAACATTTCCGACGAATCAACTGCTGTACTGCTGTACGCAACTGCCGCACCGCCCTAATGTACGTGTTCGGTCACTGTTTCTGCTTCTGCTGCTTGATGATTTATTAAATGGCTTCTCTAAATGCAACTGTTTCGCGCAGCATACGGTAACGGCTGAACCCGAGCAGCAGATAATTCCGGCCGGATTGGTTCTACGGATGTGCGTCTGTAAGCGCGATCCCTTTCCGAAACATGATCCCCGAGGTTTCTACTTAATATTAATCACAACAACAAAACAAGCAATCCACAGTGCAGCCGTAAAACCCGAGCCCCGATACTTCCATTCGAAACGGTTGCGAAGGGCCCGGTTACCCAACCCCGGACACATGGTCATGCCTATCATATTATTGCTTAATATTCTTCCGCACATTATGGGTGTGCGTGCTACGATCGCATAAAGCATCGCGGTAAACAGCATTAAACCTTCCTCCGCTGTTACTGTTGTGTGTGCATTCCTGGTGGCGAGTTTGTGTGCTGCCGGTGGTGGTTGCTGCGAGTATTTTTTTTTGCCGGAATGGAATCAATCGATCCCCGCCCGGGACAGGTTTCGCTGGGTGTTGTTTGGGTTGGGCTGCTGCTCATGTGTGCCTTGGTAAGTCTGCGGATGCGTGATCGATCGGTCACGGGTTCTTCCCATCCGGCGTGCAACGGAAACCCGTTGATCTTGATTGATTTAGATTGAGCCATCACGAATCGATAGGAAGCGCGGAGGATAAATATCGGTCTGCCTTTGATGCGTGGCGGTGAACCGGGTTCGGGATTCGGCGGGCCAAAGCAATGGGAGTACATTATTATGTAGTGAAATTTCCTTTTAATCATATTGCTCGCTGGGGCTGTTGGGCAAGCACAACTAATGATGTATTAAATTAAACTCGACTATAATTCAATTCCAATCAAAAGCGAGTTCTTAAAAACACGACGACGACTGGCGGGCTAGCGAAGCTGGGACTTGGGACGCTGGGCTGCCATTTAATTACAAACGCTTTATCAAGTGATGTGTGTATGATGAAAATATCTACTTATCGGACAACTTACCACCCGAGTGTGCTGTACGTTCGCAACGATTCGTTTCCGTTACCCTTTTACCGAGGCTTTCTAGCTGTAGTTGGTCGCCATTTTTTATTTCCAGCGTTCCTCCTATCGCGCAAAAGTCGTCCAGCGCGAATCGCTGGGGCGCGGATCGTATCGCTGATGAACGATCAGCAGCAGGTACGGTACAGCGTTAGTGCTCACCGCAAGACCATACTTTCGGACGAACCCTGAACACAACACACCTGACAGAAGCAGCTGTGAAGCCGTTGGGGTTTGGCTGGAATATTGGAAAGTGCATGTACCGAACCCGAGGACCAAACAGGGGCATCCGGATGGTGGATGGATGTGGCACCGGCACGAGTGGTAGCAGGCACGCAGAAACATTGCTACTTCCGCCCACGCCCAAAGCCTACTGCAGGTCACGATATTGACCCACCGATCCAATTTTTATCTGGTTTTACCGTCGAGCCGCGGACTGATGTCCGGCAGCTGGTCGTACAAGTTTATAAGGTTAAACCGGTCCCAAGCGGGCGAGGATAGCGAGCGAGTGATAAAAAGGATGAAAGAAAAAACCCCCGTGACGTCTTGTGGTTTGTAGCTATGTTCTAACTGATACGAAGCAAGCATGAACGGATTGTGGTTGTAATTGTTTCGTTTCCCTCGGCAACTATTAACGTCCGTAGTGAGTCCGTAGTTTTCTTTTATCGTTTTTAACCAATATTAATCATTGCGCATCGTGACATTGCATCATAATTGCACGCAATAAAACGCAATTGTTATGTTGTGTGAACCAGCTTCGATCAAATAAAACATTATGCCAGCCATAACTCATCAGCATTATTTCGCAAGAGCCATCAAGGTACGATCGCAAGCAAGAATCCCATCACAGACAGGCGCAAGTGCGCTATCCCCGCCAGGAGGACAATTAATGGCATCAAAGTCTCAGGTCAGCAATACGGCCAGGCCGTTCTTTATGAATAAAAAAAAAAAAAAAAAAAGTCTCAGGTCGCGCAACAGTTGACACTAAATCATACCGTTTACGGTATCGGAAGAGTCCACCTCACAAGCCTAAACGGGGAGGACCAATACCAATCGATATCTGAAAGGAGCGGATGTAGAGACAAATGTGACACCATAAATCATGCGCTACGGGGCGAACGGCGGGCTGATTGTTGGGATTTCTACGAAATGTTTACACTACAGGAATGGAAGCGGGCATCAAAAGAAAGTCGCTGCGCTTATCCATTGCTCAAACATTTGTTAGAACACGCAGTAATGATGATGATGTCGAAGTAGATTATATTCTTTGGGAGACATTTCTACTAGTATGAAGATGTGATCTAGATGATTGATCCTCTCGATGCACGAAAGGATGATGATTGATTGAGATGCTCTACTCGTTTTTGTAACAGCAGATGATTAACGTGTTTGATGTTTTGTCACCACCTTGACGTAGTTCTCTTCCACGTGCTCTACATCGCCACGAATTGTTGCAGTGTGTCATCCGCCTAGTCACCTTCACAAGCAACCTCAATCATCCGTCGTAATGGAGCTTGATGTCTCTGTTCGCGTACACTTTATGTTAAGCGTCTATGGCCCCTATTCCTGGTGATCGTCTCTTAATGGAGCTTCGTATGATCTTCACCACCACTTCCTGGAGAGTTCCTTGCCCGCCATCCACGCACTGCTTAGCAAATATTTTATCAACCGAGCGATTTTTATTGCTTGATCCACGGCGCAGCGTTTTTCTCGTTGGCTCAATCGCCTCTTCCCGGTCGGTTGAGGTGGATTTTCGTCTTTTCCAGCGGACGTCCATAAATCTTGCTGTGGACCGCGTGCGCCACGTACTCCACCACATGTACAGAACGCGATAGGGATCGCACATAAGGAGGGAGGAGGGAATTTCCATTTCCCAACCTGTGCGTTTGGGTGAAGTGTGCAGGTCCCTAGGAATGTCCCGGACCATGCATTCCATCTTTTCTTCTCGCTCTCTCTCTCTCTCTCGCTCTCATAGCATCACTGGGGAGAAATATTACAAAAGTAGTCGAATTGGACCATAAATAACACTTAACTTTAATACGGTGCAACCGATGGAAGGCGATGCACGGCAGGGTTTTTCGCAATAAATCATGCATTATATTAATGTGCATTTTCTTTTTCACTTAATTGTGGATATTATCGGGTATATTGCTCTTCTTTCGAGGAGGTTTCCTCGAATCCGTTGGCTCAAGATGTTTGTTTGGCTTAAGTTCCCGGCAGCAAGTCCTTTGATGTTCGGAGGTACATCCACCGAAGGTAGGGCCGGAACCTCGCCGTACGTGCTCAGGACAGTCGGTAGATCCGCCATAATCACGTATCAGCGATTTGGGGACATATTATTATAAATGTCCGTCGTGGAGATCATGAATGAAGGAGAAAGGAGCCGGGGGACCCTCACAGAATGATCGCAAGAGCAACACATTGTGACTGGAGTTGTCTCGACCATTGGGTGACATAGCACCAGACAGGTTGTTCACGTGGTACAAGGTGCATAACGGGCTTCCTGTTCAGGTTGAAAGGCGCCAAAGCTTGAGGATCATGTGATAATTATCACTTGTGGGCAATGGAGAGCGCTGGAATGGTGGAATGTTTAGGCAATGTGTCATTAAATAATTAACACGTTATTACCTAATATGGACCGGTGATTGTAGCTCTCCGGATCCCATTCCCAGAGCGACCATTCATATCGGAGTCTTCGCACTGTTCTGCAGGGAAACGTCGTGATGGTATGTCCCACTAGGCGCTTCGCGGCGAAGGAGAAGAAGTCGTGCAACAATCTTTCGTATAAACCATAATTCTACTAACGTCTTGCATGTTCCGAGCGACGGCGACAAGTTCTTCGGAAAACAAGTGCACACCTTAGGCATTCTGCGTCGGCTGTAAACAACCTGCACCATCATGGCGGCGGCTGTAAGGTTATTGGCTACGATCCGCCTAGCCGAACGATAATTAAGACATTTAACGGTAATTAAGCCCCAGATACCGAAAGCATCCGTAATGACTGATAATAGTTGTAGAAAATGCATGAAATATTAATTATTACACGAAATATGGTAAAGGAACAACACTATAAGCAGATAGTATAAATTGACGCACACGAACGAACTTAGAAGTGAATTAAGGGGAAAGTGACTTGACCAATGGATGAACTATGTAATCGAATAGGATGAACTTGTAACCGGACCAGTGAATAAACAGTATGAAATTGTAAGTCGAGCGCGCAACACTACAACTCTTTAACGTCCGTCTGATATCACAAAAATCACTCCCAACCAGTGATAATATTCTATTCATTTTGGTCCTCGAACCGGATCTGGTGAAGTCGGTTTAGTGATTTCGGAAAAAATTCACTACGTTAATTACCGTACACAGTGACGTGAATCATCTCTGTGTTTGTGAGGAAACGAACAGTTCGCTGTCTTGCTCCGCATATTGGCGCGAATTGCTGTGAAAGGTCATTACGTGCACGTGAACCCTTGTATGTTCGTTTGTTTTCTCGTGAGTTGTGTTGCGATTTATTCAAATCGACTTACTGGAGTGAAAGTTGTTGTTACGCATCAACTTAAGGCAACAGGCAAAGCTTAGCGTCCCGCGTAGCTTAGCTTCATCGGAAATCTACGCCATTGCGAAGCGTGGTTCCATTTTAACGGCCATCACTCCTATCGTATTCTAACGAAACTTGCATGCAACGCAGCAGGTTGTGAACAATTTCGAATCAAATTCAAAGTGAACGTTACATCGTCTGTATTAAGTGTTAGTGAAGTGCAGAACATTGAACTTTGTTCATTTTACGTGTGTGTTAGTGAAGCAACGTAGAAAATGGAGAAGAAAATCAAAGCCGCGCAATTAAAAAAGCGCCAAGCGCAAATGCTTGTGAAGAACATTGAACAATTTAAAAACGATTATAGTGAAAGTGATGTGGGTGAAATACCAGTGTGCTTGGATCAGCTAGAACGGCATGTTCAAGATTATTTGAACGCGGTAGCAAAACTGGAGGAATTGGAAGAATCTCCCGAAGCGTTAGAAGCTTTGCTGCAAGAGCGATGTGAAATGGACAGTGTGTACCGAAAGGTGAAAGGATTTTTGTTGCAAAAGCAACCGTGTGAAGCCAATCCTCTCAACGCGTCGATTTTGCAAGCCAATTCTAGCCTGAACTCAACGGGTAATTTCGGATCAATTAATGTGCGGTTACCGAAAATCGATCTCCCCACGTTCGACGGTGATACGACGAAGTGGCTCACGTTTCGTGATCGCTTCGTGGCAATGATCGATTCGTCAGCAGATATACCTTCGATACTGAAACTTCAGTATCTGTTGTCATCATTGAAGAGTGAGGCGGCGCTGCTGTTCGAGCATACCACATTGACCGCGGACAACTATGCGACCACCTGGGCCGCGCTGCTGAAACGGTATGATAACCCGCGCATGTTAGTCCGTGATTATTATCGAACATTGCATCACCTTCCCGCGATGCATGAAGGATCTGTGGATGAATTGGCGCAGCTTGTGGACGAGTTCACGCGGCACGTGAACGGTTTAAGAAAGCTGAAGGAACCGGTTGACAACTGGGACACTCCCCTCACCACATTGCTGTTCTTCAAATTGGATTCATCAACCATCCTAGCTTGGGAAAAGCATTCATCGGCCAGCCCCAAGGATAAGTATTCAGATCTAATCGATTTCCTGCAGGATAGAATCCGAATCCTTCGTTCGTCCCAAACGTTAGCAAAGATATCTGAATCGAAACAAACGCCGGTGGCCTGTGGAGAAAGAAGAATGGGAGGAAAGGTTAGATACGTGAGCAATTCAGTGTCAACGCGGAAGCCAGCTAGCAGCACATCCTACGCATCCTGTCCATTAGAGTGTGCAGAGCCACACCATCTACGAAGCTGCCCGAAGTTCTGCAAAGGAGACGTAAAGTTCCGGCGTGAAGTGATTGCGAAGCATAAACTATGCTTCAACTGTTTGAACCCGAATCATCAGGTACGGTCGTGCAATTCCGTCTTCCGTTGCAACAAGTGCAACGCACGTCATCACAGCATGTTGCACGACGATTCACCGCCACAGGTAACCATGAACGTAGGTTCGAGCAATGAAATTGTGGTTCTCGAAACGGTGGTTCTCTGGTTAGTCGATGACCATGGCATTCGGCATGAAGCACGAGCGTTGTTGGATTCAGGATCCATGTGCAATATCGTGTCCGAATCCCTAGCGCGGAAGCTGCTGACACGTCGTACAAAGATCAACGTTGCATTGACAGGTATCGGTGAGGGTGTTCAGCAAGCCAAGGGTTCGATCATCGCAACGGTGCAGTCAAAGTCAGCGCCATTTTCGTCGCCACTTGAGTTCCTGATAGTGAACTCCCCTTGTGCTGAGATACCGACTGCCCCAATCGATGTTGCTGGTTGGAAATTCCCTGACGTTCCGTTGGCTGATCCTGCCTTTAACCTTCCTTCAAGAGTTGATGTGATCATTGGGAGTGACGCATATTGGGAATGGCATACCGGAAAGAAGCAGTTACTGGTCAAAGGCGGTCCTTGGTTGGTTGAGACTCCGTTTGGGTGGACAGTTGCTGGGAATACTTCCCACATTTCAGTCGCTAGTCCTGTTTCGTGCCACTCAATTAGGAGCCATGAGTCTCTCGATACATTGCTGCAACGGTTTTGGGAGAACGAGACCAATCTAGAGGGACCCGCTCTCTCGCTTGAGGAAGATGCTTGTGAGAAGCATTATGCTGCCACTACAACGCGTGATCACCATGGTCGTTACATCGTTTGTCTGCCTCGTAATCCCAGAGAAGATATAGTATTGGATTCATCAAAGGAGATTGCGGATCGACGACTGATGGCTGTGGAGCGGCGATTGAAGATCAACCCTGAAATGGAGATGGAATATAAGCGTTTCATGCAAGAGTACGAGGAACTTGGTCACATGCGAAAACTTACCGAACCAGTGGATGATAGTGTTCCGCATTGTTATATTCCTCACCATGCGGTGGTGAAGGAATCGAGTACATCCACAAAAGTACGGGTCGTGTTTGACGCGTCCTGTAAAACGAGCTCGGGATACTCCTTAAACGATACGTTACTAGTTGGCCCAATTGTCCAGAAAGATCTACTAACAGGAGCGACTGACCTTAACGAAGCAGTAGAAGTGCGAAAGCAAATCACCGCAATGCTCGATTCAGCTGGTTTCGCATTGAAAAAGTGGGCATCTAACGTTCCAGAATCGCTTCTAGATGTCCCATGTGAAGATCTTGCGATTCAATCAATGCACGAGTGGAAGGATGGTCAAGCTGTTTCGACGCTGGGGCTGGTTTGGGAACCCGCCAACGATTCGTTTTCCTTCAAGGTTGGCCTTCCACAACCAGCTGAAGTATTAACGAGAAGCTTGATCTTGTCGTACACGGCAAGCATAGTCGACCCACTTGGTTTGTTGGGTCCGACAATCATCATCGCGAAAGTCTTTCTACAACGTTTGTGGAGTTTGAAGGAGAATGGAAAGGCTTGGGATTGGGAACGTGCACTGCCCGGTGAGCTTCAACAAGAGTGGAGAAGCTTTCATTCAACGTTATATTCGCTACGCGAATTAAGAGTGCCACGTTTTATCTCCCAACCTACAACGGTCAGCTTGCAATTGCACGTCTTCGCTGATGCGTCACAAAGTGCATATGGTGCTTGCTGTTATGTACGCGCAGAATCGACGGACAACATTGTGACGGTGCAATTGTTAGCAGCGAAGTCGAAAGTGGTTTCATTGGCGAATACGCACTCGATCGCCAGGTTGGAATTGTGCGCCGCACGATTAGCAACCCAACTGTTCCAGAAGGTGAGTCGAACGTTACCGGCATCTACGATGGCCTTTTGTTGGACCGATTCAATGACGGTAATGTATTGGCTGGATTCTCCACCACGTCGATGGAAACCATTTGTCGCCAACCGAGTGGCGCAGATACAGGAAGAAACGCGGATAGCTGAGTGGCGTCACGTTCCTGGTTGTGATAATCCAGCAGACGACATATCACGGGGTCTGAAGCCGGAGGAGCTGCTTAATTGTGAACGTTGGTGGCATGGGCCTCGTTGGTTGGCTTACAGTCATGATGCATGGCCAAATCATCCACCAGCAGTGAAGGAGAATGACGGTGTCATCGAAGAACGGGCGACGGCGTCACGGATTGTCACAGTTTCTACGAGGTGTGAGTTCCGTGACAAACTGTTCGAGCGATACTCATCATACTACAGGCTGAGACGAGTTGTAGCTTATTGTTTACGCTTCATGGAGTGCATCAAGGGAGCCAACAAATCATCGAGAGTAAGCTGCAAGGATGCGCCACACATCGAGGAGAAGAGTGTTCCACCGCTTACAGCCACGGAACTACGTCGGGCCGAACTGAAGTTATGCCAGTTAGCCCAAAGGGATTCGTTCGCGGAGGAGCTAAAGGTTTTAGCTCAAGAGAAGCATGTTTCCGACAAATCGAAGCTGAAGTGGTTGTCACCGTACATCGACCATACTGGTGTGTTACGCGTCGGTGGCCGGCTCGGAAATGCTGATCTTCCAGAAGAAGGACGACATCCAGCGATTCTCTCGGCGAAGCACCCACTATCGGTGTTATTGGCAGTGGCGTATCATCTTCAACTGTTGCATGCTGGACCGCAACTGTTATTAGCAACACTTCGTCAAAGATTCTGGTTGATTGGTGGGAGGAATCTCGTTAAGGCTGTTTACCACCGGTGTCACGTTTGTTTCAAAAACAAGCCGACTCTCGTGAAACAAAGTGTTGCTGACCTACCAACGTCGAGAGTATCACCGACCAGACCTTTCTCGATCAGTGGAGTGGACTACTGCGGGCCGTTTATGCTGAAATCACCCGTCCGCAATCGGAGTCCGACGAAGGCGTACATCGCAATCTTTGTTTGCTTCGCGACTAGAGCCGTACACATCGAGCTAGTGAGTGATTTAACTACTACGGCATTTCTGGCAGCACTACGTCGTTTTGTGGCACGCCGAGGCAAGGTGTGCGAGTTACACTCCGACAACGCGACAACGTTTAAGGGAGCTGCCCACGAGCTGCATCGCGTGTACGAAATGCTGAAGAAGAACGATGACGATCGCCGGTCTATCATCAATTGGTGTTCGTCCAACGAAATGGAATGGAAGTTCATTCCCCCAAGGGCCCCTCACTTCGGCGGATTATGGGAAGCGGCAGTCAAGTCGGCTAAAAAACACATTTTACGCACGATAAGTATAACAAGTATCGCCCAAGAAAGTATGCTTACACTTATTGCTCAGGTGGAGCAATGTTTAAATTCCCGTCCTTTGACCCCTTTATCCGATGATCCTTGCGATTTAGAACCATTAACCCCAAGTCATTTTCTAATCGGCAGCAACATGCAAGCAATCCCGGATGTTGACATACGACACCTTCCGACCAACCGACTCAAGGAGTACCAACTCGTGCAGAGGCACGTGCAAACGATCTGGTCCCGATGGTATCCGGAATACATCCAACAACTCCAAGCCCGAGCCAAACACATTAACAACGCACCGGTTAAGCTGGAGATCCATCAGCTGGTTATAATCAAGGAAGATAATCTTCACCCGACTGTTTGGCCAATGGGGCGCATTACGGCGCTGCACCCGGGCAAGGATGGTGTCGTGCGTGTAGTTACGCTACGTACGGCAGGGGGGAAACAAATTGTTAGAACAGCTAATCGTTTAGCTTTGTTACCACGACCAATCGATACAAACGAGGGATTTGTGTAACCACATGGTGCACTAATAATGTAAACAAACACTGATACCGACCCAAGCGAAACGTCAATTACGTATATATTAGCGAATAGGATACTGGTTAGCATGTTACATGAAGAAAAACAACGAATTTGCAGAAATTGAAAAGAATTCTCTTTTGGTGGCCGGAATGTAGAAAATGCATGAAATATTAATTATTACACGAAATATGGTAAAGGAACAACACTATAAGCAGATAGTATAAATTGACGCACACGAACGAACTTAGAAGTGAATTAAGGGGAAAGTGACTTGACCAATGGATGAACTATGTAATCGAATAGGATGAACTTGTAACCGGACCAGTGAATAAACAGTATGAAATTGTAAGTCGAGCGCGCAACACTACAACTCTTTAACGTCCGTCTGATATCACAAAAATCACTCCCAACCAGTGATAATATTCTACAATAGTCGAAGTCGATAATAATTAAATTAGTATTTTATGTGCACCACTTGCGCGATGCGTGGTGTCCCTGTGGCCGCTTGTAATGGTTTGCTTCTTTAAATTGTGTGGGCACGTCATGTGCATGCCATGTCGTTTCGGGATACTGGCGACAGCTTGTCCTAGAAACGATTGTTGCAGGCAACGTTTTTTGATTTGCTTCACTATACGGATGCTGTACACCGATCGGAATGGTAAGAAGGCTTGCGAGCAAATGATGACACCAGAATGCGGACAGATATGTCTATTGGTGTAAGGACAAACGAGAGGGTTATTATAGGCGCCAACATTGCTTCGAAATTACTATGATCTGGTATTTATCAGAGCTTTAGTTATCTTAAATTTTAGTCTCAAAATTTATTTAAAATCATGTAAGTATAACATCGATGATTACGAATTATTAACTACAATAACCGAACAAATCGTTCCTCCCTGGTCATCATGCTTTGCGCAAGTAAACATCCTCGAGCAACAACCAATTAAACAGCAACAGTTTCATGCACCTTTTTTTTGCGTTCGCATTGCTTTTCCCGCGCTTTGTTCCTGGAACTAAGAACATTTTAAATGCTGGCACATGTTTCGCCCGAAGACTTCAAGAGGCAACAGGCACCATAGCTATGTCCACAGTAAGTCCGGCGAACGTTTCGGTACCCGCCGTTGTCATTACATGATTTCCGCACGTGCTTGCCTCAGGATGCCCGGTGTGGCGTGTACACAGTTGCATCGCACAGAAGAGAGAAAGATTCGTCCGACTACCGGACGTTGTGGAGGGTGACAATCGCGTGTAAGAGAGGTCAGCGAAACGGCGTGTCAGCGTCGTGCCGAACCGGTAGTCCGGAGAAGACGTGTTTAGTGTTGAACATGACCGATCGATCGTGACGTTTATGCTTGCGGATGTGTTGAGGTGAACGTGAGCCGAAAGAGGTTTATCGGTGGGTGTAAATTTATGTCTGAAGAGTTGTACCTTAAGATGAGAGGTAGTAGTTGAAGACTAATCAATCGAGTGTCAATATGTGTTAAAGAAGAATCTACGTGTTGTGGGTACTTTGGAGATAACATTGAACACATTTGTTCCAGAGTGTAGAATTTCCCATAACTCATTCGCTTTACCTGTGTGCAGTCTCTCCAAGATATATCAGTGACCTACGAAAGAATTTTTAGTATGGTTGGATGCCACGAAACTTGCTCTATATAGCATTCCTACGGCCCGCAGAAATTCTCCAGATAGAATATAAAGCACCGAACCTCTTCACAAGCAGATTTTTCTGCTACGGAGTCATAATGCTGAAAGAACGTTCGTCATTCGCAATTTAATTTAAACCGATCATGATTTAGATGCTCTGAAAGTTGTCGTGTTTGTTCCTGGTATTGCCGCCATTGCTGTTTGAAGTTGATAGAGTTTTAAGCACGAGGCACGATCGTTGTGCATGTTTTTGCTGCTAGAAAAGGGAACACAGTTTCAATCAAATAAATCGAAGGCTGCTTCAAATAATGTAATGTCTAACCACTATCTAACAGCATTCATCATGACAATATTTAACCATGTGTATGTGCTCATGCGACGCAATCTATCATATGAATGTTCTAGTCTCAATTTAAACCCAAAAACCTCAACCAACAGCACCACTATCGATCAACGATTGAAACCATTAGGCTATCAAACATTGTTCGACCAGCACTAATAAGCCGTAAGGTCCCATGCAACCAGTCAAATTAGCATATCATAATTTTATGGTCAGTAAACTCCAACCGAAGGCTCGCAACTCCAGAAACAGGAAACGCTCCTCACCGGTACACGGGCTGGCGATCTTGCGCCTCGCTTCTGTGCACGCGAAAACCGGAGCATTTTTAAATATGCATCTGAATGCTTGATTAAGGGTTCGGTGCGCCTGTACTAAACTAAACTTATTCCACCCGGTGGTCTTGCTCTTCTAGCGTTGGCTCCTGCGCAGGGTGGCGTTTAGTCTCGCAGTCCGGACCGGTGGTCACAACTGCCTCTTGGTGGCTTCTGGTTGTCGATACTTGCTCAAACAATTTGCTGATAACCCTCGTACGTACCGACGCAGCCACTGGTCAAATGGCTTTTGGGAAGATGCAGAGTGGCGTCGGCTATAGGACTTGGACCACCGCCCCAAATCGGGCCCCGGCAATCGCAATCGATTACTCCGCGCAAAATTGTGACTAAAAGCGCAGCATGAATAATTTGAATATTTATAATATGCCCACCCGACTCTCACATGTGCTGGGGGTGAAGGGAGCCACAGAAGGGGTACCTTCAAGCGATCCCAATATGGTCCTACATCAAATCTGATGCTGGAAATAGGAGTACGCCCCGATCGCCCGGACCACAGGCACATGACTAATGGGGGGTGAGGACAAATTTCACGATTTTCCCTCCTGCCGAGCAGATCAGATTGTAAAGGGCGCTGTGGAGTTCGGCTGCACAAGTTGACAGTTGATATCCGGCGTCCCGAAATCGTCGGGACCATGGGCCACATAGTGATGGATTACTGAAACAATCGGGGCGTTTTTTATAATGCCCGGCATGATCTGTATCAATGGCCGTGGAGGGTGCTGGGCTGTGGTGGGCAATCTGTCGCTGGCCGGTGGCTTACATGGCAAGGTATTTATTGGTCGGAATGTGTTTGATCTTTTCGATGCAAAATGGAGGCAAAACAATAAATAACATCAGCACGATCAATCGTGCGCGATCGGTTGTGTGACAGAACAAACAATGCTTCTGTGTGAATTTCATGTCCAGGAAGGCTAGATTGTGGGGTGTGCTTTGTTATGATCATGATTTAGTTTCATTCCGTATGATGGTGATTCGATGATAGAAGCAAATTTGTCAATAATCCACTTCTGACGCGCATTTTTGCATACATAACATCAGAGGTCTCAGGAGATCCAATCCAACCATCTTCATGTTCATCCACATATTGATGTGATCCCTGAGCCACAAGAAGCGCGATTCCATATGCAAATTCCAGCCCACCGTCATCCGTCCAGACGGCCGAACCAGATGCAATGCCGATACATCCGAGATGCTGGCTACGACGGATCCACATCCGCTGCTGGAAGATACCAGGACGAGTTCCCCGGTGCTATCTCTTTATGCAAATGTTGCTCCGCATGCTGCTCCGGACCAGACGGTAAAACGAGTTGTTGAAGTCAATTTAATGGATGTAACTGTCCCAATAAATCAAAACCGTAATGTACACACGCCGCATGTCGCACCGAAAACGGCAATGATACGAGCCCATTACATCTCCGCCGTAGGAGCGGTCAGTTCGATTGATTTCGCGGGGGACCCAACGGCAAATTGGCGTACCGAGCGATCATTGGATTGGGCCCCGGGGAGGACTCATGACTTTATTCAATTGTTGGAGAGTTTCGACTCTCAGCTTTGGGCGAATTCTTCTCGAATAACTCTCCGTGAGGTCTTTAACCGAACCTCGTTTGTGGACACTCTGTGGACACCCGTATGGTGTGGACAGAATGAATAAATAAATCAATACGCTAATAAATCTATTACCTTACGCCCGCCGAACCTCCTCGGGGGTTTTGTATCGATTGCATCAACATTCCTGGTGGACGGCGATACTTGGAAGCTTGGAAGTTACCCGCAGCGTTGCAAATGGAGTCAAATTCATCGCTGGCCGACCAGAATCGGGAACTGTTTGCATAGAGCAGGATCTTGGCGAAGGAACCACTATTTCTGAGGAATGGATCACCTCTATTTACAATAATTGATCATTTAATTATCAAACATAGCTGGTTCCTGGTGCTGGGAGGGTAATGCCTCACAGACATTCCTTCGATAACTGCCCAGCGGCTTCTATTATCATGCGATCACGCTACTTGATACTATCCTTGCTCCGAATATGATAAACCTCGATCCATAAAGTCCTTTATTGCTGGGCGATTGTATTCGGTGCCATGTTGAGAAATGAGGAAATCAATGGAACCATTTTTTGAACGAGTCTGTCGTGCTTGAACCTAATTAATAACTCATTATTCCATATCGCTAGCCATTATAATGCTGGCAACACGAACAGCCCTCAGTGAGCTTTTGAGCAGTTATCATTGCTCATCGGAGTGAGGAAATCTAAAGGTGTTTGGTAAGCAACTACTGCTGAGGTTGCATTCTGAGACATTTCGGAGAACCCCGCTCGAGACATATAATGCAATTAATCCGAAGCAATGTTTTAGAAATCCAGATACACAAACCACAGTCCCTCGTACGGTTCTCGGCACCAAGTTTGGGTAACGATACATTACAATCCACTCACGAATTAATCACCCTCACTATAAATCTATCGCTCACGGCACGCCACACGTCGTCCACACGGGAACGGAACGGATCGCGTTTTTTCTCCTGGTTAGCCTGGCCTGGTTACTGCTGTAGGGCTGCGATTATGCTCGCGAGGAAATGTCGCTGCATTTAGTCATCCAGGTGAGGTACATTTCAACGCCCTCGGGCAGGACACACTCGGGCCAGTCCGGTGCGCCTGGTGAGGGAGTTGAAAAATCCAATAAATCACACGTCACCTCGGACGTGTCCAGTGCGGCAGTGTCCGCGCGGTGCTCGGGTAGTGTCCGGACGCGTTCACGCGCACTAATTGATTACTTATTTAATTATTATTTATGTTGGTCGGCTTCCTTACACGCGACCTCTTGTGATATGCGCTTGTCGCTTTTATTTGCCAGCTGATCACTCTGTTCCGATCGGTGGTTCGGTGTGTTCCAGATTAGAAACGAGATCACCGAGATCAGGCGGACGGCTTCCGCTGTTTGAAGGGCGTGCTGGGCTTTTGTTGCGGTGATTTTCCACGGTGAGAATAATTAATTTTCACGCTATTGACTTATATCCTGCAGATCGTAAATCAGTCAAAAGCAAAGCTGATGAACTAATTTGCGTTTGATATAAACCTTGATGCAGCAGCTTAGTGCATTCGAACTTAAACTTCAATCTTAACCTAAGTAGTAGACAAGAACTCCACAAGCCTTGACCGACACGATCGTTAACGCCAGCTTCACCTTTTAGCAGGAGAAATGCTGTGAAGGGCCTTGTAGAGCGATCGCACCAACTCGATCCCCGAGCCCGCTGGCCGAGATTAACGCTGCCGTACGATAACAGATCGTCCCGATGATAGTGTCGGCGGCACTGTAAAACAGTGACAATCACACTTGTCATCCGTCGCCGGTGAAAAAGAGAAGGAAATCCCGCACGGAGGTGTTTAGAGACGGGCCCGATTTCCCGGGGATAAGCGGCCAAAGCAAACAAGCTGCCGGTAGAGCTGGATGACGCGAATGAGCTCATATAAGGGATTATCTTAACGCCATCGATTATTCATTAGACGGCCCTAGACGATGGCTATCGAAGCGTTGCCATTAATGTTGGTCCGATCGAGAGAGAGAGAGAGAGAAAGAGGGCGCGACATCCGCATTCGATCGTAATTTGACAGCATCGACATGTGGCTGTGAGATAATGGGGTTTAGATGTCCCTAAGCCCAGGTGGATCAGCAATAGCCGTTCTTCCTCTTTTTGGTGGTATTTTTTTGATCGGTTCTTGGAGAGCTGCTTCCCGACATTCCAGACAAATTTTGCAATAAACTCCACAGCCACTTCTCGCGCTCTCTGTCGCTCCTCCATCGCTGTCCAGGACAACTTTATTGCATAACCGGACATCAATAGCATAAATCGTCGCTTGATGATGACTGGTACCACTCGCCAGACAAAAGCCCACGCGCTCTTCTGTTGGGTCTGTACATATAGATTGAAAATTATGAAAATCAACATCACACAACACTCCAAGAAGTACATCGGCCATCGTGCCCCGTGCAAGAAACAGCGTCAATGGCGCCTGGATCACATCAGAATAATCGTATTTCTGTCATCGAGCACTAGCGAGATCCGGATGCATGCATGCAGTGACTAACTTCGGGAGGCGTCCCAGGGCGCAGAGCAAACGTGCATCGCTTCTGAGGAACCGAGATAGACGCGAATGACTGACGCGCGATAACGGACGCTCAGCTCAGTAACGCCTGCTCGACTCCAACGGTCGCAGGCTCAAGAATGGAAATGCATCCAACGGACGGCCACGTGCTCGCCGATTTGCGTGGGCCACATTCTCGCCGCACTCACTTCGCTCCAATAATCGAGCGCAAAAGGAATAGATTTATCGTCCGCTGTCATCTGGCGATTGAGTTTCGCTAGCTGTATTGGGAGGTTTTCGGCATCAATTGCGCGAACACCGGGGCACGGTACCGTCTGTCAGTTGGAATGTCAACCGACACCTAAGTACACGCAGCGCCACAACGCACGATTTAAGCTTCTAAATACACGCTTGACACACTTTCCCGGCGACTCCTAGACTCACTCGCAGCCGATGTTTTATCAGCAGATTTGTCACTCGGAACCTAAATCCCCTACTCAGCTTAGCAACGGCAACCCGCGCTTTCCCTCAAACAAGGCTATCGTCTTACAATTAGCAAACAATATTTTCCCCGATTATACTCATTTTTCAGTGTCCGACCTTTCCAGTGTTTCCACGTTTGCCGAAGGTACGGAAGGGTTCCTATTGCCAGGACGCACAAGAACCACCAACACAGTACGGTAGTTGATTTGATCGGGTTCTGCGCAGTTCAAACGAAGATCACCGACAGCAATCGCGTCCATTCTTTCAAACTTCAGGTCACCACGTACTCCAAGCGCTTTCCGACGGGTGTACGAAACACCTCGACCTCGCTACATTGTTGCGAATTGCACACGAACAAAAAAAGCAGGGGAATGATATCGCCCGGAACGGTCATGAACGGTGTGCGGTTCACTGTTGTCGTTGTTGCGAGTCGAGATTAATGACAGGTTCACATTGTCCGCAAAATCACAGCCAAGGGCTGGGCAGGCGTATCCTTTGCAGGATGGATTATAAATAGATCGGTTTTCGGTACCGCCCAGATTGCCATCGGAAAGGGCGATCTAGCCTTTTTGCGGTGGATTTAGGCACCACGGTGCTAAAGTGTGAAAAGCATATGCAAAGATAAATGGCTGGGGTGCAAAATAGATTGCGAGTGTTTTTTCCAAAATACTCAATCGATTATATCGGCAGCGCAAGCGGTACGGACAACGGCTACCACTGTTACTGTTCAGTGACGCTTGCCACTTCAGTATGAGTGTACTGATGTGAAGGTGTACGGAGCTGCACATTGGAATTGGCACACTTTGACCCAGATCGAAGCGGGATCCTTCGTTAAAGTGTTTATTATATGAAAAACTATCGATCATAGCCATAGTGAATAGGAGATGGATTGCGAGTGGTAATGAGAATTCTTCAGGCATTGCAAAGCGCTGAACTTTGATCTGGTTCGGTACTGCATACCGTTTGATTAAGTAGCAGTTCATTTCGCTCAAAATTCTTGAAAAGCGATTGGCGGTACCTGACGCAGAGCGGGAGGGATTACTTGATGCTCTTACCTTAATCTCAAACGATCCAATCAAGAACACTGATTGGATCAGCTTGTTCCAGTGTGTTTGGTTGGTGCAATTAATTTCCACACACCACTGCGAACACACGTACACACTCTTTTCCCCCTTTTTCAAACGACCAGCAAATAATTATCCATTAGAAACAAACATATATCACGCCTGAACGATCTGGCGTTCCACTACTGCATTGAGCCGTCGACCGATTTGCCCGGGAAGAAGTAAACTTGTCCCCAACAATGGGACCAACGTACTCTGGACGGATCGACCCGAACCCGGTGAACGCTGGTGAAGAAATGTCGCAATTTAATTAAGAAATAAATCGCGCATTCGTCCAACGGCATCGATCCCGGCGTCCATGATCGCGTACAAGATCTCTATCCAATCGGCCGAGGTGACATCAAGGCGCGATACGACACAATCCATGGAAATGGAATCTCAATCGCATTTTTTCGTTCGATTCCAATCGCGTCTGGAATGTGTGTGTGTGTGTGTGTGTGTGTGTGTGTGTGTGTGTGACCACGTTGTGCACGAGATGACCAGTAGACTTCACCGCAAGACGTTTAGAGCCTTCCCCGGGATCTCGTACGTCCAAGGTGGGTGGGTGGTACGTGGTGACGACCGAAACATAAGTCAAAATGTCAATTTAGTCCGATTTGTTTCGTTTTGGTAGACCGATCCACCGACCGATCGTGTGTCGTGCAAAATTCCGTCTTGCCCAAACAACGTAGGAGTTCGCATTCGTTTCGTTTACGTTTTCGTTTGCCCTACGGTCATGCGGTGAACTTTTACCGTTCCGATTTTTTGCCCACGGGTAGGGTGCTGGTGCAAGCATGCAGCAGGGTGGTGGTGGTGGTGGTGAAATCTTGAACAACCCTCCCAACGTCCAAACCCCACAGCCTGTGCCAGCTTCAACAGCGAGTGGCTTCCGTTGCGTTTAGCGATTCGGGAGGAGTCGCGTTTTGAACGTGCGCATACCTTTGCTGGCTTTTGGAGGATTGGGGATAGGAGGGGGCATCGTGAAGATCAGTTTTGTGGTGCATGCGACTGCCACTTTCGTTTTATGGACAACCCCGAGACGTGTGGAAGAATGTTCTGTGAATGGTGGCAATATTAATAATACAGTTTTTATATAAAATTAGTTAATAACAAAAGTAATGTTCAATATTACTCGAAATTGTATACTCTTCGTTGGCTGTCATTACAGTATCAAATAATTCCACTACAGGGCGCTGCAAAATATAAAGTAGGAACTCTCTTTCTAGGATCAGAGTTTAAAATTTTACTCAAAATAGAATTTATTGGGAAAAATTTAAGTAAGCTACAGGTTATTAAAATTTGACAATATTCTTACCATCCACAGCATGCAAATTATCCCACTGTTTGTTCCATTCTCCCATCATCTGGTGCAAGCGCAGTACAAACGCTTGGAAACGGAATACACCGAACGTTCCGGCCAATATTCCCTTTTCAACGCCAATAAATATGCTTCCAGACAATTGACAGGTCGCTCAGGTACGGGACCTAGCGCATCAACGGTATGCAGCATCGTATGGCAGCAGGAAACGATTTAGCTTTAGTTATGGGTAATTTCAGCACGCGATCAACTGTCTTCGAACGGCTTTTGCGCACATCATCCCCCAATGCTCCGTGCTGTTCCGCACTTTGGATGGACGTTAATGCATCGTTGCTTTATTGATATTGTAACTGTCTCGGCGGACAGAAATCTGTGGAATGATGCTGCAGAAAACTTTGTAACTACATGGCAATGGCAGACGGTTAGATGGGTAAGAAGGAAAATGAAAGCAGGGAGACTTTTCGCGGTGTGATATGTCTCTTGGCCATTGTGATGATTCAATCACTTGGATGGTGGTGTTGAGCGTTCTTACGAGTTTGACGGGACTTTCTTCTAAATATGAGACTTGCTTTAAAGAAGTTGTGCTTCAGCTGGATGCTTTCATTTAATCATTTTAGTCACGCTCTATTCGAACCTTGCTGCACTTCGACTCAACTCACCTCTCCTTGAGGAGCAATGGACCGTCTCAATCGATCCCAACGTTCACACTCAACATGCACTTTTCCCTGTGTGGTGAGCGATCGGCAGCAGGCGATAAATGAAAAACGACGACGACGATACTGTTCAGCCTCCGACAACCGTTGCGCAAAAAGCCGCCCATCGCAGAGCCTCCAGAGAACTGTGGCCCGGGATCCGTACTGGTGTTGATCGCCTCCCGGCTATCGCCATCGTGCCCGACCACCGATCCGAGGCGGGCGATTAGGTTGATCGGTTTGCATCGATATCACGAACTTTGCCCACCGGGCGGCGGCGGTGGCGGTGGGAGATGCCGACTGAAACGATCCTGCTGGTAGTTGTCCATCATAGCCAACGCCATCCGTACGGATAATGCATCTCGGGAGAAAGGGGTCCTATGCATAGAACAGGCTTATGCAATTAGCGTTGAATGGGCGGTTTGTACGCTTTTAAACGATACAAGCAAAGCGGATCATGTCCAGCACGTGCGCTGATCTACGGTCGGGTAGATGACCACTCGGAGAATGACGCACTCGGTATTGGTCAGACAAACAGAAAAGATGCGTTCAGGCGTCCATTCGGATCGATCGACCAATGTAGGTCATTGCAGCGGTTTTGGAACGATCTCCATCGGCCGGAGTCACGCAGAACTACCCACGACATGTCAACCACGAGCCGAAGAGCCATATTCTTTGGACATATTTTGAGGTATTTTGTTCAATTTTTCTTCTTCGGATCGCTTTCCGCCTTCACGCCTCACGTTAGCGCCTGTGGGCACTCAGGATTGAATAATTGGTACCATGAGCCTCAGCGCCACTCGCGGGACATTGTGATGGACATTAAGACAAAACACCTTACAACTCAATCGCTCGCAATGAAGAATGTGCACGCCTTCAAATTCGAAAGGTGTTTGCGCAACAAAGCCTTCCTTCATTCGAGGGCGGCGGAGACAGGACTGTCATGAATGTTTCCTGCATCGAATTAAGACATTGCGCCGTTTGTTGCTGGCCAAAACATGCCACAAAACATGTTGCGAATGCAACAACACCTTATGGAAATGCTCACAAGGTGATCGAACAATTCGTTTGGCTCTGGAAGGCAGGAAAACACAATCAACTTGTCTGGCTCTAGACAAGTTACGTGTGGAGTGTCCCGCAAATTGAAGTACATTGCACCTGAAATGCATCAAGGGAACGTCATCGCAATAGTTAGTGGCCTGAAGACATTATTTCTTGCTAGGCACCACGTTGCTTGTCTGGTTCTAATTGAGCAAGGACAGAACTCTAACACGTTGTCCCACCAGACGTTGGGTTTCGTTAGCGTGGCTTATTAAATGAGTTATCCTCAAGCTTTTTGTCTTACACAATCGCTTTAGGGCATAACTACATCTAACTGACAGGAGTTTGAAGCGATCTTAGTATAGTGTTAGTGAGGTAAATAAAGCATCCTCATGTCAAAGCTTCGCGAAGATTCCTCAAATATTTAGTTTTAAATATATATTTACTGGATTGATACAACTAGACTTGTTCGGATGGTTCGTTGTGCTGTTCAAGGGGGGACGTCTGCTCTGGTCGAATGCGTTTTGGGTTCTATCTATATTTACAATATTTCTTAATCCTATCCTATCTTATGCCTACACTAATACTGTTACAACCGTTCACAAACACGTATTATGGCATGCAACAAAATCGCATGCATTTAGGCGTAAACATGCCGACCACCTAAAATTCATTAATTTTACCTCGCATGCTTGTAATCCGTTTCGTGAAATAATTGCTAGCTTCATGCGTTTATTCCTAACCTTAGAACATGCTATGTACAAACTTTAATCTAACTTCCATCGTGTGCCATTTGTCGTTCTTGATTCGGTATAATACAGATTCTCACAGTTGATCTTTTAATCTCATTGCCTTGAGCCGTACGTACCTTTACCACTCTTACTATGCCGTCACTACCAGGGTAAACCTCTGTTATTATCGCCAATGGCCATTTCATAGGTGCTACATTATCCTCTCTTAACAATACTACTGTTCCTGGCACAATTTTTGTCGCAATGCAATCCCATTTGTGTTTCCCATTCAATTGTTGCATATATTCTAAACGCCACCTTTCCCAGAAGTGTTGTAGTCGTTTTTGAACGAGGCGCCAATGGTTCACACGGTTTTCTGGTACATCCTTCAAATCAACCTCTACGACATGCTGGAGGTGCGAGCCAGTTAGGAAGTGTCCAGGGGTGAGTACTTCTGGATCTGTGGGATGATTAGAAAGAATCGTTAGAGGTCTTGAGTTAAGGCATGCTTCTACTTCCGATAGCAACGTTGTCATGTCTTCATAAGACATTGACGCATTTCCGATGACGCGAATCAAATGGTGCTTCATAGAACGCACTGCAGCCTCCCACAATCCGCCAAAATGTGGAGTCCGGGGTGGGATGAACTTCCACGATATCTGGTTCTCGGCACACCAAGATGAGATCTCCCTTCGGTCATCAGGAGAATTGAGCAGCTCGTATAGGCGGTGTAGCTCGTTCGCAGCTCCCCTGAAGTTCGTACCGTTGTCAGAGTATAACTCCGATACCAAGCCTCTTCTCGATACGAATCGCCTTAATGCAGCTAGGAACGCTGGTGTACTCAAATCCGACACGAGCTCGATGTGGACGGCACGCGTAATAAAACACACAAATACTGCAACGAAAGCCTTTATAGGGGCGGCCCTCCGCGCTTGTGCCTTCACCCAAACAGGACCGCAATAATCGACGCCAGCTACAGAGAACGGTCTCGCCTCAGTCACTCTGTTTTTCGGAAGACTCGCCATCGGTTGAGTGACTGCCTTAGGTTTGCATCTGAAACAGCGCACGCATTGATGAAATACCTTTCTCACCACCGATCGTCCATCCAACAGCCAAAATCGTTGCCTTATTCTGGTAAGCATCATCTGTGGACCAGCATGCAGGTTTTTCCGGTGGTAGTACTCAGCTAACAGGATTGCCAACGGGTGTTTTTTCGGTATCACTATGGGCTGTTTGGCATCAGGTGATAGAGATGCATGTTGCAATCTGCCGTTTATCCGAATTAAACCATTGCTGTCGATGAATGGTTGGTACCCTCGAAGATGTGACGCTCGATGAACTGGTTTCTTGGCGTTTAAATCCTTCCATTCTCTATTAAACGAGTTACGTTGAGCCAATCGACACAATACCCATTCTGCCTGCTGCCGTTCTGCCGTTGAAAGGCCCTCACCAAACTTAGGCTGGACCTTTGAGCTGCTTACTCTCATTCGCAAAGCATGTATAAACCGCAAACAGTACCCAACTACCATGCGAAGTTTTGAGTATGATCCGTAACGGGTGAACAAATGGTCAATAAATCCTTCTTCATCCAGTGAAGAAAGTATTAACTCGTTGGAACGTTCTCCACCCGTCTCCAGAGTCTTAGACTCCGGTACTGTTGGCCAATTTTCTTCTGTCGATGCCAACCATTCTGGCCCCGACCACCATGATGTTGACTCCATAAACGTTGCAGGATCGCAGCCTCTAGACACCACATCGGCTGGATTCACCACTCCAGGCACATGTCTCCAGCTGGCTCCTTCCGTAAGGTTTTGAATCTTCGAAACCCGATTCGCAACAAATGTCTTCCACCGACTTGGAGGGGAATGAATCCAATGCCAAGTGGTCATCGAATCGGTCCACAGGAATGTAGGCTCATCGCGGCCAATTGCCTGTTTTACTTGCTCGTACAATCTGCTTGCCAGTAACGCGCCACAGAGCTCCAAACGTGCAATGGTCATCCTCTGAGATAACGGTGTCACCTTGGATTTTGAAATCATCAGTCGAACTAACACCTCTCCTCTGGTCGAGACACTTCGAACGTAGCAGCACGCACCGTAGCCTTTCTCTGATGCATCGCAGAACAGGTGATACTGCATCGATAACGTATCACTCTGAATAACTACCCGTGGAATGCGTACCTTTTCCAAGAGATGTAGCTGCATAAAAAATGACATCCAATCTCGAGCCAACTGTTCCGGGAGTTCTTCATCCCATGGCCAAGCGCGCTTATCTGTTCCCTTCAACATCCAAATTTGCTGCATAAAGAGCTTGGCCTTCATCTTAACCGGATCTATGAAGCCGAGTGGATCGTAGATACGTGCAATACATGCTAGCACCTGTCGTTTCGTGCATTTGCTCTCCTGTATCGGTAGCTTAACCTGGACTTGTAAAATATCCGATTCAGGTGTCCACAATAATCCAAGCGTCGAAATAGAGCTGGTCTCGGCTGCCAATTCATGCTGTGGGTTGGTTGCTCTTTGATCTTCCGGAATATCTTTCAGCGCTTCTGGGCAATTGGATGCCCACTTTCTTAAACTGAATCCTCCGCACGAAAGTAACTTATTTAACTGCCCGGCCATTTCTTGTGCATCACGTGTTGTCGTTGCACCGGACAGCAAATCATCGACGTAAAAATCTGCCTTGCATGCCATTGCCTTCGGAAACTTGGTGCCATGATCATCAAAGATTCGCTGCAGGGTTCGGATGGCTAAGAACGGAGCACAGGCCGTGCCGTATGTGACCGTGTTCAACTCGTACACTGCTATCGGCTCATTAGCATCGCTGCGCCACAAAATTCGTTGCAATGCCTTATCGCAGTCCTTCACGAGTATCTGACGATACATTTTTTCCACATCTGCCACTACAGCTACTAGTTTCATCCGAAATCGCAGCTGTATCGATACAACGTCGTCTTGTAGTTGCGGACCGGTTAATAGCACATCATTCAGGGACCGACCAGAAGTTGTTTTACATGATGCGTCGAATACAACTCTGCATTTAGTGGTGGTGCTGTCCGTTTTCCAAACCGCATGATGTGGAAGAAAGAAAGAAGGTCTTAAGTTATTTGTATCGATTTCTGCATACGTACCCAAATATGACATGTGTTTAAGATCAAGGTACTCTTTCATAAAGGCTTTGTAAGCGTCGTCGAGCCTGCAGTCCGATTTTCTTCGCCTTTCCATAGCCATGAACCTTTTCAGTGCAGTTTCTTTGGATTCTCCAAGTGTCTTCCAATCGAACCGTTTGAGCAGCTGAACCACGTATCTGCCTTCCTCGTTCTGGTATGTTGTTTCTTGGTAGCTGCGCTCGCATTGTTCCTCTTCCTTTGAGCGAATTCTTTCTGTTGGAAGGTCTTCCAGCATCACCAACCGCTTCATTGCCGTATCAAAACTATCGTCTTCAACAGCACAGCACGCAATATGGGCTTCATCAATACTTCCTTTAGGATGCTCAAACACAGTGCTAACTATCTATCCATCCAAGATGAGTTTCGAGTAGCTTGGGTAAGTGGGGCGCGAGTTTGATCTGACCTTGCTTCAACATATCGGCAAACACTTCCGCCCCCAATAAAAGATCTATTGATCCAGGCTGGTAGAATGATGGATCTGCCAATTCCAATCCTGATGGAACATTCCAGCCTTCGACTTTCACGTATCTCGATGGGAAGTTAGCTGTTACCCTTGCCAGTACTAAAAACTCCAGCCTCTTAACAAATGTGGTTGTTCTAGATTTGACAGTTGTCGAAACCAAATTGTTCGCGGTCAATGCAACGGTTCCCACTCCTGACAGCGGCTTGTGAACTCGTTCCTTCTTTAGTTTTAGCTGCTGAACCAATCTTTCGGACATAAAGTTAGACTGGGCTCCCATGTCCAGGAGGGCTCGTGCAGGAATCGTAGAACCATTAACCCCTTCTACCAAAATAAGAGCTGTTGACAACCAGACGGTTTTTTGTGGCTTCTCTACCTTGTCCTGAAGTGTCGCACTAATTGGCAGCGCTGATGTCTCTGAGCTTGTTGATACTGGAAACTCTCCCTGCTTGATACACAATAAAGTGTTATGCCTTCCATTGCAGTTTAAACATCTGCCATGCATTCTGCAAAATCGTATAGAATGTCCTCTTCTTAAGCAGCTGAAGCATAACCTAGCTTCCTTCGCAACCGTCTGCCTTTGGGACAAGTCCATGCTTCTGAATGAGGTGCACTTCGCCACATTATGATCAGCCTTGCAGACCGGACAGGTATTAGAGGCTGCCTTGGGAGTTTGTGCTGCACATGCTAAAAAGGTCGCACTTTCTTTCTTCTGACGCGCTGCTGCATAACTACGTGGTGATGAACTGCCGACCACCCTTGCCGGCCTTGTGTCTACAGCGTTCGTTGTGTGTGTGGTGCAGCTACTTAGTATTTTCACTCGTTTCTCGCAGAACTCAATCATACGTTTATACGTGTCTGCCTCATGATCGGCAGAATATTGTTCCCAGGCCATCAAAGAAGCAGAATCTAGCTTGTAGAGAATCAAACTTGTAAGCGGAGTGTCCCATTGATTTACCGGCTCATTCAACCTCTCCATCCCTCGTACCAGCCGCCTGGTCTCATTTACAAGACGTGCCAACTCCTCAGCGCTTGACCCGTTCATAGACTCCAGTTGGTAAAGTGCCTTGAAATATTCTCGTTTTATTCTCTTAGAATCATCAAAACGCTGTAGCAATGATTTCCATGTTGACTCGTAGTTTTCTGCTACTAACTGCGTATGATCGTATGGTGTTGCTGCACTTCCCTTCAACGCCGTCAACAGATACTGCAGTTTTGTTACATCTGGGAGTTCTATCACTTCATGAACCATAGAGGTAAAACGATCTTTAAAAGTGAGCCATTTCGTTGCATCGCCGTCGAATGAAGGCAGATTGATTTCGGGAAGTCGTAATGGTGTATGCGTCACTGATGTTTGAAACGTACTGCTAGCCACAAGATTTGTTGCATCTACTCGTTGTTGTGCGCACAAAAAACCCTTCACCTTCATATATTTTGTCATGAATGTCCTTTGATCATTCCACATTTCGTCTTCGACGCTTGACTCTTCGATGAGTAACTGTGCTCGAGCATCTGTAAATGCATTTTTCACTTCCTCTAACTGTTCTAATTGCACTGGGACCTGGTCACTATCTCTGGCTGGATCGTAATTGTTCACAAACTCTTCGTAAATGTCAATGCTACGCAAACTATCGCGATATAAGCGCTGCAGCTGCTGTAATTGTTTCTGTTGCTTGTCCCCTGCAGGCATTTTAAATATTTTTCACTTCCTTCGCGATAACAAAAAAGGATTACGAAATGAACGCGAAAATCCACACGTATTATTACGACCGACACTGTAAACGATTCTCGATGAACACTTCACCTTCACTGATGAACCCTGTCGTACTCTCAAAGCTGTTCACTCTGACGCGTTGCGTTGTAAGGTTAACGTACTTAGTTCTTTCGCACTAATACCGCTATCAAGCCACGTGTTGACCACACACTGAATTCTATAATTTGAACCTTGCTATCGGCACAACATCAATCTCTGCAAGCAAGCTTGTTCCACACTTCACGGATAAAGCTTCAAAAATTGCCACTACCGCCGTTCCTGCCTAATCACCGTGGGTTAGTTGCAATGGCTGCTTCTATCCTTATCGAAGAACTTGCTACGGCACCGAACTGTTCATCGATGAACTTTCCTTCCAGCGTACGAAACACTACACTAATACCACTGCTGTAAACACACTAAACCTTGTGCAATGTCCGTCCTTGATAGTTCACTAGTTCACCGACAAATCGAAAGGTCAACACCCTGAACCCACGCTTAGTTAAGTCCGCGTGCAATTACTTATCTGCATTCGAACAAATTACTATGTGAAACTTAAACAAATCACAAATTCCCCTTGAAAACAAATAAAAACACTGTCGTTCTCCGTCCTTACACCTTCGCTGGTTACAACTGACACAAAGTTCTTACGAGCGCAAGCGCAAATTGTTCACAACAACACCAGGACGATAAACACTATAACTTTGCACAAAACCAACGTAACTTAAACAACAATAGGAACGGTAACTAACAGGAACTATCCGGTTCGAAGGACCAAATGTTCGGATGGTTCGTTGTGCTGTTCAAGGGGGGACGTCTGCTCTGGTCGAATGCGTTTTGGGTTCTATCTATATTTACAATATTTCTTAATCCTATCCTATCTTATGCCTACACTAATACTGTTACAACCGTTCACAAACACGTATTATGGCATGCAACAAAATCGCATGCATTTAGGCGTAAACAAGACTCCTGGAGTAACCTGCAAACAAATATCTCTTTTTTTAGTGAAATACCACCAAACTTAAATGCTTTCACAAATTCTTATCTTACAACTTCGAACATGGCATGTCATGCGATTCGATTTTCTCTTTCCGAGATCAACACCATACCATTCATCGCTCGGTTCCACACCGGAAGACATCTTTCAGGTTAAAAATCGCCTCGGACAGTGACACACTGATAGCGTGCGTAAATTCAAATGAACCTTTGCTCACGCATCTTGCGCATCTGACGCAGGACGCACCGCCAGATGAATCTAGGCCACGTTCAGGTTGACGGCTGTAGCCTACTTACCCGATCGACCGATAACGATCGATCCCTTTAGATGGAGCGAAGAATCGAACGTTAGTCCCAGGGCGTTCGGAAAGCTTAAACACGAAACGCACACGAAGATTTATTCACGCAACCAACGCCAGATCATCCATTGAACTGTCCGGGCCACGGATAGTTTATGATGGATAATGCACCCTGCGGAGACGTTTGCGATAGCGATCTGCGGCATCGTTTCGATCTGCCTGGCAGTTATTTGACAAAGCGCGAGGATTCCGGCCGAATGAAGCTGACTGACGCGGGCCGACATAATTGCAAACAAATTAAGCAATCACTGCCGGTGCGCCCCGTAGATATAAACATGTCGAAGCGCACCTGCCTTGATACGAATAGTGCGGAAAGATTAATAGGACGCTTCTCGGCAACACTTTACGGACGCGAGATGAGGGTGAGATTATTTTGTTGTTATAATTGACCAGCCCTTCCGTTTACTTAAATCGGAGAGGTAGAAATTAAAGGGAACTTTTCATAATGAAAAATATGTGGGTGCTTAGGGAAATGGCAGTAGCACGCTCGCGACTAATAACAGATGCCTTAACGTCCAGTTAGCCGTCTCCTGTTTACGTTACACTAAGATACGACCATACCAGCACACCAGCAACCGTCCGCACACAATAAATCCAGAACAAATGATCCTTCAGTGCTGGAAAGCTAACTGCGCAACAAGCACTCAAGAGTTTCTTTCTCCCTAAAATTAGTACCTCACCACATAAAAGTCGGAGCGGCAGTGTTGCCGGCGGGCAACTAATCGGCGCTGCACAATCTAATTTATCAGAATCGAATTAACAAAACTAGCTCATTCGGTTGATGGGAAAATTATAAGCATGTTTCGCTCTGCTCTCGCCTTACCACCGGCTCGTTTATCGAACCGCATTGCTATCGGCACGTTACGATCGATGTTGCAGGAGCGTTGCACACCTTATTGGCGGCACCGGCTAGTGATTATGGATGCCCCGTCGTCTGGAATGCAATATTTTGCTGCTAGGAACATAATAAGTGAACGAACGATAATCGGCTTTGGGAAATGGAGAACAGGTAGGTATGCACTCGCGGTTGGGCAAGAAAAACGGCACTTGTTTGATAAGGGCCTGAATGGGCATCTATACTTGGAGATCTAAATCGCTGACAACATTACTAGAAATCACACTTACATCTAGGTAAAACAAAGCCTGATGCTCTACAAAAAATCCAAGTCGATAACACCATCTGACTGGTCACATAACTCAAACTTAACGATAAAAATATTACCCGATGATATTTAATCTTGATTGATTACAGTCTGTTTCAGATATACGACACTCTTCACCACGAAAAGCCCTTTCGAAGTGGGCCCTCTTTGTGCTGGGCCGATAATTATGCAGCACCTAGAATTCACGGCTAATCTCGCTCCCGTTTGGCTTACTGCAATACCAACCCGACCCTGCAGGTGGACGCACACTCCACCAATGACACCTGACCAACGAACCTGTTCCAAGGAACCGCTCAACCTGCAACTCATTTGGGTTAGTTGCCCTCGGGTGCTTAAACACAAATAATTAAAGGCCCACCAACTCGACTCCGGTCCCGCTTGTGCATGTGTGCTTGTGTCTCGCTCGGGGTTGTCTTCGGCCGTGTTAAATTACCCAGTCACCGAGATAGATCACCGTGCACACTAGGATCAGAAGCCCCAGCTCCCAGCTGATGCGTCGAACACGAAATGACCACGGCCCGGGCTTTGCTACAAAACGGCGACGTTAACTGATGGCGATGTTTGCTGATCACGACAGCCATACAGTCCCGGGCTACCGTAAAGCTGTCCCGGCCGATGATGTTGACGGCATGTTTGACGTTGTCCTCGGGAGCTGGGCCTGGGACACGAGCCACGTCTGGTTGGATAAGATCACCTCCCCAAGAACATATCCATCTAGTCCGCCCTCTATAGACAGCGATCTTCACGAACATAACGAGCCGATCGACTCTCGACAAGAAGATCACGATCACCTTCACTCTCGCACGGGCTCAGCTGATCGATGGATCCCGCAGCAAGGTGACACATTCTGTCGTCTTATTAGTGGCGCGAATTATCCACCACCAGCCGGGAAGCCTTTATCAATCGTAATGCATTACAAAACACATCATCCGACCCTTATCAACGTCCTCGAATGACTCTCCACTGTTCGCCAAATAACTCGCTCAAAGTCACAAATCAATGAAACCCGATCCCACCTTGAACGCTGACGCGGGTAATTAGTCATCTGGCTCTGTTCTCGGCCATGTACCCTGAAAGCCAGCGCAATCGAGTCTGATTTATGAATTATGTTTCTACGTTTCCGCCAGTGCATATGATCTGCATTCGGTTCTGCCCTTCTGTTCTGCGCACCCGGTAGATAATCTTCCACATCGACCAACAGGATCGCGGCTAGTTTGCGATCTATAAATGATCATTCTAAGTGTCGGCGGGCGGCAACTTCAAACCGGCTGCAACAACTGCACGAACACAACAACCTGAAGCCCCACCTTCTCCGCCCTGCTCGCTCTCGTCACGAACATTCACCAAAACGGAGCTGATGCTCATGTTCAAGGCTCTTCTCCAACCAAGCGCACGGGGAAGCCCTGATATGCATTCCAGCGACAAAAGATTCACGTTCATGTATGATCCATTTTTCATGAATTCTATGTTTTCACTCTCCGCTCCTTCGTCCAGCTGTCGAAGCCACTGTGTCTTGTGCCGCGACGAATCATGACGCCATCACTAGGGACCACACATGCAGCAGCAACATCGCGGGGAATCATAAAATTGTAAAACATTTCTCCACCGGTCGTACAATGCAAATCTCGGAGGCTTCCCAAGCAGCTTGCAGTGAGCACGAGAGGCGTTGACTGCATCAACAAATCACGAGCCACCTGGAAGAGATAACCCGTCGAGAGCCGTCTTCGTGAGCCGTTTGATGATCGTGCCGATTATCGTCTGCGATCAAATCGATGAGCTGTAACCGGAGTCGTTTGATTGAGCTGAGGACATGCATGACTCCGGCACCGTTCGTCGAAGCGTCGTTCAGAGGCCAATCGAATTTATTGCCATTGCGAATCGAATCCGCGTCGAATGCCGTTCAGGGTGCAGGCGACTTACATGCATACAAATTGATACGATACCTCCGAGTACATCGAACGCTAGTTTATGGTGCCGTTCGCATGTTGATCTTGTAATTTAGGACCTTCTGTGTGTGAGGATGTACTCTCGACTAGGCACATATGTTAAGGATTGGCCCAGATTGAGGAGGGACTAGATCAAATGATACGATCAGCAACAGAGACATCTCCCTTTATGAGAAAACAGATGATTCTATGGCTCACAAAAATGAGTCATCGAGCTCTGAGACAAATTGATTAATGACCCAGTAGACCCACTCCATTCTTCAATCGCTCGGTTCTGCGGACATTAGGAAACGATGGACATGCTTTATTTGCGCTTGTTTCAGCCATCTATCGACGCCTCTGTGTCTAGATCCAGGAGCTCCTACACAACAACGGTCAACCCACAGCCGGCGTCTACCGTGAGACCACCAGCAAGCGTCTTACAAGTCGGTAGTAATTAAATTTAAAAGCATTATGTAACTGTCTGCGTCTAGGCGCTAAGTGCGTCAGGCTCACGCCGTCTACATGCACACGTGTATGATTTATGTGGCTCGCTTCTGAAGATCGAGTGCAATACGCGTAATCGAGCCACGGGCTTGAGAGAGAAGCTGGCTCCGGCCGTGTACCCCCCGATCGACAACGATCAAGAACGCAGGCGTCAAAGTTCTCGGCCGATTGACATTCGAGCCGTACGCGTGGACCACCTTGATAAACGCTTGTAATGGCAAATTGCTCGCATAATTCATTCACAATGGCTGGGTTGTACGCTGCAAGAAAACCACCTCGAAGGAAGTTCGGTGATACATGATGCATACAAAGGAGGCATTACAGCGGCGCGAGATCGATGCAGCCGATGGTGTTAATGTGCTCGATTCTGGAAACATTAAGTATGGCTTCAATTTCAACACAATCTAATCGCAAGAACCGGAGGGACCTCCGACACCGAACAACCGGAATGCCGGCAGTGAGCGAATGAGTTTATGTTGAAAATATTAAAATGCAACACACCGTCAGACACCGATTTTACTGCAACAATGTAATTGAATCGTTGCCCACTCGTGGTGGCGGAGGGTGATCAGAAAAATAAACAGCGTTGATCTACTTTGGTAACTGCGGTAAACGTCAAATTGTGCTGTCATTAGTGCGCAGTGTGGTCTGGGCGGGGCACCATTTATGCAAACAAATGATTTAATATCAGTCGCTACAGGGTTAATGATATAAACAACACAAACTCTGTCTCGCCACGCGGGTTGATGGATGCTTGATTTACAAACTAAGCGAGGTTAAGCAGGGCGCAGTTTGAGCGACCGAGAGACGCATTGAATGATGTTTGAATATGGATTCTTGTGAGCTATAAGAAATTGTAAGAAGAATCCATTTACTTCCAATCAACTTGTAGACTGTAAAATTAGATTACTTATACAACTCACTTTATTTTCTCTGCGTTTAATAGCTTTTTCCTACGTGATGCCAAATATGATCAATAAATTAATTGATAGAGAAAATCTCCAACGAATCCTCCATCGGGATGAATCCCTACAGTAATGAAACCTATTAAGTGGCGCCTGTAATGGACTGATCGTCAGACACCGGTCGTAGCTTCTCGAGAAATCTTGAAACATAAATCAGACTCAATCGTCCGACAAAAGTAGGAAGGATCGAAGTTTCAGAGCCACAGCCCACAAGCGATCGAGTTGTAATTACAGAACCAGCGTAGAAATGAGGCCAGCTCTAAGATCGTCTGGCTCTCTTGTGGCTTTCAATGCAACAATTTATCGTCCCTGATTAAGTGATCCTTCGACCTGGTGGTAGTTGGTTTACGATTGAACTTAACGCTGCTAGAGAAAACTGGAAATGGACCTTTGCAATTAACGATTGTTCGTGATCAAGAAGGGCTCTTCAACGGAGCAAAGATAAGTACCGAGCGAGGTTCAAATGCAATTTGTGTTAAGAATCGTGACTACTATTGACTGTGTGTAGCGTGAAGCTACAGTTGCAGAATAAATCCCAAAGATATCTTATTAAATGCCCAATATGCTGAGATCACTTAGGCAAAACAAATACATTATCAAGGGTCCACTCACTCACTTAGCAGAAATTAAACCAGCTTATTTGAAAATCATAACAAATAACGCACTAAACATGATAACCAAACATTTGTTTCTTGTCATTCAGGACCTCGGCAAAACACCCACAATGCTTTTGATTTATGCGCGCAATTTGCCATTACAAGCGTTTATCAAGGTGGTCCACGCGTACGGCTCGAATGTCAATCGGCCGAGAACTTTGACGCCTGCGTTCTTGATCGTTGTCGATCGGGGGGGTACCCGGCCAGAATCAGCTTCTCTCTCAAGCCCGTGGCTCGATTACGCGTATTGCACTCGATCTTCAGAAGCGAGCCACATAAATCATACACGTGTGCATGTAGACGGCGTGAGCCTGACGCACTTAGCGCCTAGACGCAGACAGTTACATAATGCTTTTAAATTTAATTACTACCGACTTGTAAGACGCTTGCTGGTGGTCTCACGGTAGACGCCGGCTGTGGGTCGACCGTTGTTGTGTAGGAGCTCCTGGATCTAGACACAGAGGCGTCGATAGATGGCTGAAACAAGCGCAAATAAAGCATGTACATCGTTTCCTAATGTCTGCAGAGCCGAGCGATTGAAGAATGGTGTTGGTCTACTGGGTCATTAATCAATTTGTATCAGAGCTCGATGACTCATTTTTACGTCAGTAAGAGAATCGACTGTTTTCTCATAGAGGGAGATGTCTCTGTTGCTGGTCGTATCATTTGATCTGAGCCCTCCTCAATCTGGGCCAATCTTCAACATGTGTGCCTAGTCGAGGGTCACACACATCCTCACACACAGAAGGTCCTAAATTACAAGATCAACATGCGAACGGCACCATAAACTAGCGTTCGATGTACTCGGAGGTATCGTATCAATTTGTATGCATGTAAGTCGCCTGCACCCTGAACGGCATTCGACGCGGATTCGATTCGCAATGGCAATAAATTCGATTGGCCTCTGAACGACGCTTCGACGAACGGTGCCGGAGTCATGCATGTCCTCAGCTCAATCAAACGACTCCGGTTACAGCTCATCGATTTGATCGCAGACGATAATCGGCACGATCATCAAACGGCTCACGAAGACGGCTCTCGACGGGTTATCTCTTCCAGGTGGCTCGTGATTTGTTGATGCAGTCAACGCCTCTCGTGCTCACTGCAAGCTGCTTGGGAAGCCTCCGAGATTTGCATTGTACGACCGGTGGAGAAATGTTTTACAATTTTATGATTCCCCGCGATGTTGCTGCTGCATGTGTGGTCCCTAGTGATGGCGTCATGATTCGTCGCAGCACAGGACACAGTGGCTTCGACAGCTGGACGAAGGAGCGGAGAGTGAAAACATAGAATTCATGAAAAATGGATCATACATGAACGTGAATCTTTTGTCGCTGGAATGCATATCAGGGCTTCCCCGTGCGCTTGGTTGGAGAAGAGCCTTGAACATGAGCATCAGCTCCGGTTTTGGTGGATGTTCGTGACGAGGGCGAGCAGGGCGGAGAAGGTGGGGCTTCAGGTTGCTGTGTTCGTGCAGTTGTTGCAGCCGGTTTGAAGTTGCCGCCCGCCGACACTTAGAATGATCATTTATAGATCGCAAACTAGCCGCGATCCTGTTGGTCGATGTGGAAGATTATCTACCGGGTGCGCAGAACAGAAGGGCAGAACCGAATGCAGATCATATGCACTGGCGGAAACGTAGAAACATAATTCATAAATCAGACTCGATTGCGCTGGCTTTCAGGGTACATGGCCGAGAACAGAGCCAGATGACTAATTACCCGCGTCAGCGTTCAAGGTGGGATCGGGTTTCATTGATTTGTGACTTTGAGCGAGTTATTTGGCGAACAGTGGAGAGTCATTCGAGGAGGTTGATAAGGGTCGGATGATGTGTTTTGTAATGCATTACGATTGATAAAGGCTTCCCGGCTGGTGGTGGATAATTCGCGCCACTAATAAGACGACAGAATGTGTCACCTTGCTGCGGGATCCATCGATCAGCTGAGCCCGTGCGAGAGTGAAGGTGATCGTGATCTTCTTGTCGAGAGTCGATCGGCTCGTTATGTTCGTGAAGATCGCTGTCTATAGAGGGCGGACTAGATGGATATGTTCTTGGGGAGGTGATCTTATCCAACCAGACGTGGCTCGTGTCCCAGGCCCAGCTCCCGAGGACAACGTCAAACATGCCGTCAACATCATCGGCCGGGACAGCTTTACGGTAGCCCGGGACTGTATGGCTGTCGTGATCAGCAAACATCGCCATCAGTTAACGTCGCCGTTTTGTAGCAAAGCCCGGGCCGTGGTCATTTCGTGTTCGACGCATCAGCTGGGAGCTGGGGCTTCTGATCCTAGTGTGCACGGTGATCTATCTCGGTGACTGGGTAATTTAACACGGCCGAAGACAACCCCGAGCGAGACACAGGCACACATGCACAAGCGGGACCGGAGTCGAGTTGGTGGGCCTTTAATTATTTGTGTTTAAGCACCCGAGGGCAACTAACCCAAATGAGTTGCAGGTTGAGCGGTTCCTTGGAACAGGTTCGTTGGTCAGGTGTCGTTGGTGGAGTGTGCGTCCACCTGCAGGGTCGGGTTGGTATTGCAGTGAGCCAAACGGGAGCGAGATTAGCCGTGAATTCTAGGTGCTGCATAATTATCGGCCCAGCACAGAAAGGGCCGCTATGTCGTTTCGATTGCCAGGTAACCAAAAGTTTAGAGTGCCTGATGCAGCTTGATTATAGACCATGGTATCTGAAAAATCTAATCCTAGGCATAATCAATCAAGATTCGAAATGCTTCATGGCTTTTGAACGCTTGTGGAGAAAAAAGGAGTTATGTGAATAAAGGTTTGGTTTTTTGGTTTTGAATTTACTCTAGAATGAAAACAGTTTCAAGTATTTTTGATATTTGATTCTACGAATAAATTTTTAGTTCATACACCTGATTGAGCAACTGGCTTTCGTGAATGCACTGATTGTTTTAACAAAAAAATCCTTTATTCACTGTTTTATGTAATGCCTTATTTGAGGATTTCCAACTCTTATAGAATATCAGTAGACAAGCGTTTACTTGGCCTGTAAAGCTGTCATCACTCAATTAGAACCTGGCACGTAAGATTCAAAAATGTACCTTCGGGGCACCGACAATTGCGACGACGTTCCCTTGATGCATTTCAGGTGCAATGTACTTCAATTTGTGAGACACTCCACACGGAACTTGTCCAGAGCCAGACAAGTTGATTGTGTTTTCCTGCCTTCCAGAGCCAAACGAATTGTTCGATCGTCTTGTGAGCATTTCCATAAGGTGTTGTTGCATTCGCAGCATGTTTTGTGGCATGTTTTTGGCCAGCGACAACCGGCGCAATGTCTTAATTCGATGCAGAAAACATTCATGACGGTCCTGTCTTCGCCGTCATCGAATGAAGGAAGGCTTTGTAGCGCGAACACCTTTCGAATTTGAAGGCGTGCACATTCTTCATTGCGAGCGATTGAGTTGTAAGGTGTTTTGTCTTAATGTCCATCACAATGACCCGCGAGTGGCGCTGAGGCTCATGGTACCAATTATTCAATCCTGAGTGCCCACAGGCGCTAACGTGAGGCGTGAAGGCGGAAAGCGATTCGAAGAAGAAAAATTGAACAAAATACCTCAAAATATGTCCAAAGAATGTGGCTCTTCGGCTCGTGGTTGACATGTCGTGGGTATTTCTGCGTGACTCTGGCCGATGGAGATCGTTCCAAAACCGCTGCAATGACCTACATTGGTCGATCGATCCGAATGGACGCCTGGACGCATCTTTTCTGTTTGTCTGAATACCGAGTGCGTCACTTTGCCCGAGCGTGGATCAGCTCACGTGCTGGACATGATCCGCTTTGCTTGTATCGTTTAAAAGCGTACAAACCGCCCATTCAACGCTAATTGCATAAGCCTGTTCTATGCATAGGACCCCTTTCTCCCGAGATGCATTATCCGTACGGATGGCGTTGGCTATGATGGACAACTACCAGCAGGATCGTTTCAGTCGGCATCTCCCACCGCCACCGCCGCCGCCCGGTGGGCAAAGTTCGTGATATCGATGCAAACCGATCACCCTAATCGCCCGCCTCGGATCGGTGGTCGGGCACGATGGCGATAGCCGGGAGGCGATCAACACCAGTACGGATCCCGGGCCACAGCCGCTCGGCGATGGGCGGCTTTTTCGCAACGGTTGTCGGAGGCTGAACAGTATCGTCGTCGTCGTTTTTCATTTATCGCCTGCTGCCGATCGCTCACCACTCAGGGAAAAGTGCATGCTGAGTGTGAACGTTGGGATCGATCGGAGCAGTGAAGCGGACAGTCCAAGATGCAGAAATAAGATGATCTATTAACTTTATGAAGAGGTGAGCTCAGTTGTTGAACAGTATGGCGTGGGTAGAACGTGACTGGAGCAATCGAAGAGAAGCACTATTATGGAGTGATATTATTTTGTCTTCAAATCATGTGTTGTTCATGCTATGCGTTTCTGTGAGGAGCGTTTTATAATATCCATTCATTCACTACGGCATGGCCTAATGCATTCCATCACGGAAGTCTTGCGTGTGATTTTACAATGTTTACGGGTATAAGTACGCAATAGTAATGTGGTGTAGCATTCCACTCGTGACCTATGGTATTTCTCTCACAGAGATGCTTGAATCACGGGATCGTTAATTATTTTCATATTTCAACCTACCGCGCTGGAGTTTTTATTGGACCTTGGTGCGACAAATTTCATGCAAAGAATAAGAATCACACCTTCAGATAAGTAAACAGCTGCTTTATTAAAAATATTGAAAATCGAACTCGAGTTTCCGAAAAACCTATTGTGGGTATTTACCTTAACAAGGATAACCTCAAGTTCTTTCGATTCTCTTCTAAGTTTGATAACTTCTCTTTTTGAATCATGTCTTGTTAGCTGCTTCAAATCATGTTACAAAGGTAATCCAAAAAAAGCTCCAATTATCCATTACAATTATGCTAGTGGTTGGTGGTGTCGGATTTAACACGGCACGACCTGGGATCAAATTCCATCCATACCGGCGCCCTGTACGCTAAACTAACTATTAAGCTACGTGTAAAATCGAGCTACAGAATGCCAGCAATGACACCTTCATAGGTTTTACAGATTTTTCTAACATGTTTCTTATTACGGTTCAAGAAAGTTATAAAAAAACATGGAAGATAGGCTAAACATAATAACAGTTTGTATGTTAAGTCTATAAACTCTAGTTTTAACTACTAGAAAAGCTTTCGTATGTGACCCTTTTCTATCTGCTCGATATGTCCAGCTCTAAAACGCACGGTAAGTAACTTGCTAGAAAGAAAAAATGATTCAATCAAAGCTCTTGCCATGATCGTATGGTGTGCGAACAGCAAAACAAACAAATGCTAACTCCTACGCACGAACGCCGTCGCCGTCAAATCGAAACAAATCGGACTAAATTGACACACTGACTTATGTTGCGGTATCTGCTTCACTCCGTTTCTCTATCGCTCTACCTGCGCCGCTTAGCTTGGTGATTCAAGACCAAGGGATTAAAAACCCTCAAGTCATCTCGCACCTTCGTAACATTCCAACTTTGCGACTGGAATCACACATAAAACGTTTGACGTTCCAATTCGTAATTCGGTGAAGGTGAAGTCATGCTTCAATTTACTTTGCAAACAACTTCATTTCACGGATCTAAACACATTGTTCATAATGCACAGATGTTCACTCAAGGTTTGTGCAACTTTGCATGTCTCTAAATGTTCCGTATCATTAATGCTCTTTTTATGACAATCTCTCGGATCCATTTTAATTAGAAAGTAGATACGCACAAGAAAACTAGCGTGCCTAACCAACCGCCAGGCACTTCCCTTTTTTAGCCAATCACAAACCTCAAGATACGCAGTGACAAACGATTCACCACTATTTTAATCGAAACCGAAACCCCATTTGCTTAATGTGAATTCGCCCCGTTCACTGATAACTGCGACCGTGCAACTTATTGGCAATCGAAAAAAAAATACCGAACCCGTACAAAGTGCGCCGAGAGACGATCGGCCGGGCGATCAGGTTGATCGAATTGACCTTACCCTGTTGGTCGTGTGTGCGCGCGCGCGCGCGCCCCCGTGTAGTGCTCTGTGTCTCCCGCCCGGGAGTCGTGCCGCCATTAATCCAAGATAATGAGAATACCTTCAATATCTGCCCAACTGCTGCACAACCGTATCGTTACCTTCTTCGGAGGAGGATTACAGCCGCCAAAAGAGGGTTGGGATGTTCGTATCGCTGCTGCTGCTGCTCGAACGGACACTCCCAAATTCGGTGTTGCGAAAAATGTTACGACTCGGTCCATCGTTATGCGACGATGTCCAGGACAGGGTTGCGCCTGGTGAGCTGGTCTGCCGAGCACGATTCACACTAATATCTGGCAATAGATCTGCATTCCGCAGGGCAGCACAATACAATAGAAACCAACCGGATCGAGATGCATTCAGTGGCTCGATTGGATTGCTAAATTACACTACGCGGGCTTGCTGTGAAGCGATACGATAAACAACGCCCGGCCAGGCAAATGCGAAACGGCAGGGAGCTCTGTAGTTTGGGGAGTTTCTTTGTGCGTTTGGATTTGGTGTCGTTCTTTTTTTAAGGTTATCTCTTTGCGGTGGACCAACGCCTTAAAAGAAGCGACGGGTAAGGGCACACTATTTCTCTGACTCATTTAAATACATTGTATTCGAATGTGCCTTTAAGTCTTTAGTAATGGAACAATTTAAGTTCCTTAAATAGAAAACAAAATCCCAATTCTTGTGACGACTCCATGGTCCACTTTGACGGCAATGACCGTGTTATATGTGTGTCAAGCTTGCATATATCGCTTTGTACCGGCTGTGTGCTTAAGTGCCGTTTGACATTCCAACTGACAGACGGTACCTCAACTCAATCTCAACTTGACAGCGGACGATAAATCTATCTCTTTTGCGCTCGATTACTAACGACAGGAGAACGCGAGAACAGCCCACGCAAATCGGCGAGCACGTGACCATAGTTTCCATTCTTGAGCCTGCGACCGTTGGAGTCGAGCAGGCGTTACTAAGCTGAGCGTCCGTTATCGCGCGTCAGTCATTCGCGTCTATCTTGGTTCTTCAGAAGCGATGCTCGTTTTCTTTGCGCCCTCTGGGACGCCTCCCGAAGTTAGTCACTGCATGCATGCATGCGAATCTCAACTAGCTAGAGCTCGATGACAGAAATACGATTATTCTGATGTGATCCAGGCGCCATTGACGCTGTTTCTTGCACGGAGCACGATGGCCGATGTACTTCTTGGAGTGTTGTGTGATGTTGATTTTCATAATTTTCAATCTATATGTACAGACCCAACAGAAGAGCGCGTGGGCTTTTGTCTGGCGAGTGGTACGACCGCAGTCATCATCGAGCGACGATTTATGCTATTGATGTCCGGTTATGCAATAAAGTTGTCCTGGACAGCGATGGAGGGAGCAACTGAGAGCGCGAGAAGTGGCAGGAGTTTATTGCAAAATTTGTCTGGAATGTCGGGAAGCAGCTGACCAAGAACCGATCAGAAAAATACCACCAAAAAGAGGAAGAACGGCTATGGCTGATCCACCAGGGCTTAGAGACATCTAAACCCCATTATCTCACAGCCACATGTCGATGCTGTCAAATTACGATCGAATGCGGATGTCGCACCCTCTTTCTCTCTCTCCCGATCGGACCCACATTAATGCCAACGCTTCGATAGCGATCGTCTAGGGCCGTCTAATGAATAATCGATGGCGTTTAGATAATCCCTTATATGAGCTCATTCGCGTCATCCAGCTCTACCGGCAGCTTGTTTGCTTTGGCCGCTTATCCCCGGGAAATCGGGCGCGTCTCTAAACACCTCCGTGCGGGATTTCCTTCTCTTTTTCACCGGCGACGGATGACAAGTGTGATTGTCACTGTTTTACAGTGCCGCCGACACTATCATCGGGACGATCTGTTATCGTACGGCAGCGTTAATCTCGGTCAGCGGGCTCGGGGATCGAGTTGGTGCGATCGCTCTAAAAGGCCTTTCACAGCATTTCTCCTGCTAAAAGGTGAAGCTGGCGTTAACGATCGTGTCGGTCAAGGCTTGTGGAGTTCATGCTTACTATTTTAGGCTTTGCCTGGAGTGATGCGTGTATGTGTACGTGCATTCCACGGGCGGAACTCGTGAGCTGCCGGTTTTGGGCTCGACATGGGTGCAAATATGCTTAAATGGGTGTTGCTCTACTAGGCACCTGGTACGCAAACGCCTTCATTGCACGTGTGGTTCGCTCTTCTTTAAAGTCTAACCGACTCGACCTGGAATGCTAGTAGGGACAGGTACAAAACCGCTTTTCAAATGTGGAATCGCTAGGCGTGAACAATAAATCTTTTCCCTTTCGATGTTGTCATATCGTACATAAGAACTTAACATTTTTACAGAGCGAATCGGTGCTAAGATGAAATAGTTATAAAAAATATCATATGATTTATCTTTTATTAATTTTGTAATCTTAAACTAAACAATTAAGCTTCTTTAAAAAGGAAATAATTTATTTTTCAATATTTAGCAAACTTGCTCCTTGTTCTACCCTTGGTTCACTAGGTTTCACGATCCCGGCTCCCGAACGGCAGCCCGCACAAAGGTGTGAAAACATTATTCGATATTATTTATGGCTCCGCGCACCATGAATAATGGCACTTGATGCAGCAGCGAGTGAGCCGCGCTCAAGAATGGTTGCTTTCCATAAACATGGAAACATGTTTATGCATAGTGAATTGTTCGAGTGCGTATCATTTCAGCCGACACCCATATATCAAGGGAAAATCTCTTTGCCGCTTACTATGTGTTCCAGTTTTGGTTATTGCACAGTGTGGTTTTTCGCACCGAAAAGGGATAAACCCCGCCGTAATGAGATGCAAGTACACTGGTTAAACGTGTGCTTATTGCCTTTTACAGAGTAAGGGTAAGCGTTGGATGCACAAACATCTTTCATACGGTTGACAGGTGAAGCAACTAACCGTGTTTTATCGTTACATTTATGTTGTTTATAGTTGTGCTTGCGAGAAATTGGATATCACAGACTTTAATAGATGGTATTTTTGCATTTAAGTTGTTACTTCTCTTCAAACAAGTGTATAAATGTAATAAAGAAACTCGTACAGCTGCAAGTCCAATAAGAATATGATATGAGTATAATACAATTCTAAGGATGCATGGTGCTTACAGATGTGACTCTATTATAGATTGCGTTGCACTACCAATAGAATATATGAAAAGAGATAAGAATTGGACAGCGATAAATAACAGCAGACAGTCCCAAAAAACGATTCCTGAAGTTAGATTTCTAAGGTGTTCTTCTTCTTCCTTGGCACTACATCCTCGAGAGGTCTCGGCCTGCCATTTCTGGCTATCTGTGACTTAATTTTACCCGTAGTAAAGTAGTCAGCCCTACGTACGAGGAGGCGGTCTGGATGGGATTTGAACACCGGTCCTGCCGTGGTAAGACTGGCGCCGTTATAACCTCGGCTACCGGACCGCCCCAAGAGCCTTCTAGTGCTATATTTGCTTTTATTTTCGAAACGGTGTCGCTAAAATGAGATGAGCTAATGAGAGCTAAAATTATTAGAAAAGTCTGAAAGCTACTGCAAACCGAATTTATTCAGGTGTTTTTCTTTTTTTTTTGCCTAAAGACCTCTTACTCATAAGTCATGGCTGTCATTTCTGGCTTATTAGACTCATTGATATCGCATAGTTGGATAGTCAGTCCTCACTATGGGTGAACGGCCCAGATGGGATTTGAAACACGGTCCTGCCGTGTAAAGACAGCGTTGTTGCCTCGGCCACCAGACCGCCCTAGGTCCAAGTGAATCACATATCGTAGTATAATTTCATATAATATTGTTTTTTGAAGGTTAATCTTCATATTACCAAATTTATCAATTTCTTGTAAGGATCTTGGCCATGATTACGAAAACAAGACTATACTTGTTACCGACGCGACGATTCTGCTGACCGCGATGGGTCAGCTCTCTTGAAATCTTAGAAAATGTATTTTCCAATCGAACGTTAAAATTACTGACCAAACGCATTGGTCAGCAATAAATTAGTTTGTAAAGAAGCAACAAGTTCAATAAAATCGCATACAAATAATAGATAAAATCCGGTCTTGAATCGCCAGTTCTTTAGTCGGAGGTACTTTTTCGGTCTAAACGAAAGAAAAGGGAACAATTGGAGACGAAGGAACTTATTCGGCCTCGAAAGCAGTACGATAGCTTCAGACAAGTCGGAGACTATGCTCCGGTCTTGTCAGAGGAAAATTCAACTCGGAGTAAAGCTCAAGCGTTGGATGTCACGGCGAGTCCCGACGACGATAAACAATACTTTTAGCGATACTGTTGGAATTTTTATATTCATTTTATAATAATTTTATGAAAGGGTTGGTATGAATAGGTTAGATATTTCAAGTATAATAATGGGAAAGGTTATTGAAATTTAAAGCAACGTAAGGAACCTTCCATGAATTGGAATTAATTATAGTATGAACTCAGACTCAGAACTCAGAGCAATATTCCAAGCCACTCACGATCAGTAAAAATCTTACAAATATTATAAGCAGGCAATTATTTGTTTTACATCAGCAAAACTTATCCCATGATTGAAGTGAATCAGTGCAACTTTTCAAATTTCAAAGGAAATTTGCCTTCTTCCACGCTACCGTGAGAAAAAACTTTATCTCAGCAGAAACGGATATCCGTTCACTTTTCACTTTTACTACATTCATGCATTCGACCGGAAACGGTTTGTTAATGAACGGCACATAATCTCTCACTTAATACATATGATTTCCACGCATGGCTATAATTTCTCCCCGGTGCAATCTTACCCCTAATCAAGCAACGCCAATTGTGCTTCCCATGGTCTTGTTCAGTTTACATGCATAATCACATCACCAGCCTTTGATCGTTCTCGGTCGAAGTCACCCGTGGAAAAAAAGCGTGACAATTAATTATTCTCACCGTGGAAAATCACCGCAACAAAAGCCCAGCACGCCCTTCAAACAGCGGAAGCCGTCCGCCTGATCTCGATGATCTCGTTTCGAATCTGGAACACACCGAACCACCGATCGGAACAGAGTGATCAGCTGGCAAATAAAAGCGACAAGCGCATATCACAAGAGGTTGCGTGTAAGGAAGCCGACCAACATAAATAATAATTAAATAAGTAATCAATTAGTGCGCGTGAACGCGTCCGGACACTACTCGTGCACCAAGCGGACACTGCCGCACTGGACACGTCCGAGGTGACGTGTGATTTATTGGATTTTTCAACTCCCTCACCAGGCGCACCGGACTGGCCCGAGTGTGTCCTGCCCGAGGGCGTTGAAATGTACCTCACCTGGATGACTAAATGCAGCGACATTTCCTCGCGAGCATAATCGCAGCCCTCACCCAGTAACCAGGGCAGGCTAAGCAGGAGAAAAAACGCGATCCGTTCCGTTCCCGTGTGGACGACGTGTGGCGTGCCGTGAGCGATAGATTTATAGTGAGGGTGATTAATTCGTGAGTGGATTGTAATTTATCGTTACCCAAACTTGGTGCCGAGATACGTGCGAGAGACTGTGGTTTGTGTATCTGGATTTCTAAAACATTGCTACGGATTAATTGCATTATCCGTCTCGAGCGGGGTTCTCCGAAATGTCTCAGAATGCAACCTCAGCAGTAGTTGCTTACCAAACACCTTTGGATTTCCTCACTCCGATGAGCAATGATAACTGCTCACTGAGGGCCTTTCGTGTTACGAGTATTGTAATGGCTAGCGTTATGGAATAATGAGTTATTAATTTGGTTCAAGCACGAAAGACTCATTCAAAAAATGGTTCCATTGATTTCCTCATTTCTCAACATGGCACCGAATACAATTGCCCAGCAATAAAGGACTTTATGGATCGAGGTTTATCATATTCGGAGCAAGGATAGTATCAAGTAGCGTGATCGCATGATAATAGAAGCCGCTGGGCAGTTATCGAAGGAATGTCTGTGAGGCATTACCCTCCCAGCACCAGGAACCAGCTATGTTTGATAATTAAATGATCAATTATTGTAAATAGAGGTGATCCATTCCTCAGAAATAATGGTTCCTTCACCAAGATCCTGCTCTAGGCAAACAGTTCCCGATTCTGGTCGGCTAGCGATGAATTTGACTCCATTTGCAACGCTGCGGGTAACTTCCAAGCTTCCAAGTATCGCCGTCCACCAGAAATGTTGATGCAATCGATACAAAACCCCCCGAGGAGGTTCGGCGGGAGTAAAGTAATAGATTTATTAGCGTATTGATTTATTTATTCATTCTGTCCACACCATACGGGTGTCCACCGAGTGTCCACAGACGAGGTTCGGTTAGAGACCTCACGAAGAGTCATTCGAGAAGAATTCGCCCAACGCTCGTCGAAACTCTCCAACAATTGAATAAAGCCATGAGTCCTCCCCGGGGCCCAATCCAATAATCGCTCGGTACGCCAATTTGCCGTTGGGTCCACCGCAAAATCAATCGAACTGACCGCTTCTACGGCGGAGATGTAATGTGCTCGTATCATTGCCGTTTTCGGTGCGACATGCGACGTGTGTACATTACGGTTTTGATTTATTGGGACAGTTACATCCATTAAATTGACTTCAACAACTCGTTTTACCGTCTGGTCCGGAGCAGCATTTGCATAAAGAGATAGCACCGGAGAACTCGTCCGGTATCTTCCAGCAGCGGATGTGGATCCGTCGTAGCCAGCATCTCGGTTCATCGGCATTGCATCTGGTTCGGCCGTCTGGACGGATGACGGTGGACTGGAATTTGCATATGGAATCGCGCTTCTTGTGGCTCAGGAATCACATCAACGAGAGCATCAACATGTGGATGAACATGAAGTTGGTTGGATTGGATCTCCTGAGACCTTTGATGTTATGTATGCAAAAATGTGCGTCAGAAGTGGATTATTGACAAATTTGCTTCTTTCATCGAATCACCATCATACGGAATGAAACTAAACCATGATCATAGCATAGCGCACCCCACAATCTAGCCTTCCTGGACAAGAAATGCACACAGAAGCATTGTTTGTTCTGTCACACAACCGATCGCGCACGATTGATCGTGCTGATGTTATTTATTGTTTTGCCTCCATTTTGCATCGAAAAGATCAAACACATTCCGACCAATAAATATCTTGCCATGTAAGCCACCGGCCAGCGACAGATTGCTCACCACAGCCCAGCACCCTCCACGGCCATTGATACAGATCATGGCGGGCATTATAAATTACGCCCCGATTGTTTCAGTAATCCATCACAATGTGGCCCATGGTCCCGAGGATTTCGGGACGCCGGATATCAACTGTCAACTTGTGCAGCCGAACTCCACAGCGCCCCTTACAATCTGATCTGCTCGGCAGGAGGGAAAATCGTGAAATTTGTCCTCACCCCTCATTAGTCATGTGGACGCTGCCTGTGGTCCGGGCGATCGGGGCGTACTCCTATTTCCAGCATCAGATTTGATGTAGGACCATATTGGGATCGCTTGAAGGTACCCCTTCTGTGGCTCCCTTCACCCCCAGCACATGTGAGCGTCGGGTGGGCATATTATAAATATTCAAATTATTCATGCTGCGCTTTTAGTCACAATTTTGCGCGGAGTAATCGATTGCGATTGCCAGGGCCCGATTTGGGGCGGTGGTCGCAAGACCTATAGCCGACGCCACTCTGCATCTTCCCAAAAGCCATTTGACCAGTGGCTGCGTCCGTACGTACGAGGGTTATCAGCAAATTGTTTGAGCAAGTATCGACAACCAGAAGCCACTAAGAGGCAGTTGTGACCACCGGTCCGGACTGCGAGACTAAACGCCACCCTGCGCTAGAAGCCAACGCTCGAAGAGCAAGACCACCGGGTGGAATAAGTTTAGTTTAGTACAGGCGCACCGAACCCTTAATCAAGCATTCAGATGCATATTTAAAAATGCTCCGGTTTTCGCGTGCACAGAAGCGAGGCGCAAGATCGCCAGCCCGTGTACCGGTGAGGAGCGTTTCCCGTTTCTGGAGTTACGAGCCTTCGGTTGGAGTTTACTGACCATAAAATTATGATATGCAAATTTAGGAAATTCTCTACCCGCTTCTACCTGAAAACGGGCAATCGTGAGCTGATTTCTATCGATAGCTCGGGAACGAAACGAAAAGTAAAACAAAGCGTTACGTACGAAAGGGATTCGGAAAATAATTCATTAGTTTATCTTTGCAACACATTCATTGAAAGATCGCTGCTTGCGGAGGTTGGCGAAGGTGGTCCTCGAGGAAAACGATTTGCATTGCCTTTTAGATGCACCAGAAGGACAAACAACAACGGCCATTAGAGTCAAACATTTCACCACCCCTGTTGAATGGGTACTGGAGGTATTATCGATTATGTGTTTCGGTAGGTTTGTTTTGCTTTGCTTGTTGCACTCGGTTGGGAGCTGGAATGAATATATCCACCCAAGAGTATGTTTTTTTCCTCTCAAAATAAAGCGTTTTGCCGTCTTGGACGTTGGTGTTTCTGTGCATTTTTAGGTCGCACGAAATCTTTTTGCAATAAAAAAGACCTTCTGCGTGTTTTTGACATAAAACTGTGTGCTCAAAAATTGCATGGCTCTTTTTATATGAATTTCTAAACAAAGTTCTACTGAGAGCTACATTTCTACCCTTAAACAGCTATGAAGTTTCACCAAGGGTAACGCGTCGTCTACTAATAAGCTTAGAAGCTGCAAATCAGATCCTTTTGCATTTTAACTGAGTTTTTATCGTTTTTACCACCAAAGTCGTAAGTCATAAAATAAAAGTCTTTAAAAGCTATGAATTTCAATCATCAGACAACTAAATGCTGGTCTAGACAAAGCGCAACTTCCTGCGCAAACTTGATTTTCCTGCAAAATGCTGTCGTTTTTTGACATATTTTCATACGGAACTCGCAGTATTTTGTTCTAGACCAACTTTAAGTTGCTTCTAAGAGCTTAAAGTTGAAGACAAATTCATTATTTTTCCGAACGTCTCTCTTGTTTGATGAAGATGGTTAAACTTTCATCACTTATCACGCCATCTTCACCATTTATCCAAACTGCTAATTATGGTTGCAAATCTAGGAAAAAATTAGAGAATTATGGCAACTTTAATTGGACCATGCAAAACTCAACAAAACACCGATTACTCAATGTGCTGCCCCAATATCGCCACCCGGATCTTGTCACGATCGGCACATTTAATTACATTCTATGATTCCCCGCGTTCCCGATGGTTAGATGCATTCTCGCTTCGCCGGTAGTCTGTGCACTAATCCGATCCAGAAACTGGAAATACTCGTTGCCACTATCAATGCCTTACCATCATTCTTAACCCAGCGCGCCACCCAACAACTAATGCAACACCTGGCAACACATCGGCCGTGTGCATGGGATTGCACAAAAATTGGCACAAATGGTAGCTCACGGGGGAGGGACGGGGGGCTTGCGGTGACTTGCGGCACCCAGAGTTCGCTGTCCTTATCCTCGTTGCGCACGCGCGTCACTTAATAAAACAAACGCTAACGAGTGAAGTTATGATTTATAAATGCGAATAAATTAAAGATCGTCAGCGGGGATGACAGATAAATTTAGTTCCAGCCGCCAGCAGCAGCGGAGCCGTTTGACGTTTCGCCTTGTTTTTTTTTTGTTGCGGCTGCCGGAGTTGTTGCTGTCGGAGCCATCGCTTCGGACGCTTTCGGCGACGGCAGTAACCTCTTCGTCACATCGGAGGTGCAAGCGCGCCCCAAAAGTTCACCGTTTGCTTGCGGGTCCGTAGTTTTTTTTTTTTTTGTTTTGCGACTCCGCAGAGTAGATCAATCTCTGTTCAGCCTGGCTAGCTGCCTTAAGCCATTGCACGATCCGGATTTTCGAAGTTGTTGTTGTGGCGGGGTGTCAAACAGATCGTGCCGTACGGGTGTCTGCAGGAACTCACTGCAGAATGAATCAATGAATATCTAATTATTCACGCGTTCTCAGCTCGTGGAAGTCTTCGGTTGGTTTCGGTATGCCTTGCCGTCGTTAGGAAGTATCCGTTCGCTTAACAAACCGCTACCGAGTCAAAACGCTGGTGGAACGCTCGTCATTCGCAATTTAATTTAAACCGATCATGATTTAGAAGCTCCGGTGGTTGTCGTGTCGGTCGGTATCGGCGGTACACAGAAGGCCGTAGTTGCCTGAGTGTTGGAAGAGCTCTTAGCACGAGCCACGAACGTTGTTCGCGCTGCAGCTTGGGCACCAAAAACGGGAACAAAGTTTCAATTAATTTAATTCCAAGCTGCACAAATCATGTAATGCCACCGTATCGGAGGGTTCGAATCATCGGAAAATTGAATTATGTACAGCGTGTGCTGCAGCTTGTGCAGCCGGTCGGTTCGTGTCTTTGAGTCACCGTTGCACGAAGCGTCCACTTCCTCGAAGAAGCCGTTCGCCACTGACGAACGCTTCGGTAATGAGACATTAGTGTTTTTAATGAATATTTTTCCAATTTCTGTTAGCAAACATTGCTGTTGCTGCTGTCTCTACACTACGCACTAATAATGGAAGAGCGCAGTCCCTTTCCAACCTGACACGCAAACCACGGCAGCGTGAGCGCAATCCTCCACGATAATCTTCACGTGACATGAAAGAGGCTTAATTAAAACTAAGCGTTTACCCTGCTTACCAACCACGCAGCCCCTACCCAAACCTTTCATTGGAATGCAATTTGTCCGGGCTGGTTGTCTGTTGGCTGCGCTCACTCCCTGGTCTGGCCCGCTGCCACGCATCCTATATGCAACGACTGTCACTCACGGCATCTCACGAGGGAATGAATCTTTGTTTTCTGTAAACATCACCCAGTGCAGCAGTGTCGCACGGTCAGATCTGGCGCGCGTTGGCAAATATTTATGGATGCTGTCCACGCACTTGAGCTAAGTGAGGCTCTAGGGGTGCTGGTAAGGAGCGTGCGTTGTGAGCTGACACTCGTACGCTGCGTGTGGAGAAGATCACGCGGTGAAGATGCAGTGTGTGAAGGATAGTTTATGGTTTCGCTTCAATGTCACTATGGGGCAGAGCTGGTCTTCAATTGATTTTTCTGGTTTGGAGTTTCTATAAGTCCAATTGATTATAAATTAGCAACTTTCTGCTGTTTACAATTTCGATATTAAAAACGGTTGAGAGCCTCGCTATATTTAGGTTATGATCCTCGATCATCATCCTCGATGATGGATTATGGATGATGGATTGGCAAGGTAGCGTCCGAATAGCCCCGGGATAAGGTGTTGGGGCGGTCCGGTGGTCGAGGCAGGACCGGGTTTCAAATCCCAACCGGACCGCCTTCCCGTACTCAGGGCTGACTACTTTGCTGCGGGTAAAATCAAGTCATAGAAAGCCAGAAATGGCAGACCGAGACCTCTCGAGGTTGTAGAGCCAAGGAAGATGAGAAGAAGGTGTTCCTTTCATATACAGCCCCTAGCTAAGAACAACCCCCTTTGTCTTTAGATAACGGAACTTCACGCAACGAACCAACCGAGTTCGTTCGCTTATCAGACTATCGAAAAAGGCTTCTTTAAATCAAAGCATCGACTTCCAATTCTGGAAAACACAACATTTATGACCGCGATTTGTTTCAAGCCGCCCCATAGTGCACAGATCTCCTTTGGTAAGGCTTTGGCAAGGTAAAGTATATTCAAGAGCAGTGAAATGACATCCCTCACCTCAGTACAGAGTTCACGCGTTTCTGTGCTTAATTCTTCGACACTACCAGTTCCGTAAACGCAGAAGAGCGAGAATCAAATTACCCAACGAAGGAGGCGTCTCTGGACGGCGCGTTAGGCTCATCATCGCACACCCATCGCTCGATCGGTGGGACGTTAAGCGAAGCGGCACAATATTACTCCTAGTGTCGCGAAACCATGACCGCTAACGGTGACCACCTGCTGGTATGGAACCGCTGGGCCGGCGATATCTGGGACGGCGAGAGTCTCCCAGTGCCCCATAGCATGACTGATATCAGTTTATCCCTTTTCGCATTCCAGCGCAACGGACCAAACCAGTCCATGACTCACACGTGCATTCGAATAAAGAAGTGTACACACAAGTGTGACAACAACCGGCCGCAACGCCGCCAAAACAGGTGAAAGCTAATGAATTATTTCGGTACCGGGCCCGGGGTTAAGTAGTGCGCGAGCGAAAACAAATTGTAATTTAACACTCTCGCCGCTGCCACAGTCTCATGCGTGGTGAATAATTACCCTTATCTGCATGTCGGAGAAGCTGGCTGGCTACAATATTATCTCGTCCGCGACGGGTGAAGCAAAACAACAACAACAAAAAAGGCGTCCGCGATAGGGTTATAAGCGTGCGGTCACGAAGGGCTACGGGTATTAAGTGTACCGAGATGCACCGAGACGCGGGCGCGAGGCTTATCTCCGGTGCACTGTGTAAAGCCCTATCGCAACCGAGATGTTGAAGGATGTATTATCGGGCCGGCTATCGGATGATAAATTTACAAACAGGAATGCAGCTACTGTTCCGTGGCTGTAGGCTTTCGACTGGCGATGGTGCCAGTGTTTGACCTTTCGATCGAGCGCGAGATAGCTATCGGTAAGCGATAGCATTTGACTTTGACAAGTTGAGGATAATTAAATAGCTTAGGTGTAAATAGGCGAGCAAGCGGTTTAATATTCTTCCTTATCCATCATCGTGATACGTGCCGACTGTCAAACGTGAACAGCAAAGAGATCACCAAGAGTTCCACTTTAAGGAATTTATTTGGAGCCATTTGAAGCATTTTTAAAATTGACTGAAATATTTTATGCTTAACGTTTTTCACTGTAGATGAAGCAAAGCAGTTAAATAGCGGAATTTGAAATGTTAAGTATTTAAATGTGAAGTTCCTCAAGATGTCTTAGCATCTCATTCCTGGCTTCCTTGACTCTATTTAGCTTCTTTAGCACTAAAACCACGAGAGGTCTCGGCCTGCCATTCCTGGCTTTCTGTGACTTGATTTAACCCGTAATAAGATACGAGAAGGCAGACGGGGTGGGATCTGAACCCCGGTTATGCCGTGCAAAGAACAGCGCTGCTATCCACTCAGCCACCGGACCACTCCACTTTATTTAACAGTAACTGGATAATCAGTTGGGGAGGTCCGGAGGCCGAGGCATCACAACAGGACTGGGGTTCAAATTCCATCCAGTGCGCCTACTAAGGGTGAAATTAAGTCACAGAAAGTCAGAAATGGTGGCAGGCCGAGGTCCTTGAGGTTGTGGTGCCAAGGAAGGAAAAGAAGGATAATCACGGTCCAGATGGGTTCACAACTTGATAAAAGTGGAAAGCAAAACTTTTAGTAAATATTGCCAGATGTTTGTCATTAAGTATGGCACGGTCAGTACATTCAGACCCTTCACATCAGCAGACACAGGTAATTTAAGTTTGAAACTAATTATACTTTGACTCTGGTATCTACAACGAAGCCTAGATAAGGATAAAAGGATCAAAATCGCCTTTGTTTGCCTTCTTGACAGGTCTTCGGTTCTATAGAGATATCCTGTATATCTAATACTGACACTTTTACCCTGAAGACTGGATTCATAAAACTCTAGAACTTTGCGGGATATAGGACTTCATTCTTGAGAAGGACTTACTGTAATGAGATCTCGGAAAGGTCCTAGAACCAATAGCCTCCGATTAGATAGATTCCTGTTCAAATATTCGGCTTTAGAATCAAATGTTTTCGATCTTCAGTTAAAAGATTGTATATTAACGTCAACGATATTATTGCAAAAAGCTAAAAAATAAATTAGAAATAATTTGATATTCTAAATCAAAATTTCATTGTTGACTGTGTAAGACACTCCTTTACGAAGTGTCGTTAATTCATCGGATAAAAAAAAACAACACCTTGTACATCATGTAATGAGCCATTCCGCATTTAAGCCTCGCAAAAGCCACACCGGTCCGTTAAGCCCATCGTTACTGTCCGACAAACATTCCGATCATTTCCTCTGCCCGACACGTTTTTCTGGTGCGGTAGTCGATCGGCACGATGACACGACATTTGCTGACCTCTGCTTACACGCGATTGTCACCCAATCCGGTACATGGCGGCCGACCCGCCAGCCAGCACACGGTAGCCTTTGCGGCAAGTTGCTTGTGTTGCTGTGTTCTGCAGCGCGAACGTGAGGCAGGCACGTGTAGGAACCGTGTCCAAAGACCGCCGAACCCGATGCGACCGAAACCCATCACACCGTGCTTCCCGTGGTTCCCCTGCAACCGTAAGCTTTGCGCAACATGTTTTCTGTGATCTATTGTGTGCGATATCGGCTACTTAAGCGCACCGACGTGGGTCCGCCACAGCAGAGATTGAACGTCGCAGCTTTGGGCGAGGCAGAGACGCAAAACAGTATGTCAACCCCACCGACCATTACACTTTAGTGTTACAGTTTTAATCCCATGATGATGGTTGTGTTTTCGTGTGGTTTTGGTTCGGCAAGAAAAATAAACTCCAATTTAAGAAACATGCAGTAATGCACCGGCACTCGGTACACCTTCGGAAACACCAAATTATGAGACTTTTGACATTAATCCTAAAACGGTTCGGTGAGCACATAAATTACACGGTCAGCATAATTTAACGCTTTGTTTCGAAGCGCTGCCTATTTTCCTCTCCGTTTAGTTCGATGCAGCATCGTTGCATCGATGCTTCGACTGCGGTGCCCGACACACCCTTGGCCGAACAATCGCTCCCTTGCCACGGGCCAAATCGCACCATGGGGTGGCTAAGGACAAAATGCAATCATAAATAGTATTTAGGGTAGTTTTTTTTTATATTGAAATAAATTGTGCTTTGATTGATTGTTTAAGCGTTTTGAATAGCTTTAAATCATGGGCAACAGATCATCTGTTCTTATCAACATACATAGGGCGCCACTATTTTTGTATCGGCCGTTAATGGCTTATGAGGCACATTAATATCAGTAGTTAGATAGTCAGTCATTGCACCGAGACAACAGCTGGGATATGATTTTGCAGAATTGGTTCTGGCGTCTCTATCATTCCTTCGCCTTCTTCTTCTTCCTGGCCTAACGTCGTCTTAGAAAATGCCTGCCATTTTTAGTTTACAAGACTTATTGATACCACATAATATTCAGTCCGCTCTATGGGACCGGAGAACGGCCCTGATGAGATTTGAGCCCCCGGTCCGGCCGTGTATCTACTACCGGGTAGTCCCAGATATGATACCATCAACAACAACTTTAACGAATATAATGACTAAGATTAATTAGGCTAGGCTATCGTGCTTCATACGTACGAGTATCATACAAAAACAAAATCCGCAAATAATTCGTATGACCTGGCCACAAACTTTACAATCTTCTTCTTCTTTTTCTTCTTTTTCTTTGATTAGCGACCTGTTACTAGGTCATGTCTGTCATCGAATGGCTTACGAGAATTATTAATTGCACAAAGTTGGTTAGTAAGTCTTCACTATGGGAAAAGGTTTGGATGGGATTTGAACCCCAGTACTCCGAATGAACTTACCACCAACATAATTAGGAACAATTATTAAAAACAACACCGGAAAAAATATCAAAATCGCATTTAAATACGTTATGAATGATTTAATTCAATTTTAAAAGCAAAAGCTTGTATCAGGACGTTCCTACTAAAAAAGGCGATTTTTTTGTTTTTTTCTTAAATTTTGTTGTTATTGAGGATGTTTTATATAAGAAAAACCAATTGATCTTACATTTTGAATATAACATTTTTTTCCGTATGCTTCGGACCACCTTCGTCTCATGGTGCATCGTGCACTTTATGGATCATGCTGCATGCCCGCGGTCCGCGGGTTCTGGGACCCGCCAGTCTACCTACCGGTACCTGTTGAAGAGACGCGAACGCAAAAGGACAAGGGTTGTGCGCGAGACACTCGTCGCGGTGCGCTCAGGAGGTCGAAAGGAAAAAGATCACCCCGAATGGGAGACCGAAAGACAAAACCGAAAACCCCCTTTCGCCTGGGTGGCTCGTGGTGTATGTGTTTGTGTGTGTGTGTGTGTGTGTACATGGATGGCGTGCAATAAATTATGCAAAGCGATTTTTATGTCCCGAATTCAATTAAACGACAGCAATGAATATTTATGATAGTGTAATTGTTCTCGCTCGAGCTCACCGTTGTAGAGGGTGTTGTCACGTCATCTATCAACAAATCGCCACACTAGCTCGGCTGTTGGCCTCCCTCGATCGTGCGAGATGCATCAACGTTTTGAAGTGCCAAAAAACGTGCATTCCTTTTCCGAGCCCGTCGGCCATCTTAAATCACACTCCGGTCAAATAACCCGCTAACGCCCATCGCAAACCGGAGCAGCAGTAAAAGTGTTTCCCTATTTCACCCCTTGGCTTTATGACCATTCGGCTTGCGCTGGCTATCCAAATGAGATGGAAATTTATAGAGTGGTAGTTTTACGGTGGCGCGACGCTTCTTCCGATACCACTTCAACTGCTTCACACCTTAGCACACCATAAATTGTGTCGTAAAAAGTGGCCGTAGCTCCACAGCCCACGAGGACCAGCCGTTTGTTTGGTGTCAATGGGTTGATGAGCCATTAAACGTAACGGACCGCAAGTCTAGACGCAAGCTCTGCATACATCCCCATAGCTGGTTGAGCGGCTGGACGAATCTCTTATCCTTCACGGATACAAGATTAAACTCGAGCCCGAAGTGGAGTGGCCACTCACTTCCCTGCACGTGTGGCAGACGTGGATCGTCATCGAGATAAAAAGGCAATAAATATCCAATTCGAAGGAAACCGTTTCTCCGCCACGGCATCGAAACGAATTCGATCGGTACAATCGTACGGCGGTTTCGTACGGGACCGATCTAAACATTCGCAACATTGTAGCGCGTACCTTAGGTACGAAATTAAGATGCCTCACTGCATCGCGCCGGCGATGAAAAATGTGAAGGCGGAAGGAGCAATATTATTGATAGGTCTCGATAAAACAGCTGTTTGGTGGTTCATAAAACTTGTTCACCATAATGCCGCCCATCCTATCGGTGGGTTCGATATTTGCAGTAAGTAGCACCCTGGTGGATCATGTCGAAAATGAGCTGTGTCATGCCATTTAGCGGTGGGCAGAAGGTGGAAAAAATGTGAAGAAAACTGTTAGTAAAACTGATTCATTCATAACGCTGGGCCGCACACTTGCCCCTTGTCTGCACGCATCGGATGATCGCTTCCCGGCGGAGCACATGGAACAGTAGAAGCGCCATTAAGTAAACATGGGCTCGGTTTATTGAGGTTTTTAATGGTGGGAGCAATGCTTCGTTCTACAAAGTTGCTAGGAAATACTTGAGTTGCAATAACGCATTATCCATTATGAATAATGTTTGTTTATATTTACTACTATAACAGGTTACTCTCAGAGGCTCCGAAATATTTTGAAGCTTCTTTTCTGGTAAAGCATCATCGTGTGTAATGCTATAACTTGGCTAGTCATATTTGGCTTTCTTGCCTTGATTTGCAGGTATCTATCAATCTCTTCGTACATTGGTGCGATCCATCAGTTTTTTTCAGATCCCAGACTGGGGTCTCTGCTGGGGGACTGCTTCATTAACCTCTGGCAAATCTTGGAGAAGATAGTGCATCAGCAGCTGAACTCCAACCATCTTTTCATTGATTTTAATACATCCAGGGTAGAAATATCGTCGATATGACTCAGGGAAGTCAAAGACAAACAAGAGAGAGGCAAACTTCTGATTATGTAGAGATGGTTCTGCCACTAAACATAGGAGGATATGTATTCCTCTCTCATATAGCGAAGAAGAAGAAGAAGGGTAGAAATATACGCTATGTGCCGTAGCTCTTTTGGAATTTTTGCGGGGATTACCAGGCTTGTAAGAATGTCTAATATCACTCTCAGGGCCCTATGCGACCAAAGATAGGGACCAAGGATCTGTGCCTGAAAGATGTTCGGGGCTAGAGGAACCATTCGTGACTCGGAGGTGGAAATATCGGAGGCCATCCTCTATCTTCTAAGTCTTGATCCTGGCAAACGTTGATGACATAGACATAATAGGTTTAAGGTCAATCAAAAAAGGTGATCAAGCAAACAGCTTCATAAATCGGATTGGAGATTATCGAGGCAAATACCAAAATGATGATGGCACTTATCTTTGTTGTAAAGATAGGTGTCCTCTGAACACGCTCAAAACTTCACCTATCTGGAGTCAAAAGTCACCAACGATAGAAACATTGATGTAGAGTTACGCTCAAGGGTGTTGGCTGCTAACCAGTCATATTACAGCCTGAGGAAACTTCTCCGCGCAAAATAATTCCGGCAAAAGCTGGGATCCGGCAAATGCTGGGATTATATAGAACAATTATAGTCTCAGTTCTCACATACACCTCTGAGATGTAGACTGTATCCAAAACTGACGTACCGCTCTTAGCTACGTGCGAGAGGAAGATGCTCAGAAGGATTAGTATGTGTGAAAGGATAATATAGGAGCCGCTATAACAACGACCTCTAAGAGCATTACGCAGATCTTACCACCGTGTATCGAATAAGACTCGCCAGGCTCCGGTGGGCTGGTCCAGTCGTGAGAATGGCACCGGACGACCCAGTCCGTAAAGTCCTTTTAGGCCGTCCTCACGGACAGAGGAGTCGTGGTAGGATCAAACTGAGATGAAGTGATGGCGTTGATGCGTCCGCCAGAACGGAGTAAGTAAGTAAAGGCATTGTGAGGTCGGTTTAAAATTCCTGATTCTTTTCTGAACTGTTCCCTTCTTTGTACTTAATTTTACAAAGAATTCCAACTAAATATTTACTTCAATTAAATCCAAGGCTCAAGCTGACGAATGCCTTAACTTTAAAATCGATCCTCGAAGCTATCAACAATGTATATTGGATGGCACTTGTTCTCTATTGTCGTGTGTTGAAGCTAGATCATCCTACTAACACAAATCGGATTATGTTTAATTATGATCGTGATGACAAACCTGGTAATCATAAAAAATAACTTAAGAAGAACTCATGCTAGAACTCGTGCTTCAAAATTGTCAGTAATTATCGACGTACTCAAGCACATAAATGAAGACCGCAGAGTTGATTAAGAAGCGCTGTATAATGCATCAGAAACCCATTCTTTCCTGTCAAAAGAAGACTATTAAAGATGATCAAAATCAAAACACTTTAGGCAAGTGTCTCATGATGCGAAAAAAATGATGCTTGTTAATCGCCACAACCAGCCACAATCACCTCGCTTAATCCTACCACAAACTCCCAACGCAATCAAAGCTTCGTGTCCCTTACAGCGCTTGATTGTAATTTGTCAAACCGTCAGTCCATTTCGCACTTGATTAGCGATCTATATGTACCGGGCCCCTTGGATATACCGGACCCCTTGCCCAGCCGTATATTTTACGCACACCCCGCACTTCATCCCTCCTACCCCCACAGGGAAAGGACTTCTGCTCTGGCGCAAAACAGTTTCCGCATCCAAAGACGCGCATCGCGCTTACTTGAATATGCTTTCCGCCTAAAGGGGCGCGGACACCGATTTTCACGTGCCGCCTGTTGCTGTTGAAAATGGGAAAATAATAATTGTACTTCACACGCCACAACACGGCACCCCACGACACTATCGAGGTGCCGGGATCGTATCCATCCTGGGACTGGATTCCTTCGAGCGATATTTCGTACGGTCGCTTGTTAATACGCGGGTGCGTTTGAGAGAGAGTGTCGGTGCTTTTCGGGTGCCCGGCCTCTGGAAACTGGATCCAAACTGCGGCAGCAAGAGATTGATTGAATCGTGTTTTTTTTATGTGTTGCTTTCTTCCCTGGATAGCGTACCTACCAGAGAGACAGTTAGCGCTAGAGGACCCGCAGGCAGAGCTAGCCCTGTATAATGAGCTCAAACCGTGCAGCGTTAGTTACGGTGTCGTGTGGCGCTGTGTATTCTTGCGTTGCGTTTATCAACCGTTTACTTTCACGGGATTAATTTTGTTTTAAATACCGCTCCCAATCAAATCACGTCTGTCGACGCTTCTAAGCTGTTGATTGAGTACCACACCACACTAGGGCGATGATAATGATGGTCGGACCAAAATCCATCACGATCATTTAAAGTGTGTGTTTTCATGAGCCTTCCCCAGCAATTAACATCAGATCAGTGTGGTGAGTATTAAAATCCAATTATGTTATTCAAGCCAGGTAATGTTTGTCTTATCGATCACGGGTAGAGGATCGGGTGCTCAGAAAGAGAGTGAAACATATTCAATATTTCAGTAGCAAAAAAAGTTGAAGTCGTGAGGGATAATATTACTTATGTCTTTTAACTCAGTCTTTTTCCAACCAACGATAGGGTTTTTGATGACCTCAACTAGAAAATCTGAAAATTTTAAACCGTTTTTTGTCAACAACTGTTTGACTACCAATCACTACTTATTCTTCTTCCTAGGCACTACAACCTCGAGGGGTCTTGGCCTGCCATTTCTGGCTTTCTGTGACTTAATTTTACCCGTAGCAAAGTAGTTCGTAGGCAGTCTGAATGGAAATTGAATCCCGGTCCTGCCGTGTGACTGGCACCGTCGCCTCGACTCGATCACAAGACTGCCCAAAGTGCCCTGGCACTACAACCTCTAAAGGTCTTGGTCTGTCATTTCTGACTTTCTGTGTTTCTATCGTTTGAAGCCCGGCGCAATTATCGCTTCGGCAACCGGAGCGCTCCGAGCAGTCACAACAGTTGAACCGAAAAAGATAAACTCCTCTTAATGCGCTTGACAACTAATACACCAATTTGACATTTGGTAATGTTGCGTACGCAGATGGATGTCGCACGACATGGCTCTCCGGGTTGCTCGCGTCGCGCGACAACATGCGGAGGTGTGCGTGTCAGGTGCGTAAGAGAGGTCAACGCGGGTCACAGCGAACAGCTGACGTGTCCTGCGTCGCTCGGGGACAGTGTGTCGATAGCGAGCAACGGGTTAACAGCCAAAGTCGGGCAAGCGGGTTTTAACGTGTAATAAATGTTCGTTTAAGTTTTAAAGTGTATTTCATGTTGTGTCGTATCAGTGTTCAAGCCGTTTATCCGAAACGCACCCAAGGACATAACAACTGGCGACGAGGAAACGGAACGTCCAAACCCAGCAACACGCATCAATTCGAGCCACCATCGCATTTCATCGAAGCGAAGCGACGCCGCGTCCCAAGCAGAATCCGCCATTGAGAACGCCAAACCGAAATGGAACCGAACCATATGGATTTCACCGTAGAAGAAGATCCCAGGCGTCTTTCTAATCCAAGGCAAGCACCGCCAAGTGTAGCAAATAATTACAACGGTGCTCCTATTTTTCAGCCAGTTAATGCCGCCCCCGACTCGAACGACAACGCTGCGCTATTACATATGATGCAGCTGATGCAGCAACAGATGGCCCAGCAGCAGGAGCTAGTGATGCAGCTCATGAGGCGAAATGCACCACCGAGCCACAATGCCGAAGCACCGGCGGAATCAACTCAAAACTTCATAGCAAGGTCAGTAACAGAATATGTGTACGAACCAGATGAGCACAAAACGTTCGCCGCTTGGTATGCTAGATACGAGGAGCTTTTTGTTAAAGATGCAGCGCACGTTGACGACGCAGCGAAAGTCAGAATGCTTTTGCGGAAGTTGGGCACAGCAGAGCATGAGCGGTATTCGAATTTTGTGCTCCCGCAGCATCCTCGCGATTTTTCTTTCAAAGACACAGTGAGTAAACTAAAGACGCTTTTTGGCCCAAAAGAGACGGTTCTGAGCAAGCGATACAAATGTTTAAGGATTGAAAAAGCTCGTACGGAAGATATAATGGCTTACGCGTGTCGAGTGAATCGTGCTTGTGAAGATTTTGAGCTGAAGGCGTTGTCGGAGAACCAGCTAAAAGCATTAGTTTTCGTGTGTGGTCTTAAAAGTGAGCGTGACATTGAATTTCGTACCAGGCTGCTAAACAGAATCGAGAAAAACAGCGAAATCACATTGGAACAGTTGGCGTCGGAATGCCAGATGATTATTAACGTGCACGCCGACAGCACAATGATAGCAGATGAGAACAAAAGAGTAGCAGCGTTAACAAAATGGCCGTCAAAACGAAATATGCCGCCGAAAGAGCATGGCGCACCACGCTTTCAAAATGGCTCAGGTCCATCTGGTGATAAGCCCAAAAACCCATGCTGGCTTTGCGGTACGCAGCATTGGGTACGCGAGTGTACATATAAAACTCACAAATGCAGGCAATGCGGCAGAATAGGACATAAGGATGGGTTTTGCCGTAACAGAGGGTACCAGCAAAAGAATAATTACAGAAGATCAGCCGTAAAAGTGGTTCGAGTAAATGCATGCGTTGTGACAAGTAGAAGGAAATACGTCACAGTTTCAGTGAACGGAAAGCCAGTGCGTTTACAGTTGGATACAGCATCAGACATCACCGTCATAGGCCAGCATACGTGGCAGCAGCTAGGAAAGCCACCGCTCAGGCATCCAACAGTGAAAGCGCTTACAGCATCAGGCTCACAGTTCCAACTGATAGGAGAATTTTCTGCACCTCTCGTGATCCGGAACGTGAAACGAATGGCGACTGTTCGTGTGGCAATGGTGGATGTGCAGCTGTTGGGGACAGATGTGATTGATCTTTTTGAGCTAGAGTCTGTTCCAATGAGCGTTTTCTGTAACAACGTAGTCACAACAGCAGCAAGAGCGTCGTCATCGGTTTTTGAAAGAATGTATCCGGAAGTTTTTGGCGAATCGGGGTTGTGTACGAAAGCACAGGTGCCGTTACGGTTAAAGGAAGGAGTTCGGCCCGTATTCCGCCCGAAGAGACCAGTAGCCTATGCGATGAGAGAGATAGTAGAAAAGGAACTGGATAGGCTGGAAGCAAATGGAGTAATTACGCCGGTTAACTATGCTGACTGGGCAGCGCCCGTTGTGATCGTAAGAAAAGCAAATGGAAAGATTCGAATATGCGGAGATTATTCTACTGGATTAAATCAGGCTTTGCAACCGCATGAATACCCACTACCCATCCCGGAAGATATTTTTACCAAGTTGGCACATAGCAAGATTTTTACAACGATTGACCTCACGGATGCTTTTACTCAGGTGCAGGTAGAAGAAAAGTTTAGGCCATTGCTTACCATAAACACTCATCGAGGCCTTTATCAGTACAATCGACTCCCGCCTGGAATTAAAATAGCACCTGCAGTATTCCAGCAACTGATTGATACCATGTTAGCGGGCATGAGCAAAGTATGTGGCTATATGGATGATTTAATCATCGGTGGTCTGACACAAGAAGAGCACGACGCAAATGTTAGAGAGGTTTTAAGTCGCATTAGAGAGTACGGATTCACGATACGAGCAGACAAATGCATTTTTGGCATGAAGCAGATCCGGTATCTTGGGCACATTATTGATGGAAACGGCATACGCCCAGACCCAAAGAAGATCGAGGCAATTGTTAACATGTCACCACCTGTAAACACGTCAGAAGTACGTTCATTTGTAGGAGCTATCAACTACTACAGCAAGTTTGTGCCGAGAATGAGAGATCTCAGATACCCATTGGATAGCCTCCTCAAGCACGGCGAGCAGTTTCGTTGGACGAAACAATGTGCAGAAAGTTTTCAAAAATTCAAGGAGATACTCTCATCAGACCTTTTGCTCACCCATTATGACCCGAAAGCAGACATCATCGTCTCAGCTGATGCATCATCAGTGGGTTTAGGAGCCACAATAAGCCACAAATTCCGCGACGGTACAGTAAAAGTGGTTCAGCACGCATCAAGAGCGCTCACCGAGACAGAGATGAACTACAGCCAGATAGACCGCGAAGGTCTTGCAATCATTTTCGCGGTAACAAAATTTCATAAAATGTTGTATGGCCGGCATTTTAAGTTGCAGACTGATCATCGACCACTCTTGCAGATTTTTGGATCGAAAAAGGGTATACCCATTTATACTGCAAACAGATTACAACGTTTTGCCCTTATTCTGCAACTTTATGATTTTGATATCGAATACATCCGCACCGATAATTTTGGAAATGCTGATCTACTGTCTAGGCTCATCAGAACGCGATCTCAGCCGGAAGAAGAATACGTCGTAGCGACCATTGAGTTGGAAAAGGATGTACGATCGGTCGCTGTAAGTTCATTAAGCTCGCTTCCGCTAAACTTCCAGGACGTCGTATCACACACCCAAGCAGACAGCGTATTGCGTAGTGTTTATCGCTACATTCAACGAGGGTGGCCGCAGCTTTCAGTTCTGGGACAGGAGTTGGCTCGTTACTACCACAGGAGAGAGTCGTTGTCAACGGTAGACGGAAGTATTTTGTTTGGAGAAAGACTAGTCATACCGAGAAGGCTGCGGGAGAGATGTTTGGAGCAGTTCCATCGCGGGCATCCAGGTGTGCAACGGATGAAGGCACTTGCCCGCAGTTACGTGTATTGGCCGTCCATGGATCAGGAGATAGCTGAATGCGTTGGTGCCTGTTCAGCATGCGCAGCAGCAGCCAAGTCGCCGCCACATGAGAACCCAGTGCCATGGGTCAAGTCAACTTTGCCGTGGGAGAGAGTACACATCGACTATGCGGGTCCTATCGACGGGGACTATTTCCTAATAGTAGTCGACGCTTGTACTAAATGGCCGGAGATCATAAGAACAACAAGTATCACGACGTCGACAACGGTTGCTATCCTGCGTGGTCTATTCGCTAGATTCGGAATGCCGACCACCTTGGTCACGGATAACGGAACTCAATTCACCAGCGAAGCATTCCAAGAGTTCTGCAAGGCGAACGGGGTGGATCACAAAAGGACAGCTGCTTTTCATCCTCAGTCAAATGGGCAGGCTGAGCGATTTGTCGACACATTTAAAAGAGCTCTGGTGAAAATAAAGCAGGGAGGAACCACATTGCAGGAAGCCATAGACATATTTCTCCTTACATACAGGACGACTCCAAACGCGCAGCTAGAAGACAGGAAAACACCGGCAGAAAAGATGTTCGGAAGAGTCCTGCGAACAAGCTTCGAACTGCTGCGCCCTCCGACGAAGATGCCTCAACAGTCTGCCGAACGCGCAAGAAGTTTTGAACCGAACGACATGGTGTACGCAAAGGTGTATAGGCGTAATACGTGGATCTGGGTTCCGGCAGTTGTTGTTAAAAGATGTGGGAGTGTAATGTATCTAGTCAAAAGCGATAACCAACGAGTTTTTAGAAGCCATGTTAATCAGTTGCGTCGAAGGGTTATCGCTCGTGATCGTGGGTTGGTGGACAGCGATCATCGCTTACCATTGGATGTCCTGCTGGATTCCTGGAGTTTATCGTCATCGTCATCACCATCTGTGTCATCGTCTTCGTCATCGTCATCACCATCTGTGTCATCGTCTTCGTCATCGTCATCATCGTCTACGTCATTGTCATCGTCTTCGTCATCACCGTCATCATTGTCATCGTCTTCGTTATCACCATCATCGTCTTCGACATCACCATCATCGTCTGCGTCATCGTCTTCGTCATCGCCATCATCATCATCGTCTTCGTCTTCGTCATCACCATCATCATCTGCGACTTGGATATCGGCTAACTCATCGTCATCACAAACAGTGCCGTTACAAACTGCGTCGAAGATTCCATTACAACAGCAAACGATATCCTCGCCGCCTCCTGCTGAATGTCAACGAAGCGGTGATCATCAGGAAGCAGAGCCGGTACCTCCACCTCGCCGCTCTTCGAGGATTAGAAGAGTTCCGCGATGGTTCAACGGGTATCAGCTATCTTGAAGGGGGAGATGTTGCGTACGCAGATGGATGTCGCACGACATGGCTCTCCGGGTTGCTCGCGTCGCGCGACAACATGCGGAGGTGTGCGTGTCAGGTGCGTAAGAGAGGTCAACGCGGGTCACAGCGAACAGCTGACGTGTCCTGCGTCGCTCGGGGACAGTGTGTCGATAGCGAGCAACGGGTTAACAGCCAAAGTCGGGCAAGCGGGTTTTAACGTGTAATAAATGTTCGTTTAAGTTTTAAAGTGTATTTCATGTTGTGTCGTATCAGTGTTCAAGCCGTTTATCCGAAACGCACCCAAGGACATAACAGGTAACCAACTGTCAAAACTAACTGTCAAAACACATGCAAAAAAATGGCTTAGGTCATCATAGACCCCAATAGCAGAGCTGTTGTAGTGTTCTAGAATGAACACTAATGAACACAAATGAACTCCACTACCAAGCCTACTGAGACTGCTCTAGCTACTAATACTCTCGTAGACGACTGTCTTCTTCTACAGCTCTTAAACGTAAGCTTATCATGCAAATTGTCAACCTCCTGTTTGGTATAATTATACGAGACGACAAAGCCTTTCCAAACTAAAGAAAATGAATTTAAAAAACATAAGAAAACAAACAAACTGCATTTGATTGTTATTTTGCAAATTCAATTACAAATCACTTCCCCCGGCCTGACAACAATCTTGTACAACACGCTTTAATGTCTTCCCAAAAACCATTCGAGGGCACCGTTCACAACCGCCGCTACCCGATGTCGTGACAGAACGATCGACAACACCAGCCCATACAATTGTCACGCGCTACATTTAATTGCATGTTGCACAAATTAAAGCTCGTCTCAGCATTGCCACTTCAATTAGCGGCCGCTTGATTCTCATTGTTATTGGCGGGTTGCTTTGTACCCGGATGAGTGCGCTTCTGGCATATTGATTTCCCCTTTTTTTCTTGAGGCCCACCGTCTACATACACTCGCTCATTCGAATGATGATACGGACTGCTGCAGCAGACTAGAGGAGGGGGGGGGAGGGATCTCCTCATAACCGCCAACCCACCGTGACACGATCGCAGGTTGTTTAGAGACAAGCCTTCCGGCACCGATAAAATCAATGCGCGATCGAAACTTCCCTCCAAGAAGTACCACACGGGAGTAGTTGCTGCAACCAGCTAGGGACGCTTCTTCGGCCGACCCGATCTCGATATCTTCGATCGGGACTCAAACGGCGCGTTTGGCGATTGTGTTTTGTGTTATTGTTAGCTACAGATTGCTTTTTTTTTGCAGAAACGCTAGCCTATCGCCCCTCCAGCGTTACCTCACCAGAGCACCCGCCTTAATCCTTACTAATTGCAACGACAGCTTCCACAGCAGCAAACGTTTTTCCACGCGAAGGGATATCGTATCGGGCCCAACTTTGGACTGAGCGCCGGAGGTGAGTTGCGCTCCTAAGAAAGGTGTGCGCAAACTGTCGATTCGGCTGAAAAATGGCAAACCGAAGGGTATGGCAACCAAACAGTAAAACGTTTAAGTCATTTGGCAGTGCGCATTCTCCCAATCCCTCCGGGCATTCGTACTGGCTCGAAGATCGTTTGTAATGGTAATGGCGATTTTTGCGGCAGGAAGCAATCCGAAGTTCGAGTAGGGTGCGCGAACCCTAAGGCTTTAGTGTTTAATTGTCATTATTAATCAATAGCGCTGATTATTCGATGCCGATCGCCAAGCAGCACCAGCAGTAGTACTCCAGGTGTAGTGCTCTCCCAATATTCGACCACAGCCTTCGTTTCGCTTTTCAGATTTTCTCAAGGTTCTGCCGGACGACATCCAGTGGCGACCGGACAGAGAGGAGACTTTTTATTGGCGGTATCCCTTTTACGCCCGGCGGGCAAGGCAGGTTTTTCGTTGGATGAAAGCTGCTGTCGATGAAACTTTCATGCTCGATCTGATTCAACCGATGATGATTAACGCAATCAAGCAGCTACACACACACGTACGCAATCGTAAGCATATCTGCAACAGTGTAGCGAACAAGTTTTAATTAAACGGGTGACAGGAAACACTGGTGACGGCTTTTGATCAGCAATAGCGTCTAACCATGCATAGTTTCGCATGTGAGCATGCACGGGTGGTGCGACAGACTGGAACACTAAAACTTCGAGCGAGGATCACGCTTCTGGCAGTTATTGATGAATTTAATCCGGAACAGGATTTCTCCGCCAACAGGGGGGGAGAGGGTTCGAGTGTTGAAACAAATCGGTACAATGTAGCGCGATTGGTAGAAGGGTTTTTTTCACAGTTTGTCATATTTGATTTGCCATTTTATCGGCGAGGAATGTGACAATGAGCATATCGTTGGATAACCTTTTAATCTCGAAGCAATCAGCATGAGATCTGAATGCGTTTGATACAACCCGAACGGCACCGCTTTGCTACGTGCTTTCCATATCTGATGAGGCTACCGGAGCATAGATTGTTGCACGCCAAGCGTTCATGATGTCCACGATGCGAATTCCATCACGAACTCTTCTCCCTTCCGACGTAAACGATCGTCGTGGGAATTGGAGCTTGTGATCTACAAGCAGCGGCCTGCTCCGTATTAGGTAATAACGTGTTAATTATTTAATGACACATTGCCTAAACATTCCACCATTCCAGGGCTCTCCATTGCCCACAAGTGATAATTATCACATGATCCTCAAGCTTTGGCGCCTTCCAAGAGTGTTTCGCGTCCGACCTGAACAGGAAGCCCGTTATGCACCTTGTACCACGTGAACAACCTGTCTGGTGCTATGTCACCCAATGGTCGGGACAACTCCAGTCACAATGTGTTGCTCTTGCGATCATTCTGTGAGGGTCCCCCAGCTCCGTCCTCCTTCATCCATGATCTACACGACGGACATTTATAATAATATGTCCCCAAATCGCTGATACGTGATTATGTCGGATCTACCGACTGTCCTGAGCACGTACGGCGAGGTTCCGGCCCTACCTTGGGTGGATGTACCTCCGAACATCAAAGGACTTGCTGCCGGGAACCTAAGCCAAACAAACATCTTGTGCCAGCGGATTCGAGGAAACCTCCTCGAAGGAAGGGCAATATACCCGATAATATCCACAATTAAGTGAAAAAGAAAATGCACATTAATATAATGCATGATTTATTGCGAAAAACCCTGCCGTGCATCGCCTCCCATCGGTTGCACCGTATTAAAGTTAAGTGTTATTTATGGTCCAATTCGACTACTTTTGTAATATTTCTCCTCGGTGATGCTATGAGAGCGAGAGAGAGAGAGAGCGAGAAGAAAAGATGGAATGCATGGTCCGGGACATTCCTAGGGACCTGCACACTTCCCAAACGCACAGGTTGGGAAATGGAAATTCCCTCCTCCCTCCTTATGTGCGATCCCTATCGCGTTCTGTACATGTGGTGGAGTACGTGGCGCACGCAAGATTTATGGACGTCCGCTGGAAAAGACGAAAATCCACCTCAACCGACCGGGAAGAGGCGATTGAGCCAACGAGAAAAACGCTGCGCCGTGGATCAAGCAATAAAAATTGCTCGGTTGATAAAATATTTGCTAAGCAGTGCGTGGATGGCGGGCAAGGAACTCTCCAGGAAGTGGTTGGTGGTGAAGATCATACGAAGCTCCATTAAGAGACGATCACCAGGAATAGGGCCATAGACGCTTAACATAAAGTGTACGCGAACAGAGACATCAAGCTCCATTACGACGGATGATCAAGGTTGCTTGTGAAGGTGACTAGGCGAATGACTGGAGACTTTCATGTGATCTTTGCCTGGACGCACTGCAACAATTCGTAACGATGTAGTGTACATGGAGTAAGAAATACGCAAAGGTGGTGACAAAACATCGAACACGTTAATCATCCGCTAGCAGATCAAATCAAATGCATTGGAAGGAAAATCAGAAGCTCGCATCTAACAGCTCAATCAATCATCGGTCATCAGTGCATCGAGTGGATCAATCATCCCGATCGGATCTACGTAATTGAATACCCTTCGCCATAGCTCGCACCGTACGTGGGCTGAATTCTAGATTGTCACCATCATTACGGTTGCAGTTAAAGACTAAGTAATAGTTTTTTTTTCTTCTTCATCTCCTCATGATCTAAACACCCTCAGCGTGCCATGTCGTAGAGGAGATGTTACAATAAATCTTCCTCTTGTTAACCGATCTCATGTGATCTCGTCTGCATAGAGGTGACACATACTAATGCCGTGTTACAAGTTCGTGTGGCATTCGTTCCATTGGACGTACATTCTGAACCTGTACAAAGTGTACGACGAAATAGACCTGGACACTCCTAGCCTTTGGGCGCTCTTACTGTCCATTCGCCCTTCTCGCTGACCACAGGCCCATGTGGAGGTGTGATGTTGCACGCGAGAAGCTTTTGTGACAACCTAACCTAACCGCTAACTCAAGTGTATTTTCATAACCGCAATAGCCCGCAATTATCGCGCTACTTATGACTGTGATATGACAGCATGATAATCTCTTGTTATGATGCGAGACACCCGTAGACACGGGGCGAGAAATAAAACATGTGTGCATGTATACTTTCCAGCACCGGACTCGAGTAACCGGAACGAGGCAACAATGTTGCTCTCCGCACACTTTTGATACAGACACCAGTTCAACTGAAACCATTAACGCCCACAAAGGTGTCTTAAAGGTTGGGGTGGCGGGTTAGCAACTCTTTTCTGCAACCTTTTTTTTCGCAAGATCTTAAAGAGTCTGGTGTTGTGGTTGATCCATATCCCTAAGGCACAGCGGGCAGGGCCTTGATGAATGAACAGTACTTGAAGGTTTGGAACAATGTACGCATGGGCGAGGGCAAGAAGGAACACCTTGGAAACCGATTTGAATACAGTGCCCTTGCTATCTCCTACTGAAGTTCCCGATACACGGAAGCTAAATAAAGATCTCAACCGTATGGTGGGTTGTTTAAGATCGAATATTATCGATTAATTATAATCTCATCGGCATCTCCCAATCGTAAAGATCGACTAGCATGCTATTCGTGCGTGCCGCGACTTGTACACCAAGGGACCCAACTATCTTGCCCAAGGATCTCTTCTTGCCATTCCGCATCGCATTCCAATACGTAAACCACTCATGCGATCTCATTCGTAACAGTCCATATGCCATACGCCAACGGGCATGCGCTGTGGTTTTTCCTTAGCACTGTATCCCTCTCCCCATTTCTATCGCCAGCCATTATTTGATGTCTTAATTGTCTTGTTCATAGTCTTCCCACTCCAATTTCTTCTAATCCCAACCAGAAATGGTTCGCATCAAAGCTAATGGTACAAATGCCCAACAGGCCACAACGATCCGGTGCGCTGTTCGGAATGCTTGGAGCGTACCGACGACAGTGGAATCCAACTGTTGAAAGGTTAAGATTTATATCGGCTGATGTGTCGTTGTGTGACTAACTTGCAGGAACTAATCGGCGGACCAGGCGTGAGTTTTTTTTTCTGTTGCCATACCAATCGGGACGCATGCTAGCTACTCCGGACATTTTGTTTCGGATCGCGGATGTTAGCGCGAGGACACGCAGAGAATCATTTAAAACATTGACATGCGTGCATGCTCTACGGACTGTTTGGCTTGCTTAAAACTCGACCTGGTTATAGTTCCGTTCGATGTCTTTAAGGTATGTTGGACTTTCTCCAAGAAATGCATTGTGGAACGATATACCTCTTCGTTGTGGCTCTTCCCAACTCCAAAAGAGATTCTTACATGCCAAATATATCTAATACCGATTCCGTTATGCTACCGTTATGCTAGTGATTCCTTCCATCTAAGGGCCCATGTTCTTGGTTGACAATTAACCAACAAGTGATCCATACTGTAACGCTTAATTGCAGCATCATACGATAAGCTTCAACAAATTATAACTACCCACGCTGTACATGCTTCAGTTCTCCACTGCCCGAGCGACATGAAATGAACGACTCCATCAAAGGAATCCCATCTGACAGGTCGTCCGATGACACACGGAGCATCGAGACGAATGGTTCGCCCGCTCCTCTCACTCGCGGTCATGACATGACAAGTGATTTGCGCTAAATTAATTACGCCACTCCAAAGAAGGCCGCAACATGCCAATAAACCAATAATGAACCGGCAAACTGGCATCGACCGCTTGCCCCAAACAACTCTCCCCATCAATCAGCGTTGTGATTTGATCGTTTCCAATGAGTCAGCTGGTGCTTATTTCTGCGATGCTCACCATATGCAGTGGAAGCCCGCTCTGACAACTGTTAAGACTACGCGAGGACTCTAAATTTATCCTCATTGATGTGTCTAAAGATGGACGTTTTGTCCCTCAGCACTTGTTGCTTCTGAAACCCCTGGCTTTGGGGTGAATGGATTCAACTCAATTTCTGCACGCCGTTTACTCCCTTCCTCCCTAAGCGGATGTCAATGCAGCGATCACATGTGTGAAGGATCTGTTCGCTTTTTTTTCACTATATCTTAATAGGAGCCCCATTTTCTTGTCCACCTACTTCGAACGATGCAACGAGTCAGTTGTGTCGAGTCATTCAAGCTGACGATACGGGCTTTCATCGGTGGCATGATCCGATCCCGTCCTTCCTTCTAATGCTACCGGTGTTAACACAATATTTACGGAGCGGGCGCGATATGCATAGCATCATCTCCACGTCCAGGAAGTCCAGTCACGACGGGACGCCTCGCCGGGAAAGGTGTTGATAATTTGAAAACTACATCGTGATCGGCCGTCAAGTGTGCACCGGATCTCGAAACCGCTGACCGGGCTTGGATCGTTCCCGATGTAGTGCAGCCCACACGTTCCGCTAAGCTTCTTGGGGCCTTGAGACCGCTGGTCGCTGGTCTGTTGGCAGAGTTTGATTTCAATTTGTGCGGATGCATTAGCAGTTTTTTTTTTGCACAGGCAAACGAGAGAATCGATGGGCATCATTTCATTAATACCGAATCACGGTGAATGGTTAATGTTGTCTTACCGATCTCGATCGATCGACCCTGTCTGGTAAATGTTTTAGGTCAGAAGAGCCAATGAAAGTTATGCACCGTATTCCGACGCCCCATTCTCCGGGCTGCCGGTAGTTACGTTTTTGCTATCGATTGGAAATATTGGACGGATAGAAAACCCGAATGCACGATTGCGGGCACGATTTCCATTGCTCGCGGATGTAATGTGCGCAACAAGTGTGTTAACTACCTTTTGCCCCCTATTGTACACGCGGTGCATTAAGTGTAATAACATAAAAGCGAAGTGTACTACACTTGTACATAATTGAATTGCCTGCCAAAAGCTGCAGCCGTATGCAGCAGGGTTAAACATTGCCCAGCCGCGCTCAGATTAGCGGTGTTCGTGTTTGGTGGATGAACGAGAAAAAAAAACGAGAGGTAAGTGAATATTTTATTTTTCATCTCGTGTAATATAGTTCCTCCTAGAGATGATTGTCGGTTGTGCATAATGCAATACAGCCCCCGAGCGGGTCAATATCGTGACCTGCAATCCACTGCCCAGGCACAGGTGGACTGCACCGAACTGGACCTAAGCTACCATCATTTCCTGGATTTGTTGCCCCCTTTTTTCTCTCTCCAAAAACACGTCCAACTGAACCTCTCCCCATGCACGATACAAAACGTTTGAAATTAATTGGTGCACCGCATTGACGTGACATCGCGCGGCGAAACTCGCTCATCATCAACGCCAGTCCGGTTTTGTCCGGAGCGGATTGTCAAGATTTACGGCCTCACTTTCATCGGCTCGTGATGGCTCAATCTAAATCAATCAAGATGAAATTTCAGTCACGAGAGAAACCTGGCCGGGACTCATCGGTGTACAAACAGCCTCTCCGAGCATCCTACAGAAGGATGTGGTGGTCACAAAAAGGGGCGAAGAGCAATTACAGAATCGAATGCAACCGAATTGATGCTCGGTATCTAGTGCTCTGAAGCCATCAAAGATCACAGAACACAGATAAACGGAGGACGCGCTCGGGGGGGACAGAGATGTGCCTGTGGCACAGCCGAGGAACCTGTTTCTCCCGTTCGATGAATTGGCATTTCAGCACACTAATGGATGGTACCGTGACGAAGGCGATCGGTTCCAATCCAAGATCTTTACCGCAGATTCCAGGAAGACGGCTGAGGATCATTATGGTTTGGTAGCACGCACGAAAGGAGTGAGATTTCGATAGTCCGACGCTAAAACAGATAAAAGCGAGACGATTAGTTAAATGATTCTGTACCATCACGTCACAGTCATTTACAGGAACAGCGTGGTGAGTAATTAAACCTGCCTAACTTACCTTCTTTTAAACCAGCTATAAAGACATCTATATTGGAAAAGAAAAACTAAAGCTTGATTCTTATCGCAAAATTGTCCTCTTGAAGGTAACAAATCGGAGCAAAGCCCCCGGACGGCAAATAACATTCGCCCACCACATAACGCTACAATCACGATGCCATTTGTATGGTGTAACACACCGATAATGAGACAGCTCCGACCCAGTACTGTGTGCTCCGTGCCCATCCCACTGCTATCGGGGGAAAATCAAACTAAGCCCTCAAGCCCGGCCCGGCTTAACATCACACGAAGCTACATTTTGCTAAACCCCATAAAGCAAGCTTTCACCCGGGTGCCTGCTAATCGCATCGGTTCCACCTGAACGTACGGTCACCTGATGCCGCACCAAGCTAACCACCACCGGACATTGGGTGACAGGACCCCGAGAGCGGAGAAGTTTTACTAATTGATTATACGGAGCACGGTGCACGGTGGCAGATCCGCTTGGCATGGTGCTGTCAGGTGTACAAAATATAGCAAAGTTTAACATGCTGCTGCTGCACCTTCGCGTATGTACGGAGGCAAATGTGATTGCTGGCTCGTTGTACTGGCTGTCGTACGGCACAGGGAAATTACACGCGGAACGACATGTATATGGCTGTAAGAGGGAATTCATTTTTCTTCTCTACATAAAGGTCACAATGGTTTGCTAACAATGTTTTAAATGCTAATGTGTGTGTGTGTTTGGTTGGTTAAAAATGCAATTGAAAGTCCTTCTTAAAGTAAAGTGTTGCTTGAGCTTTGTTTCGTCCAGGAATCTGCATAGAATGTGTTTGAACAAGCTACAATGTCATTTGAGGCCAAAGTTAACAATCAAATCATATAAATAATACTTTTAAACATAATAAATGTAACCAGCGCGACGAAAGGTAATCGCTTCCGTCTATTAACTAACAGTCAATTGACCGCACAGCGGATTGCACATATGCCCGTACAAGAACTCCATCCCCTAGCGACTCCACGCCGGTTCCTTATCTCGTGCCTGTAAGTGTGTAGGTGAAAAAGGCTTGTCTTCATTTTCTTTTCGGTGCTCCGGGCAATTATTTATGTCTCTAATTTAATTACCTACTCGCATTCGATGTCTCTTCACATTCGATCGCTCCCACGAAGTTCGCTCGATTCAGCGCATTGCCTTGAACAGAAAACTCGAAGCCAGATCACGATAGGTGGCTTCTTTGTTACGGTTGCACTGGATGCGCGAAGCATCCCGGCCACTCTCCGGCCCATCCCCGAACACAGATCCACCAGTCCGTGAGCTACTGCTGCTGGCCGCTGCATCTCGTTGCAGTTTCTTCCTTTTGCACTCGTTCGTCGGTGAGATGCCGAAGAAGTTCCAAATCGTGAGCGTTTCATCATATCCTACGCTGGCTGTGAAGAGCAAATGGAAAGATCGAATTAATGGATACTTCCGAAATGACGGTCTTTCAACGCCACGTACCGAGCTGTTTTCCATCCGGACTCCACAGGAGATGTACGATGACGTCATCGTGATTGCGCATCACATCCACCACGCGGTCCATCGAGGCGAGCACCAGTATTTCAGGCGGCTTGTTTACATCTATCGGTCCAGGGGTTTGGATGGTTAAAGAAAACAAGGGATTTGATTCAATCCGAACCACAAGATTGTATTGCCCATCCAGGATGCCCTTTGCTCCTCGCATTTTCCTCGCTTTATTAAATTTGTATCATTAAAAGCGATGTTGGCCGGAGGAAATTGGTTCCCATTTTGATCAGTGGCAGTGGCTTACCCGTGTGCACCCGATCGAGTCGATCGTGGACGGAATGAGCAAAAGGCCCTTCCCTCTCGGGGTGTGTGTGTATCGCTACTCAATGCGCAATGGCCTCACAGGACGGGACGATTTTATGGGACGGTTGTTAAGAGTTTCTGGTCCAATATCAATAATTACGCGAGGGCTCGGACTTTGTGATCGGGCACTTGATCATGATTATTAGTTTTATTACATTGCACATTGCGCAAAATGAGATTTCGAACGAAGCTCGAAGAAACCGGTAGGCTGGTAGTAAACAAATCTACACCAGGAACAAGTGAAATATGGACTCATCTCGGTGAAAGGAAGCCGGAGTCGTGAGCTGGGAAATCAAATGGGTATCAATATTTCTGGAGGAGGGTCATTCGATCATTCGGCAATGGTGATGTGGTTCAAACAACTTTGTTGCTGCATTAGGAATTCTGGATTAAATCACCTTTCTTATGATGTTCTTCTTCATTGAGCAAAAGTGTGATTGATTATCTAAAAGTGGTCTCAGGTCATAAAACAAGTGCATCACTAATTAAGCGAGGAGCAGGTCGAGGTTTCAACGACAAGACTTATGAAGAAGGATTTGGACTGTGTGCTATGTCAAAAGCTTTTATGGTATGAATCTTGGACATACTTGGTGAAAGAACCGTAATCACTGTAAACGAAAGAAGCCTTCCAATTGCACTTGTATGTTTATGATTTCCTGGACTAATTTGTTATTTGCTTTTGTTAAGCAGATCAACGCCAGAGTCAGATGTTACTGAGTCTACCTTCCTTTGCAATCGAACCGGCAAGTGCAATCGCCAATTGCCTACAACATCAGCGAAAATATCAAGCCGAAACAACGACACCTGACCGCCCATGTAAGGATCTACGCTCAGATTATGAAAATCTCGTTCCACCCAGAGCATCGAAAGCGATGAAAACACCGTCGATAATAAATCAAACACACACACACACACACTGCCAATTGGCACACGCTTCGTGTCGCGCTAGCACCTCATCGAAGCACATCCCACATTCGACTCGGACTCCACCAAATCCAAATCTTCCCAGTGCCATCTACAACAACACCGAGCGACCGGAGCGATTAATCGCGTAATGACGTTTAATTACTACTTACCCGTGAAGGAGTAGCACACGACCAGCTCGCCGGAAATCTTATTGAACGCAAGCGTCGTCACGATACAATCGCTGTCCTGGCGTCGATAGTACGACACCACCTGGCGGCTCGGAACGTGGTACAGTGCGATCATGATCGGTTCGCTGTCGGCTAATAAAATTAAACATCCTGTTTTAGTGTGCTGGAGTGCCCAAGAGTGTGTGTGTGTGTGCGCGCCATGCAGAAACTCACTCACCGATAACAATCTCATCCTCACGCCACGGATGCCAGTCGAAGAAGGCACACATCGCGCTCGCCCAGCGCGTAATTGGCGTAAGGTGACCACCGTTCCAGTACCAGATGTACACCTGACCCAGCTCATCCGCGGTGGCCATGTACTTGGACCCGCACGAGAACTTGATCGCGATGATCGAAGCCTTGTGCGCGAAGTACTTGTTGTCGCACACGTTCTTGCTGCATCTCGGGTGCACGCGCACGATCGAGATCTGCCCGTTACCGAACCCGCACACCACATACTGGCCGCTCCCGTCCCAGGTCAGGCAGCTGACCGGGTGTTCCAGTGGGTCAAGCATTTTCAGTGCACCGTGATGTCCGATAGGATTGCTGCCGACGTCCAGAATGTCCAGCCAGGGTCGGTTCATCATAAAGATTGCCATGGCCAGCTGATCGCCCGCCGGATTGAACGCTATCGAGGTCGTGTACTGGGCACGCAGCCCAATAATCACATCCGTGTTCGGTGTCCAGATTACGAGCTTCTTGCTAAAGATTGCCGCTATCTGTCCGGCCACAGACCAGTCAATGATCTTGTGATAGTACGTCTTGATGTTGGGCAGATCGTGTACGGCCTCAATGAATCCGATCGGTTTGGTGCGCGGTCGACAGCTCCAGTCCAGCTTCTGCAGATTGCTGTAGATCGGCCGGACGACCCATTCGAGCGTACGTTCCGTAGACAGGTGGCTGCACATCTGCCGGCTAGTGCTATCCTTAAACGACAAAATCTTATCGCGTGTCGAGACCAACCCGAATGCCTTCTTCAGCACCGACGAATAGTGATGGGTACGCCAGTATCCGGGCATCTCCTTCTGAAGCCAAGGAAAGATACAGTTAACGACGCTTTGTTCCTTTTATCAAGCACCGAAAGAAAACAGAAACCGAAAGTGTTCGTACCATCACCATTGGATCCGTTTTGCGCTCAGGTTTGCTTTCCGCCTTGAAACGGCTCGCTCGGGACAGAGCGTAGCGGCGCGGAATGAATCGATCACCATAGCAATTTGGCACATATTCTACCGGCTGTTGAATCTAGCGGAGGTAAGACAAATAAACACATTTCTTACCATTTGATATATTTCTGTTGAAGCAAAAGAGGCACAGTTGTTTGCGTGTTTGGAAGCAGAAAAAAAATCTAATAAATCCCTCTGCTTGTACCATATCGTTCACCGTTCGCAAAGCAATGCTTCACTCTGCGTGCGTGCCATGTCCGAAAGCATCCAGCGCGCACTGTTAAACCGTCCAGCCGCATTACCACACCCGCCAACATTTGCGCGCATGCGTGATGGAATTGGGGACCGATGGGTTCGTGTCCAAAGTACAAGCATGCCCTCATAAATTATGCTTCCAACGGGGTGCGACACAAGTGTAGCGCGTTGCAGCTTTTTATTTTTATTTTCTCTTCCTGATCCCGAAACCCATCGGCAGTTTCCTTTGAAGCGGGGCAGTGGAAAAATGGACTGCAAGCGCGTGCCACGGCTAATGTTTTGTCGTGCATTTGTGGTAATTTATGGTGCTGGTTTGGAATTGCGCTGGGAAAGGGGAAGGTTGCCACATTGATAACACACAGGTACACCGATTCTCGATTAGCAGGTTGCGAAGTCGGGGATAGCGTTCAAACTGTCCAACGGACAAGTTTATCCAGAAAAAAGTGTTTAAGGCATAGGGCGTACCAGGAATGAGTATTTTTTAAAGCTGGATTATAAATAAATATTTTAATAAAAGTTTAGACGAGTAAAGATAAATATATATTAAATAAAAATATTAAATAAAGACATAAAGATGGAAATAAGCCTTAAAACAAATGAACAAAACTTTGCAGAAAATTGCTTCAAAGAAATATTAAAACGAAAAACTGAAAGAAAACAGTTTCAACAGTTTAAAAAAACTGAGAATACTTGAGATAAAACCTTAAGACAGTGAAAACGGAATAGTACCAGCAGAAAACAATAAATGAATCAATCAGTATTAATCAGAGGATTTTTCTTCAATCTTTTCAGGATCCCTTTAAAGAATTAAATCAAATTAAAGCCTTTCAAAACATCTTCTTTTGGTATTAAGAACGGATATTTTCTAAATTTTACAATATTCAAGCTAAGAAAATAAATAAAAAATACTGCATGAAACATTAAACATAAAAACCACAACATTTGCTCAAGAGTTCATCATCAGTTCAAGCTGATAATAGTAAACGCCTAGAATTTTAAGCCACAAAGCAGCTTCAACAACCGTTCCGCGTCTTGCGCCAAACAAATCGTTTCAGCGATTGAAGTCTTTCGTTGCAAATTCAAGCGACGAACCCCCACTGCTACGTGCCTTCGTTCACGCGATCCGACTGCACCACGGGAGCACTTGCACCACGAGCAGCGCGCTCTTTTCTTTCACTCTCAGTCACTCGCGTTGTCATCGTCCACTTCCCCATGCACCGTAGTAAGCTCGGTTCGGCCCAAGCAAAGAATGGCGCGTGCACCGAATAGGACGAAACGGAGTTCGTGTCGTGCGCGCACACGCGCCAAGCGTGCCTTCGCTGTGACTGCGCGCCACAGTACAGTCCATCAGCTGACTGAGCAATCCTGGAGGTCGTTCAGGCGATGGCGGTTCGCGTTCATTGACGCTGCGTCGACGAAGCAATGGGACAGAAACTAACGGTCCCGACTCGTAGCGGACACGTGCGAAAGACACATGCTGGCGAGATGCTGGATGCTGGAGAGACTTCGCAAAGGGGGGTTTTGCAATGTCTGAGCGAGAGCGATTTAGTAGAGCTAGATGCCAGCGGCCGAGAGATTCATGTTCTCCTATAGGTTTATCTAATAGAGCTGCAGGAGAGAATGTTTTGAGCAAACTAGCTCAGTGGCTCCACGCTGAGTTAAGCCGACAGGGAGGGATCGTTTGATACCGTTTGATCTCCTACCAGCCAAAAGCTCTGGTTGGGGCTCTAAACGTAGGCTCTTAAGATCGAAGCAAGAGAGACCCCTACGTAAAAAGGCTGGAAAGGGTGCTAGTGAGCAGAAAGCCTATTCCGAGCCCTCACTACACACGAGAGAACTAGAGCAAAGCAGCGGTGCGAAGAGAAGATACGCAGATACGCGCTGCTCGAACCCTTCCGCCAGTGAGCTAGACAAACGAGATCAGACCCGAAGTCCGAGCGAGTCCTAGTTTAAACTGCAAGTGAACAATTGAACCATTCGTGCAAGTGGAAGTGAGTGCTGCAGTTTGTCGCGCATCCCGAGCCCTGCTTCTCGGCGGTGAAACGAAATGGAAAAAAAATAAACGAGAGCATACGGTGCATCAGACTGTCGCGGTGCAGTTTAGTGAATATGCAGTGTTTGATGAAAGCGGTCGAGTTGCCCAGGCTTGACGCAACGTGTGCTACCTCCTACCTTTCACTGGTAACTTTAATGTCTGGTGTACTTGACGCGATTACGCGGTTAAGAGTGGTTCATGTGATCGAGTGCGTGATGAGCGTTCGTAGCTTCCGATTCGGGTAAAGGGAAGCTGTCAATAGGCGTTGGCAGGAAACAAGTGACTGTTGTGTCCATGGGGAGAGTTGATTGGAACATCGAACGGAAGTTTATTGTAGCTTTCGAGCGGAAGGGGCTTTACACTTGTTTTTGAAAGTCATAAGCGACAGTGTGACAGTGAGATGAAATGTGAACATATAAAGTGTGAATGTGAAACTAATTTCAAAAAAGCTACTGTTGTGCTTGTGCTTCTCAAGCTGATATGGCAAACAATTCAACGCTTCATCATCGTCCAAGTGTTGTCTGGTGTATTGAAACTCCATCAAAAAAATTAATAACTAAAAAATAATCAATAACTCGTTTCGAGAAGCGTACAAAACTGGTCTTTCTCTCTGGGCGCACCGTTCGACGGACACTCCTTGCTGGCGCAGTGATGTTCAATCAGTGGCTGTAGGCCGCTCTGTCCATCGAAAACCGTCAACCAAGGATGATTTTCTTTTTTCCTGGTGAGTAAATGTAATTTTCATATAAAATACATAGACAAAGTCGACGACGCTGAAGAAAATGCTCGGAATTCATTCGCGTACCGATAGCTGCCGTCACATCGCGCTCGAACCGAGCCTTTGAAGTGGCTTCAAATTGACGGCCCTGTCAGTTCCGCTTGTCGGTCCAGAAGCTGACCGACGAAAAACAAGAAGGAGAACCAATCGGTTTGGCGCATACACACTTCAAGGTGCACAGACTGCCACCGTTCCACACCACAATCGGATCCACAATGAGGCCCCTTCGGACCTTTGTCCAGGGTTGGATGAAATGAGCCGAATATTAACTCCAACCGACAGGGTCCATCAATCTACCGAATTCCGACCGAACCGTGTTGCCTACTCTCGTACTCCCGCTGCCCGAGTGTTTATGATGAACTGCCTATTCAAACACGGGAGGAAGGGAGAACCGAACGAGATGATAGATTTCCTCCCCGGTTCAATTTTTTTTTCTCTAGCGGCTTGGGCTCCCTGTCGAAAACGAGATCAGTCGAGAGAAATGATGCCTGCCTGGTCACAGAAATCTAAGCGTTGGTGAAAAAAAAAACTTAAAACTCGTTTAAGATGCGGATCATGTTGAATGAAATATTGAAAGGCAGGTTTGACCATCGGATTTCGAGCAGACAAAACCCAACCGAAAGGTGTTGCTACGCTGGGGTATAAAATTGGATGTGCTTTTTGGTAGACCATGCTTATTGGATACACTTTTTCACCTACAATTGGATCAGTGGACAACATGATTCGCCGAAGAAATTCTTCAGCCTTAAATTGATAAGCTAGAAAAGACAACTCTCGATCATCCCTCCAGGCAATGATTAACATTTGCCGAATGATAATAACCAAACGTCCACACAAACGTCACAACCTATTTTGCACGCTCTAGTGCCAGAGCACCCCAACCTCGGAGTCGCCTGGAATGTGGGGCCGCCAATATCGTTGACCATCGGGCGGCTTCGCAACGACCGGGCCGACCCCAAGCGAGTGCAAATGCCGCATACCGCTAAAGTGCCTTGCGGAACTGCTTTTAAATTGAATTTTAATAACAACCCCTTCTATCAACCAGCCCACTGATCTTTTTTGTCCCCGTGCAGCCGACTGCTGCATAGAGGTGGAAAGCCCTACCCGATAGATAGCCTCCAGGAGTGTTTGTCGAAGCGACAGCGCGGTCTCCGACCACCTTCTCGACTCAACGATCACTTTCGAATGATAAACGTGAGCTGATAAAAAGGCATCTCTCGCGCTGCCACGCTTTTCTGATGAGGAGGATGATGATGGAAAACGGTTTCGATCGAGCAGTCCGAGCTAAGGGTGGAATTTTATGCTTCGAAATCGAACCTCGTTGGAAGAGAGGAGGTCGAACGGGAGGGACTGCCGAGGGAACGTAGTTAAAAGCGACTAATTATTTCGCTCGAGCATAACTTCACAACCTTTAATTAAAAACATGGTAACGGAAAGCGAAAAAAAGGTCCCTGGCAGAAGTTCCACTCATCCTCAGGAATAGTGGACTAGATTCCGTGTTCCTGCACTGATGAGTCGGCGAAGAAAGAGAATATCGGTATCATAAAGATCGAAGCGCAAATTCCGCCGATCATACTCCCCGAGGCGCATTGTTGCATTAATTTCGAACTGGAGCAAGTTGAGTGTCACCCATGAGGAATCGCTTTGATCGAATGGGCTGCTGCTGCACCAATTAACAAAGGCTGGCCTTTTTCCTGTTTGTGAGTAATTACCGGTCGCATCAATTAATGTGAAACTGGTGCGCTCACTGCACCACCAGCAGCAGGCCAGTATTGTCTTGAACAGGTCTGTAACACCATCCAATGGCCTAGAGCGAGATCCCCCTCAGTGAGAAGGCGTTAATGGTTTTTGTTAAATGTTCGATTTACCGCAAACAATCATCAGCAAACTGTGGCCGATCGCCCAGCCACACAAATGTATGCGGATCGATTACGGTGTGCGCTTGAGGTTGAGGTTCCATTTCCGACACCAATCATCTCAACTCGCTCTCCAATAGCATCAGCAACGCCACCACAAAACCTGTTCCCATGTTTCCGAGCAAGGAAGTCGTTGTCTGTGGTCAGTATTGTCTCATCAAAAACATATGATTCTGTTGGTGAGCCAAACAGCTCAAGAGGAACTAAAAACAGGCATTAATGGGAAGACGTTCCCGAAGATGATGGGATGGCATCTTCTCAGATGACTGACGCATTAAATGGTATGAATTCATTCATCTGTAATTAAGTTATTACACTGCACAATCACGACCACGATGTCTAGGGGTCCGTCTGTCCGACTGTCTGTTGCTCTGGGTGGATATTTACTCCTCATTTTGCCCATCATTAAAGCATTCCCTCGTCACTAGAGTGTGATAGCTGTGCGAGGTGAGACCGTGCTTCGCATCCACGATGAATCTCGCTTATGACGATTGGTGTGCAATGCTTAATTAAAACCAGAAAACCAGACAACCACAGTATGATTACTGGCTCATAAGCCTGCCAGCTGAGCGTTGCATTGAAGAGCTTAATCTAAGCAGTGGGAGTGCTCGATTAGCTGAATGATCCATAATCAGTTACTGATATAGTGACGCCTGACGCTGGAAGATGAAGGCTAATCTTTCGCTCAAGATTTCTAAATTGCTGTCTTTATTCCTACATGAACGCACAAATTAATATCCGAAGTGGGCTTGGAATGCGAACGAATCTCAAGCAGGCATATTTTACTGCCCCCAGGCAGTTTGTCAATTCAATCCACCAAACGCACCAAGAGAAAGGGACTTCCTTCAGCAGCGGCCCATACTAAAAGAAAAAAAACGCCGCTCGTCGATGTGTTAATTTAGCTGCCTTCATTTAATTATTATTATTGACCACCGGTAACATGATTTTTCGTAATCAGCATTCCAAAATCAGCCAACCAATATAAATCCCGAGTCTCGAAAATCGATCATCAAAGGCTGGCAGCGGTGGTGGTTGCACATTAAGTTGTTTCCTTTAACTCGCGACACACCTTGGTGCTTGAACGTCATTCGATCTGCAGCCTTTTTATGGGTACGATAATGAACGTACGAAAGTGGCGGAACCGGATGCAGTTTGTGTGTGTTTTTTTGTTTCTTCTTTCATTTTCGCAACCCAGTAGCCACCGAAAACCGTCAGCCCACAATGATAAGGATCGGGGTGTATAATTTCACGTTGGATGGCCGCGCTCCCGGCGAAGAAAAGGAAATCACTCCTACCTACTCAATCAATCAAACGACCACGAACGAATGCGCCACTTTTTAATGGCACTTCTTCGCTGCGTCAGCCAGTCGAAACAATTCTCGAAGCAATCATTGACACGTCAGTGATACGTACAAAACAAACGTAGTAAGTATGAAGCGAACTACTTTGCTAGTAGCGTTAGCCAAAAGGTTGTTTAATTGATTTTTTTTTTACGTTTCGTATTCGTTTGATGATCGTGTTGAAGATGAAGCTCATCAATCAAACGGTTAGGGCCACGGTCAGGGGTAACAATCGCCACTGAGCGGTGTGCACCAAGTTCGATCGCTTCCACTGCTGGGCTGGATGTTTTCAAATGACGTTCATCAATCAAGTGATAAACATCAAAGTGGCTACCAAAAAATGAAAGGTACGCAAAAACGGTAAAGGTGGATCGAGAAATTGTGGAAGGAGAGGTGGTTGACAGTAAAAAAAGGATAATTTGTTTTATCAACTGCTGGCGTAATTGGGAAATGATACGATTCAATTAGGATTTTTCGACTGGATTCTAAACCAATTGTTGCAATCATTAAAAATTCTCTCAGTGGAATGAAATACGGAATCATCATTATTTCTGTATAAACCATTATTTTACTGGTAATACATGGACTAGCTTTTGTATTTTTTTAAATCTTCAGCCTGCGAATTTTTTAAAGTGCAGCAAAAAGTTTCCGTGCACAACGTGAAATGTCTTGAGATAGAAGGAAACCCAACAGACAGTCAGATAGTTGCGTTGAACGCATTCCGGTCGAATTTTCCGAAACAAAGGCCTTCGTACTCCCCGGACCGCAGCTAATTGGACTGTTTTGCTTATCGCAACGTTCAAAGAGATTCTGATAGAACGTCCAGCAACAGTGGGTTTAATCACAAAAATAATATACATTTTTGCAGCCCTCCCCAGCGACCCGGTTGCCTGGGTTTGGCTCCTGGTTCCGGAGCTGGGGCGTAATCCATGCCTAAGGCGAATATTTTTAATATTTTCAATAGATAGATATGATACAAATAGCCACTCTTTTTACAAAAATAAATGGTACAAAAAGATACATTTTTCAAATGAAGTAGTTAACTGTCAAATTTACCTTGAACACCCTGTACCAGTAAAATCTGGATTTTACAATTGCACTAGTTTCTCACAGTTTCAGTTGAAATATTATTTATCAAAACTCATTTAAATCTGCTTGAAATATTTTGACCTCAATTGTTATTGCAATTTGATTTTTTTAACTAATCTTGATATTATTAACCGGGGCTCAAGTATCATCTGGGCCGTTCCCCCATAGTTAGAACTGACTATCCAACTGTGACGTATCAATAAGTCTAGTAAGCCAAAAATGACAGGCATGACCTTAAGAAAGACCGAGAGACCGAGTGCCGGAAAAAAGAAGAAGAATACTATTCAAAAACATTTTTTTGTTTCTCGTGGAACTGTGAGACGAACCGCAGGGCGGATATGAAAATATTTAAAATTGTAAAAATAAAATTTGGTAAAAACGGGATAGTGAGAAAATGATCCGATATGAAAAATACGATGACAAAAATACTTGAAACATCGTGGGAAAACGTAAAAAATCTTAGAAAAACGCTGTAAATATAGGGTATTATGTTAAGAATTTAAAAAATTTTTTAAATAGAGACGGACCGGGTCTATTCATATTCAGAATTTGCATTAAACCTGTAATCATAAGAATTACAAATAAAAACTCGAATCTAGGCAATTTTAAAATAGATTTGCAACATCTGCAACAACATGCTTTTGCATATAAATCCATCCAATACATGGTTAATTTTATAGAGGCCATATTTAAATGGTCACCACTGTTTACGTAGTTCAGTCCGTTTTGGTCAAGTCGAGTTTACATGAGCAACTGTCAAATGTAAGAGCTTGATGGAGATGATTGAACTATTCTTTCATAAGTTACGCCAACAAGGACTTCGATGTAGAGGCCTGACTTCGATGTCCAGTACATCATCTTCTTCTTCGTCGTTGACACTAGAACCTCCAGAGGTCTCGGCCTGCTCCAGAGGTCCTGTGACTTGATTTAACCCTTAGCAAAGAAGTCAGCTCTACATAAAGGGGAGGCGATCTGGATGGGATTTGAGCCCCGGCCCTGCCGTATGAAGACCGGCACCGCTGTCGCATATGCCACCGAACCGCCTTCTAGTACATCATCACTGTGCATAAAAACTATCACCTTAAAGTCGACGGTGTACACTGGACTTAAAGATCAAGCTGTGGGAAAAAAGTGTTTGTAAACAAAACTATTCGGAAAAAACATTCTCTGCTCTGGCATTTGCAAACATTGTAATAAAACATGCTCCATTGGAACAGCACGCGAAATAATTCGCAAAACACCAGATTCCTATCCCAGCATCCCATACCAACTCCAAATCCGCATTCCGAGCAGTACAATACTGCCCTACTAAAGCAACATCAAAACCAATGTTAACGATGTTTAACAATCTTCCCAGCCCGTCCTATCGATGATTCCCCACGGCCGATAACAGTCAATCACGTTCGCCCGTAAGACAATGTTTCTATTAATTCCTATGACATGGCAATATTTTACAAGCCGCGAGTGTGCCATAAGCTATGAGGTTCTCGTAGAACCATCCTCCCTACCGTGTGGTCATTTCCAAGGCTTGACGAAAAAGGATGGTGATCTCCGCGGTGGACTGCTGCATGATCTGCAACACTCAATCATCGGCGAGATATATTAGACGCTCTTTATGCTGCTCACAGCGTGAACTCTGGGATCTGCGTCGTCGTCGACGTCGGCGTTGTGGTTGTTGCAGCTGATTTGAAAATATCTGCAGTCTCATATCAGCCCAGCATGAAGTTGATTAATTGAAGCTTAATAAATCTGGTTAAACACTTCTACCGTTTCCCTGCCAACGATGTGGACGATGATGACGATGATGATGATTATGGTATGGACACACGTTCATGTTTAATGTCTTGATCAGTATCTGAAGCTGTTTCATCCATTTAGTAAAAAACACTCCCAAACACACAGCCGAGCCCGAGTTATGTTTGGGAAAGGGATGATCTGTAAACCACGCCTTTAGAACCGAGCTACTCATATGCGTGGAAAACTATTTCAACTGTGACGATCGCACCTAATTGTTCAGCTGGAGGGGGTCAAACTTCGTACGGTCAAAGGCGTACGGAAAGTTGCTTGAAGCAAACAAAAACATAAACCTCCCCCCCCAGCCACTACACCAGTAGTCGCGTTTGTTCATCCCTTCCACGTGCATTGCAGGGACGTGGAGCTTCACCTGAACCACTTGCAGCACCACGGAAGCCACTGAAGCGAACATGAAAAGAGGGAGGTCGTTTGAAATAATTCACCACCTGCATTTGTGAACCCAATGGCCAACCCGGAATGAAGTCAAACATTCAGCTATCTCTGTTCCCGGGAATCGAAACCGGAGTAATCGCACCGATCTCACCATTAAAATTTAATTGAAATCACAACCGAGTACAGAGTGCCCCGTACGGGAAGCGAACCTGAAGACGAACTATGTTAATTAAATACCATTCCTTATTTGGCGACGCAAGATATTGGAACGATTGCAATGATGGCGAAAGGCACGAGCCCCAAGCCAGTCGCCCGACCGGGGAATTTGAAGCTCGATCGATCGTTTTAATTGAGAATTTTCCAGCAGAAGTTTTTCCGCTGCTGCACCTCTGCGGCAACAAGAATGCTACAGGCACGTGGCAGATGCTGCGGTTCGGGTAGTTGATACCATTGCTCCGATGCCTTAAACGGTATGTTTGCGATCGACAGCCAATCATTCGCATGCGTTGAATCATGTTTTAATTATCGCTCACCGAACGGTCACCAAATATGGGTGAGATATTCCAGTTTGCTGCAGGCACGAAATGGCTCACTGTGGTCGTTTAATCATCATTAAACACGCCAGAGTTCTGGTGATGCGTGTGGTCTTTATCAGGCAACTATCGACACGTAACGATCATTTCACTCTCAATCATTATTTTGAAACTATCGTCAGATCAATCTGAATCTTGATGTGTACACTGGACGGGTAGCTGACAATCCATTTTGTTGAACAAACCCCTTCAACAGATAACGGGGAGCCAATCGATCAATCTTGATGAAGAGTGTGTGTGTGTCCATCCAAATGACTTCATCGCTATCAATCGCCAATCTGCAAACAAGAGAAGGATCAGAAGCCACAAAACAAACATTGGAAGGAAGGTCATCTGGCTGTCACTCAGCTATCTCCGTTCCCCAGCTATTTCGGGACAGGTTTTACGGTACCGAGTTCCTTGTTTCTTCAGCTGATTTCTCTTTCCTGTCGAACCTGTAACCCGAGTGCGTCATCGGGACAAACGGGTTCGCCGGTTGAAAGGAAACGAATTCACTTGTCTGCCTGACACCGGTGGCGAGTTGCGCGTCATCCGGAGATAAATCACGCAACACAACAGTCGGAAGATATGCAAATGACATCTCCCCAGACAACAGAGACCAACTTTGGAAATCGGAAAGGATATCCTGTCCAACGAGAGAGAGACAGAGCGAGAGTCGAAGCTCAGATGATCGCGTGTCTCTTATCCTTGTTGCGTGTGGTTCAAAGAGCTCTGGACGCTCTTTCCCGACAATCTTCCAGCCGTACGACTTCATTACAAGTTGTCGTACATCGCACAAGAGCTGCATCAGTAATTGAAAGATGTACTCCGGCGATGAATAGTCATTGGACGCGTGGCAGATTTACATGTCCCAACAGCGCAGACACCTTTTTCTCTGCCGGTCGAAACAAACCCTTGCTCTAAAAAGTTTGCAACTTGTCTTATTTTACTAAGTTCAAGCTCTGAACTCAATTTATGATCCCATGACCACCCCACCGGAAGTGTTTCAAGAGTTTACTGCTTAACGGAGACCATAAAACAGGTGCGCAGACCCTTTTCTCGCTAGCTACTCCGATTTCGCTAACGCTAATTTATGTGATAAGAAATCATTTTCATGTAATTGATTTCTCCTTCCACGACGCACGCTCAAAGACACGCCAGGGTAGATCATAAAAAAGCAGATGTTATAAATGTCACCCGTTAAATGATCAAAGCAAAATGCTGATCAAATTATCATACGTTAAACGTTGTCGTTGTTCTATGTGCCTGCTGTGTTGTTGTTGTCGGTGAGGTACCTCCTTCCACACTGACCACACCCGACTTTGCGGGCGGTTTTATTTTCTACCAGCTTGCCAGGGTTTACTTTATTGCAGGTGCTTTGTTTAATATTCCGAGATGGTTGTGGGGCTTTAATTACTTGTTGTAATTAAACATACGCTTGGAATGGTGTTGAGTGGAGTTGGAGGAACGGCCGGTAGAAAACTTATTGATAAAAGCCCAGCTGATGTTGTTTATGTTAAAGTGTGATGTGTGCTTTTTATATTAAAAATTTCTTGAGCAGTTTTATTTATCGTATCCGCACTCGTAAATATGATTCGTTTTTTCATATAAACTTAGACCTGAACAGCCCCAGGCAATGTGCAATCTTATCGTCAGCCACAACTCTTTTCCTGAGCAATCCACTGTCCGGTCCTTCTCACCAATTCCTACGAACTGTCATTCGGCCCAAGCATGCTGGGACCAGAAGCTGCCCTCGAAAAGTAGCACCGTGGAACACCTTTCGAACCCCTGCTGACTCTTCACACTTTGCTTTCGATCTTGAATCTTGAAGTTCAAACGAATTCCTTACCTCACGAAGAGTTTAAAGACGAAGAAGGAGGCGAATAACGAGCTTTGATAATCGAAGGCTTAGAGTGAACTTTTGCTCCCGGGAAAAGAGGAATTCCCTCGGGGAGAGCCGGTGAACATTAAGTACTGATAATGCTTAATTGTGGTGTAAAATATGTTGTATTGGAATTGCAATCGTAGTTCGCTACATTCCAGCGCGTATTAAAATGTATCATTCGATAAGTCCACGTACATTATTGGTCGCTCGAAGTACTCAAGACCCTTCGTTATTTCCACCTTGAGCTCTTATAATGGTAATGGAATCAATAGCATTGCTCCAATATTTTATCCAACAAGGAAAGCAAACCTCTACACAATGCCCCATATAGCGTTAGGCATTCGCAGCGTTATCAGTTCACGTGAGCTTCATTAGCGAAGTTAGCCAGGCTCTTACCGATCGAGTAAAGCATAAGTCCAAGTGCTCCTAGTTTCGCCTCTTTGGTTGGCATTTCTGCTTCAAATCATGATGGAGATATTGCTCACAACCGCTTCTGCCCACAACGATTTCAAGAAGTCGTCTGGAGCTCCACACAAACTCTCCACCTCACATTCCACATCCAGCAAAGCGAGAGAGAGAGAGAGAGATAGAGAGAGAGAGAGAGAGATGAAGCTTTGCGATTCCCCGGGTCGTCCGGTTTATTCTTTATTTTCTATATATTTAGATCGCTTTCGGTGCTGGCGGGAATTGAAACAGATACAAGCTAATTTAAATACAAATGTTGTGCAATGGCACAAATGAAATGTCTGAAGCTGGTCCCGAATCGGCAGGACGTCTTCCAGTAGCAGTGTGTCCACAGGAAGACCCCCCAAAGTGAGTCGAGCTGGGTCGGGCTCGGGTTAGCGAGCCCTCCAAGAAGCGCGCAAGTCGCGATCCGATCAGCTTGATACCGAGGCTCTCGCTGCTCGATGTTTCATAAAACAAACAGTCCATTATTGAAATGAAATCGCGATCACCGATTTCGTTGGCGAGGCACGCGATGTCTTTTTTATCGCTCGTTTGTGTGCCGTGCATCGTGCAGAAGTCATATTTTTCGCGCAAGTATTTAGGTTAATAAAGTGTGTTAAATGTAAGGAGGAGACATTCCTTCCTCAGCTAGGAGTTGCTTCGAAAAACAAATTATTCCTTGACGCGCACTCACTCCGGTTGCATCGTAAAGCACTGGCTAATTGTGGCTCGGGAAGCACTGGACAGTGAGTATAAACACAGTACACAATTACAATAATTAACGACCCCATTTCTGTGTGATATCTCGCGCAAATCGTGAGCGCAATCGTCGTCCGTGTCGTTCCGAATGTCGCCGTCGGTCGCGTTTGGTCGGCGTGGCGCTAATTATTATGTCACTCGGATGCATAAACATTGCTGCGCCAGTAGTTGGGCTGAGTGCTTCTGGTTGGTCGTTTATTGCACCGATCTTGGTCGAACCGTCCCAAACTGTCAACCGTCTGCAGCAGAGTTGTCTGCGTCAAAGCTGAGCCACAAAGAAGGAATTGGTTCGAATTGATTGAATCGAGCTTTTCGAGTTTCTAAACGGATTCGGTTGGAATCGTTAGCGAGCTTCTGCTCTGGTGAGTAATGCTCCAACTCGTTTTACCCTGAACTGCTCCTCAATCCTTGTCACTGAGCCCACTTTCTGTCCGTTTGCAGTTGAAAAATAGTAATTGCGTCTAATAATAAAAATTAGCTTATCATCGTTCGGCGTCCTGGAGCGGTGCTTAGACACACACGAAGATGATAGGTCTGGGTAGGGAAATGGATGGAAAGCTACGAATTTGCATAAGCCATGGAGGGATTAGGGATAGGAATTTCTATGCGATTATCGAGAGGAGCATTAATTGAATCGTTTCCTGAGCGAAAATGGCCCATAATTGTGCAATTATCGTTGCTTTGACGTGCCGTCTCGGTTGGTGGGACATTGCTAAAGCTCTCCGTATGATATCAACTACTTGAAACGAAAGCAACAGATGTCTGCGAAGAATCAAAGTTCATCCATTTGGAAAATAGGTCCACACGATAGAGCTAGAGACACATCGGTCTGGAATATTGGTAGGAAACTCTCCTATGCCCTTCTGCAGTCCTCTACAGTTGGTTCTTTGTGCGATCAGATTAGCAACAGAGCGTCAACAAAACAAAGCAAAACCTCATCCAGACAAGTGCAACCAACCGTTTCGGACATTCCTTTCCAGAAAGTTTACCTTCACAAACCCAAAATCCTTTACTCCTCGCGTACAAGGAAGTCTCCCTGGAAGCTGGCCCACAGGCTGCCATGCGATGTGCATAAATCTGACCAATGCAAATACTGGTGGAATGTGTTTGGTAATCTGGTCTCTCCCCTTCGGTTAGAGGCCTAGTCACACCGCCTATCTTGATGATATGTTTCGGCCCACACAAAAACATGCCCATTTGCACCTTACTGTGTGCGAACGTGGAATCCGTCGTGGCAGCCGAGGGCAGCGTCACACACACACCGTTGGACCCTAGCTCCTTGTTACTCGGACTGACTGGACCGGACTGGATGTGTATGATTCATGATGGCGATAGGTTTGGTAATGGTGGGACTGGTGACTGGGGTTTGGTTGCTTGTAGCATGGAGTCTTTCCGAAACACTGGCCGACATCGAAACAGGTGCCATTAAATGGAAGTTCACGACTGTTTGCACAGCTGTCGTCGTGTTGTAACTAGCTAGGGTTTGAGAAGAGATAGGTGAGTTTCTTGTGAGAGAATGAAACAGGTGAATCATATTTTCTAGAAGTCTTTAGGAAAGGTGCTATAAAGTGAGGAGAAAGAACGTAGTAATATTGCTTAAACTGAGTATATTCCACTCTCAATTTCCCCAGTCAAAAGAGCCGTCAGGTGTCCTTTGTGTGGGGCTTCTCTGTTATCCAGCCAAACGATCATCAAAGTTCCTTCACAACGATCCGATATGCAAAGTTAGGTCTCTTCTGTAATGTTTTCCCATTGTTTGAATCGAGATAAGATCCCTGATTTTGATCATCTTAGCCGCCTTTTTTCCAAGTCTTTCTCAAGTGTGCGCCCCCCTCCGTCTTGGAGCTCGAACAAGAAGTGATCACACGTTTGCTACTCAATTTGTAAGCACTTTGCACGGGTCGCACCTTGTTGCTGCATCTTGACCATGTTTGTCGTTGAACGCGCTCAGTAGCCACGTTATTACCATTTAGCAAACTAAGACCCCCAACCACACACCGTTGAGGTGGTCCCGGCTGGAACCCCCGATTCAAGCGTCCCATGACATCCCTATCTAGCTGTCCAGACTAGGATCTCCAACCTCCAACGATCATCGGAATGATAATAAGGCAACGGCAAACCGGTGGGAGATAATAATTAGACAGCCATAGCAGAGACACCCCGATGGCAACGTTGCGTGAGGTCGTTCGAGGCCAGCTCTCGTCTGCTCATCTGCATCGCCCATGTTTGATCCGAGATTAATCGCCGTCACATCCAGAAGCTGTTGTGAACCGCGATGCACACCCCACCGAGACAACTACACAGAGTAACACTTTTCCAGCTTTGGTTGTAAGCGTCGGAAGCGTTCTCCACCGTAATGTACCAGCGCACAGTTGGGAGACGACACCATGCCGGGATGTCTCGACCGGGTCCTCAATCAGCCTTGAGGGTAGCGCACGACCATATTCCCAGAATCGCAACATAACTGTCCGTTTCGTGTGTAATGATAAATTATAATTCCATTACACATGGATGCCTCCGTGCATTTGCCGTGGCTTAGCGGTACAATGTTGCGACGGTTTGCTGCGCACACGATCGCAAGACTTCAGAGGGCAAGACAGTGGACGAAGATGTCGCCCTGAAGCCATCCGCGGCCGTACCGTTCGATCCGAGGGAAGCAGCAATTGATTAATAGTATGGGCACACTTCTGCTTTAATTACAACGCAATCATCACAATTTGCAAGTCATCTGAAGTCGTCCTGCTGATGCTGCTGATGTGGAGCGAGATTTTCCACGGTCTCATTCTCAGCCTGCTTAAAGCTTAATGGTCGATTGATCGAAGATAACGCTGTGAAACGCATCGGGCGCAACATGGAGCAACATGCCTAAATGGTAGTAGGCATGAGGATCGCAGATACGCTCAAGGTAACAAACAATAAATCATGACTTTGTACCATTCGTTGGCAGTGTGTCAGTGTGGTAGCTGTTGATGATTGTACGAATCCGTTTAGCGCATGAAAGGACTTCTGTCACACCCTGTACGGTTTTCATCACAGTCCGTGCAGATATCAGCACATTTTGAAGCTTCTAGTAACAACTCACTTAATCCAGTGATCAGCAAAAATGGAGTTGCTTACGCTCATCTATATCGTCTTCGAAATATTTGGCCTTGATTAATAGTTCTACCGGCTACAAAACCAGATCAGGAGCTACGAAAGACGCTTGAGACTCCAACAAGCACGATTGTTTATTGCACTTTAAATGAGATTCTTACGACTTAGTCGTGAGAATCTTCGCTACCAAATCGCACTCAAATGATAGCTTCCCCTAGTGGCCACACCTCGTACAACCGTTCGTCGGGGCCCTGTTTGGAGCCTCGCAAAACAAAAATCGGTTAACCAACTAGCTCCAGAAAATGAAATACCTGCCAGGCTCTGCTGCTGCTGCTGCTGCCGTGGGTTGTAATTTAGCGGAATGTTGATAGCGGTTTATTATGCCTGGAAGCGCACGAAAATCGCGCTGCATCGCGTTACGAATCTCCCTCGACATTGTGAAGCAACTCGACTCGAGTGCGGGGCGCAGCGAAGGAAGCAAAAAATGATTAGCTACTCGTGGAGCACAGAAATTGGGTTGGAAAAAAATATAAAGCTTCCACCCGCAGTACCCACATCTCCTCGTTGTGGTCATTTTAATCACCATCATTTACGGCGATACGAAGGACCGGTGTACCGCAGACGACCGCTGACATTTTGCACCGACCGGCCAGCACTGACCTGTTTGACCCAATTTGTACGCCCGTCCCTCGGTACCACCGATGATGACGGCACAATTAGCCGATCGCCGAAGCGTTAGTAGGTGCGATTTTTTGTTTTTATCTACTCCGTAGCACCGTGCGCTACGCTTCTTCTGCAGACAAGCTACAACCGTGAGCGTGAAAACAACGTGATTGAAATCGTTCATTTAGTGGTACAACAAACGTGTGCGATGGGCAATTTTTCCTCCAATTTTTTGTTTAGTTCCATCCCTCCGGGGGCCCTCAGGAATGAAGTTTCATCGTTCACGAGGGCAAAACATATGGGAGAGAGCGTCTGCTGGTAAGGCTGGTCAGCATCTACCAAACTCGTGCCCCGGGGCCGACCATCGCCTCACGAGCTCCTGGGCCAATGTCGGGCGAGAATGAAGCTTACACAGCAACACGCGCCAGTTCACTTGACACACACACACACACCGGGTGAAGGGCGAATAAATTCCATCGCACTGCACAAAGTGCACCACATTCCGGAGATCTCGCACCGAGTTCCACCTCCTCCAGCAGGCTGCCATCGATTCCAAAGTGCGCAATCGCTCCCACAGGAACGCTAGCGCACATCGTGGCATACACACATGCTGGAGAAAACAGGATGAAAGCTAGCAACATTCTATTTACCCTCCAGCGGTGTGTGTGCGCAGGCGTTCGTACATGTAAAATATATCAGAATCGCAATGAGATTATGTTAATGAACCCAATAAAAGGGTAATAATATCGATACTTACGAATCGGTCCTTGCGTGGTGCTTAGCAAGCATCTCTCCATGCTTTACTATTAGCGGATTGTACACTCGTTTGCCCTACAGACACGCGTGGCACGCCTGGTGAAACGGATGGCTGATGGATCGTTCGATTAAACGACACGGGGTCCTCATTAATGCGCAGCCTTGCGGGTGCGTACGGAAGTGCCACTATCGGTTACTCATTTTCTGCACCACGCAGCGGTTCCTTATTTGTGCTGGACGGAGACATTACGAAGATCATTTATGTTCTGGTGATAGGTTTTATTTTCTGTTGCGGTAATTATGCGAGAAGCTATTAAGAAACACAGCTATTACGGCCTATTACAGCAGGGGTGGATGTTTGAAGCATTTCCAGCAGGTGGATTCGTTATTATATGAAGAATGTTTTCACGTTATCCTTAGCCCATGAATGATGTTGAGTGGATTGAAATACACAAAATCTGCATCATAATTTCGGAACGAAAGTGTAAACTTATTTGGGCGACCTGTTGGCCACCGTTAAGGTCATCACACAGCAGGACCGGAAATCAAATCCCATCCAAACCCCGCCTCTCCATATGCAGTCTTCACTATCCTTCTACGGATAAAATTAAGTCCAGGAAAGCCAGAAATGGCTAGCCGAAACCTCTCGTGTTTGAAGTATAGGGCCAAGGACGAAGATGAGTCTTTATAAAAACAGCATCAGTAATAGTGATAGCGTTATGCTACTGAAATACTTCTTGTTTTAAGTGAGCACGCATTCGGCAACTAAGTGTCTACACAATCTTGATCACACATGCTTAGTATTGCAACTTTTAATACACAGAAAACCAGGTCTCGGCCTGTCATTTTTGGCTTTCTGTGACTTGATTTTACCCGTCCGTCGCCGAAGGTTGCTGTTGCCTCGGCCACCGGACCGCCGCGATATTCCAAAAAATATTTTAAGATTTTTTTAATTTAGAGCTCACCGAATGAACATGCTCGATTCTTTGCTGCAGGAACGAGGCAATGACTACACATAAGGTTAAGAAATAGTTTAAATACTATAAACTAAATCTCGGCGCTCGGATTTTATGGCTTCAGCCCAAAGTGCATCAAAAACTCAAAGATTTCTAGTGATTGTTGAGTAACTTAGAGGCTTGTGGACATTTCCCTACAGCTAGAAAAGTCCTCTGACATTTACCTCCCGCAGAGACTACATAACATCAAAACGACAAACTATTGATCTATCCGCAACTAAATCCTGACAAAAGCGCCCTCTATTGGAAAAAAGATAAAGCTCCTTCCCAAAGCAAAGGCGCATTCAGTGAGTGCATGTCAACTTCAGCTGAGCATAACACACCAAAACTAAGCCTGAACCTCAATCGATGAAGTTTTTTCACACACACCTTGTCAGCTGTCATGTTTTGCACCGAAAACAATCGTTTGAAAATAAATTAATCCACCATAAAATTAACAATACCTTCAACCAGCCTCCATAAGATGATTCATTTGCGGGATTGAATTCTCCCATGTGCAAGAAAAACAATCCCCACATTCGCACACCACACAAACCACACACATGCTAACGGTAAAGTCGCGAACACCCGCGCGACCTCACCCGCCCGACCATCGGGCAGGCAACGGGAACGGCGGCATTGTTAACACGATCGTCACCACAGAACCCGGTGGTGCTGCTAGCTAGCTAGCTGTTGCTGCTGCCGCTACCGTTGCACATAAATCAGTTTAATTAATTTGTGCTACATGCGCACGGAATGAACACATTCGGTCGCTTCCATTGAGTCGATTCTAATTTCGCTGCATTTTATCGTGGTGGTGTTTGCTGCTTGGCTCAAATTCGCCGACGATGTGTGCTGCTGCTGCTGCCTGTGTAGCGTGAACACGAGACGACGCTCCATTCATTCGCCGCCTGTGACGCCTAGACACAAAAAAGCAACCCACCCCGACCGAAAGAAAAGACACCTCGCTAGATTTAGTGCTCTCGATCGAGATGTATCGATGTATGTAAATTGGTCCATATCGGAGGACCATTTTCTTGTGTCAACGGCTGCTGTACCATAGCTTTTTTTTTAGCTCTCGCTCTCTATTCGGCTTCCGTGCTCTGTTTGTGGCTGCTGCTCAATCTCGGTGCACGGTGGAACCTCCACGGTAAAGTCGATGGTCGTTCTCCACCGCAGACACTTCAAACATAACGTCACCGAGAACCTCCGACTCACATTCGTAAACACATCTCGCGATGGTAATGCCAACGGGGTCAAGAATTTCTCTCCACACCGCTGGCGCAGCAGGCAACACATCCTGCAAGAAGAAGGTGGTGACTGCAGCGGGGCAAGGAAACATTTCGTACATCGAAGAAGCAAAAAAAAAACATACACACGCCGACGATGCTGGCCATGTAAATATTTTAATTTTTGTGATTCCACCACCACGATTACGCGCGCGCGCGCTCACTCGAAGAGGAGGAGTAGTGGGACACACTCGTTGTAATGGCACGCCTTAACGGCTTCTTGCGGTTGTTAGGGCGGCCTTTTGATTTCGTTCCGCCAACCCAGGCGGCCAGACGGGGTCTCTGGTCGCCCCAAATCTCCGTATTAGAGCAGCGTTGTACTTACAACTCGTCCGTGACATGTTCGCGAAAAGCAGAAAAGAAAATCACTCCACTCAATTGGGATACGAGCATCACGTTTTCATGTGCTGATTCGGGTGAAGATTTCCTAACGAACAGCCGTAATGTACTGTTTTTTTGGGATCTGTACACGGTTCGGTTTCAAGTTGGGACTGTTGGGAGGAATTGTTGAAACAACATCATACGCTACGAGAACTATGTTATTCAATATCGATTGTAAGATGGATCTGGCTTCCCGCAGGTTCTTTGGTCTGTGTGAGTACGTAACTAGCGTTTTATTAGATCGCATTACTCGACCATGCCAATATGTTCTTTTGATTCTGTAAACTAGAGCATAGATGCTGATGATGCACTACCTAATACTATATTATACTATAACTGCATGATGAGGTCATTTGGGGATGCGAGCGGCGAGCAGTCATATTAGATTCATCGCAACAGATAGATAAGAGGAAAAGTCCTTCAAAAAAGCACTCCAATCATCGAGCTATCCGTGACTCGGATCCTGTCAATTGCTGATGACATAGACATCATTGGTTTGAGGCTCTCATATCGCGAAAACCAAAATGATGGTGGCATCACCAGCGGCCAGTGCTGATAAACATTGATTTGCGCAGGGGTGATGTACAGATAGGTGACCGCATTTTCGTCCTAAACTTCACCTATCTGTGGTCAAAAATCAGTACCGACAACAACTGACCGCTAACGCCTGAGGAAACTTCTCCACTCAAAATGCGTGTCCTCACGGACGAAGCTGGGACGCCTCTAAGACTTGGACTCTGTAGAAAACTGACGAAGCCCTCTTAGCCGCGTTCGAGAGGAAGATACTCACAAATATTTTTGGCCCCGTATGTAAGGACAATGGAGGAGCGGCTTCAATGATGAGCTTTACGAACAGTACGATTATCATTTATCGAATTAGACTCGCCAGGCTCCGGTGGGATGATCATGTCATGAGAATGGCACCGGACCACCCAACCCGGAAAGTCCATTTAGTCCATCCACATGGACAGAGGATCCCAAAATTGAGATGGAGTTAAGATGATGTTGATTTGTCCGCCCGAACGGCCAAGATATTGGCTTGGCAGACAACAGTGCTAAACCGTAAGCGGTACCGAAAATTGTTGAAGCAGACCAAGACTGCGAATCGGTGAGACACTACTGATTATAGAGTAAGTAAGTATCTAAAATACATCAAATAACATCGCATCGTTAATCAAAGAATTAGACGATTTGCTGTTATGGGAGTTTAGACATTCTACGGAAGGACTCTTATCCCAGAATTCACGCAATGTTCCTACTGCATTGAAGCAATATTTCAGTACATCAGTTTTGCTGAATTATAATCTCTTCAATGTCTACTACTCTAATTCGCAGACCTACAACTTCGTATCGTAAAGCAGAGTAGTCTATCTCCCATTCAGTGAGATTTTAACCAACACCGACCAGCTTTCTGAATCATATCTTGTAAAAGCCACCCTGGAGACTTTTCCCAAAGCATATTTTCCTTCGCCAAAATCCTACTGCTTTGATTTTTTTACGATCAGCCACCGCTCGTTTGCCAGTGACATTGGATATGCAATAATTTATCGCTGCATTCAAATGTAGCTTCTAGCCACCGTATGCGACACGAACCACATATCCCATCCGCCCATTCATCCCTCTACGGGGAACGGGAGGCGTGAAAACGTGCGCGCACATTACGCGAAAATTTAACGCAACCCATTTATGTGCGCACCTTTGGAGCAGTGCGTCTCGGCGGCGTAGCGAGCGTGTGGACCTGTGGACCAGACAAATGAAAAATATACCCTAAGCTACAGCGTCTAGGCACGACCCAGCACACGGCTCAACAAAACGGTAGTAAATTTAAAATTGATTTTTCAATTCGCCCATAAATTTTCCTCGTATGTGCGCACACACACAGGCGCGATCAGTGCCATTCATTCTTGGAGCAAGGGAAAATGTGGAGAAATTATCACGCAGCCTGTACTACCGTGTCGAAGGGTACACTGGTGGTCACCATCATCATACGGCAGGCGGGTCAAATCGGCCGTTGCAAATCGCGGCAAAAGCGTTAGCTGAACTGGTTCGCGAAGAGAGTGAGATCCGATCTAGCGCGATCCGATGGGGAAGCTGTTCGTGATCTAGCTGTAATCACACGGAAACAGAATTCCGGTGTTGCACGTCAACGGTTCGTGTAGACTTTCTTCCGGACAGGTTTTTCTTCCTATGTGTGTGTGGATCGCACACCACCACCGTCGCATACCGGGTCGGGTGTCGTTCGAAGGGCACCGGAAGGAGGATAGGGCGAGCGTACACTGCGTACACGACCCGCGCATATTTCTTCGTCGAACTTTGAAACGGTTGTGGTTATAATTAATGGCCTCAGCACGACCCGGTGCAGAGGCGGCATTTCTTCATACTCCTTATCGATGTCGATACGGCTGCAGAAGACTCTGCAATGTTAACCTTCAAACGAGCCTTTGCCTATGCAAACACTATAACTATTTAATTTTATGAATCTGTTGATTGCTTCTTTAAGGAATTCTTCCAGAATTACTATCAACTTCAAAAAAATATCACATTGGAATGTTCCCTCGCCGCTTTCCACACCAATTAAGCCTTCTCAGGTGCCCCCCCCCTAACACACCTAACGAGCGTGCCTGGTTTCCTCCTCAAAACACCACTGTAAAGCTGTTACCCATTTCTTCGCGAAATATTTCCCATGTCTAAACGATCGCCTCCATGTCTTCGTCCTCGCGTCGACCACTTAACTGCATAAACACATTTTCCCACTTTACCGGTCCGTGATTTATAGATCACTCCGCGTCTCCTTCAACAGCCGCTCTTACCCAACTGACATCCCCGGAGGCAGCCTCTAGCAGTTGCAAGTGTGCCGGCTTAAATTGGCACACGCATCATACACGCGAAAAAACATACACACAATTCGCCATATCGCCGCCAGGATAATCAACCGCGGCGGTCAACCCGAGAAGATCACGGCGACGAGAAGACATATGGGGTGAGATTTTTCTCCTCACTACGGCATGTTCGTGTGTGTGTGTGTGTTTTATTTTTTTTTCTAGCCCCACTCGAGGGCACAAAAAGCCCCGTATAAACGATGGGCGAAGAAACATGCGCCAGTACCACCATAAGTACCCGTCGTCATTTCATAGCTTTTAGGGCACATTCTTTTGCACACTGACACTGTCTGGGCGACTGTGCTGCAACTTCACGCGAGCCTCAGGATTCTTGCCTTACAATGTCGAACGATAATTGATGGTCTATTGTTTTCCCGTGGTTCGAAATCGTTCACAAAACACCTACGCTCCCCCCTTTACGCGCTCTTCGAACGTTCCCCGACACACTGGAATCGGTCGCGGCACAGGAACATAGATGTCATATTAATTTGATCGTATATTCCAATAAATTGAAATGTTCCATAATTTATTGATTATTATATCGCAGCGCGTTTGTTTCTTTAGTTTTCTCTCTTTCTCTCTCTCTCTCTCTCTCTCTCTCTCTCTAACGCCCCTATTTTCAGCTCCGGTGACTCCGTTGTCGACGACGGTGTCGTGAAATGTCATTATCGTCTCTTCACGCGGTGCGCAAACAACCGTCGTCATCGTCGTTGCAGCCGACCATCTTTGAACGGGGTCGATCGCAAACGATCAGCAAAACCGATCAAGAACCCCCGTTTTGCCCCGCACGCGCGCATGGAGCGAAACCTTCCCCCCAAACCGTACTGCGTACTGCGAAGGCGGACAATGAGACATAATATGGCGGTGATGGCCGTCCGGTGTCCGGAGAGACCCCTGAGAGGGCAGGAATTCCTGTTGTGTCTGTTGCGCTCGGGATCGGGACACTTCCCCATAGCGCGCGATTACTGCTGGTGGTGGTGGTGGGGACGACGCTGGACGGAGGAGACAAAATCTTGGTGAGTGTATATACACTATTGAAACGTCTTAATATCATAAACAAGTCATAAAATGTGTGCGCGGATAAGCGGCGACTGCACGGGACTTCAAGGTGGAAGCGGCGGTATAAATGGGATATTTCACCGCATGTGACCATTATTGTGTGCGGGGAAGAATAATAGAGTTCATTAAAATTGATTCAGCTCACGGTGAGGCTTTTCTTCGGAAAGCCGTTACTTGCCCGGTCAGCGTTGGACAGGGTGGCAGACTGGACAGTTCAGTCCGTAGACGTCCGTAGACGGCCAGGAAATGGACACTACTCTTTCGCCCGCGTCTGCGTGCAGAATGGATGGAAGGAATGAAGCGTCCTGCACCGGCAGCACTCTCACCGCTTCGCCCTGCTGCGGAAGCTGTCAATAAAGCTGACGTTTTTGAGACATTCCGCTAGAGGACGCTCGCGAGCGCAGTAAAAAAGTATGACGCGTCGCACAATGGTCGTTGCACGAAATGTCAACGGGGGGATTTTTTTTTTGCGCTCTTGCGTTGCCAGTTTTGCATGATAAATCAGTCTGCCGATCATTAGAGCCACATTGAAATCGAGCCTCAGATCAACTGACCCTTACACAGTGACGTGGTTTAGTGGTTGCGCGAAGAAAAACAAACTACCCCCGGGGAATGCCTTTGATGGGCTTCGATGGGCGACGGATCTCTGGATACTCTGATACGGGTTTTTTCCTACAAACTTGTCATCAGGCTGCGTTGATGCTGTCACCGAACAGTATCTCACGGTGTCGATATTTCCTTATTCATGTTCTGCCTATTTTTTCTCGCCTTCACTTGCCCGTTCTCAGCAAATGGTGAGAACGCGCAGCTAGCTAACAAGGAATCTGGCTGCACAACCGCAATCCCAATCGATCACCCCGATTGAAGACATCAAGATGCGCGCGGTCCCCATCATTACCATGCTATGCTCTGTTCGCACCATTTATGATTGCGCTTTTTTGCGCTACCCGACTAGCCTTAGCAAAACGGGACCCACTTCTTGAGTGAATGAGGGAAAAATAATCATAATCAAACCGGTGAGCAGTGGTCTTCGTCGCTCCATTTTCAGCACCGCACCAACTCGATCGCGATCGACGCATCTTGCCGGTGCGCGTGATGATCATTGCTGATGCATTTATGCATCGATTCCGATGAACGATGGTTCGGTTACTTTTGCTAAATTGAATGCATCTCACCCATCCAAGGCCAACAATAAAAAAAAAACTCACCCTTCCGGGAGAACTCCAAACTCGCACATCATTATGCGCCCGAGAATCGGCATCAATTTATGTGCTCCCGCACGCACGGTCCAAAGGTGGCAACAAACGCGACGGCTCAGACTTTTATCGTGCTTTGATGGGTTATGATTTATGTGTGAGCGAGCGCGCGCTTCCTCCGTCCATGTAAGGTGAAACGCGTTGGGAACGAGTTTCCATTTCCCTCGGGAGATGTCACCACAGGCCGAAGAACGGAGAAGCAGAGCAAAAGCATCCCCCAAAAAAGGGTGCACCGTAATGGAATGAGTGTGATTTTTCATACATTGTCGTGATTGATGGGCTTTACGATTGGAATGCTGTGCTCCAGCCAGCTGTGAGATGGCACCCTGGCGGCGGGGAAGAATTTGGAGAGACATTAATTAGACGCTTCGCTTACGCATTCGATAAGGTGTCGATCGGGACACCTTCTTCTCACACGGGTAATGTGCGCTTTCTCCCGCAGTTTTCCCATGGGTTGGGTGTTGATTGAAAAGTTTCATAACTTCACCAACCGACGATCCGACCGATCGTGTCCTGCTCCTGAACGGTTCTGAAGGCTTCATAAATATTGAGCGCGCAATGGCCACACGAACGCATCAAAGCTGTCGTCGTCAAGCGTTTGCCGATGCAGCTTGACTGATAGTGTCGATCACTCGGCGCGACGTCGTGCGATGTCGTGGTGTTTTTTCTTCAGAAATTGAATGAGCTGTTTCATGTCCGCCCTCCTCGTTGGACTCAAGGCTCATGGGAAATGGTGCACATAGGACATAAAGGTGATGGATTAGCATAGTTTTTCGCACGCAGCGCGAATGGACTGTGTGTGTGATGGCAGTGTCGAGATACCTCGGTACTGCAGAGAGGTAAGGTCTGGGTCAAACTTGTCATGTGCACAGTTCATCAACGGGAGAGATGACGTCTCAACTCAACAGGCGCTTGGGAGCTTCGATATTAATGGTTTATTTTCCACTCGACGTTAATAAATAATGCTTACATGAAGCTCAAGTTTACATCCTGTAGTTAGAGCTTTCCTAAGAAGTTATCAGTTCCTTCAGAAGAAGTTCACAAAATTCCTATCACATGTTCTGTACATCATCGGACTCTAAGTATTTTCGTTTTAAAAACACTCCAGTTCCATTCATCTATAAGAGGATTCTTTATACACATTTGTACTTTGAAAAGTCATCTCGTGCTTTTTTCTGAAACAAGTTCCTGAACAGATGATCTCCTCAATCATTCTCCTCAACATTAAATCCTCCTCCTCAATAAGGATCCTTAAAAATTGAGGACTATTTTATCCACCATTTTTACTTGATGGTTGGATGTTGAATCCTGTTTATCGAAGATCGCGGCAAATACCAGTCGTAATACAGGTATCGGTATACATCTGATTTTAGAGATCTGAAAATGTTTCAAGATCAAGAGATTCTAGAGAACTTCAAGTATCTTGTGCTGTTCTGTGGAGTTCTAGCGATTGGAACAATTTCTCAACCCATTCCAATTTGCTAATTACCGCTACGCATTTTTGCACACAACAAATCCCACCTACCTTCCAACCTTCCCCGGTCCCCCCCTCGAACCCTCAATTCTTGCAGGCGCCCGCTAAACAAAATTACCACATTGCGTGTGCTTCCGAAAGCGCCAAGATGTCGCGTCTTAAAGGGAAGGAATTTTAATTGGTATCTAGCCGTGGTAACTCGGACGCCGCTCTTTTTTTGTATAAAACCAGTGACCACTTTCGGTGACCTGAGCGAACTGGTGTTGCGTTGGTTGCATTAACCCCCATAACGCCCATGTACAACCGAAGGTGCAATCTTGATATTGTATTTAAATTTCTTTCCCTCACTACCCGGACGAGAGAGAGCGAGAGGGAGAGAGAACGAAAGATATGTTTTTAGTTACCTCAGCCCAAACAACAACTACAAAAAACAAACCGGACCACCCCATCCGATGCCGTGCGATATTCGCCTTAGAAAGATGTATGAGCGTCTGTGGAAAGCGTACCGGTCCCACATGCAACGGTGCTTCACCGGGTGGCCATCGCGAGATTCCAAACAGTTCGTCCGGACGCCTACGCAACAACACCCTAACGCAAATTGCACACGCAAACGCAACAACCTATCCGTATGGGCGAGCTATGCAGTCCACACGGAGCGATCCCGCAGCTGGTGGGGCTATCTGCTACGAGTGGGATAGGGAGCCTGATATCCTCTTAACACCGGACCACATTAAATTGCACACCCCCCCCATTTGGTGCATTAAAAGAGGTTTGAGCCTTGCACACGGTGCTCTGGACACGGTTTGCGCCCATATTATGTTTGCCCGCCCGGGACTCGCTAATCTAATCAGCATCGGTGAGTTGGGCTCTTGTTGAAGGAAATTGAATTATTTCTTTGGCGCGTCGTTGTATCCATCCTGGGTTCCTGCAAGAGGTTCCAGGTGGTAATTAGAATTGCTCGGTGATATCTTACATATTCTCCCATTTGTCCAACTAAACAGGAAGAATTGGATTTTTAGAGTTGAATACCGCTACCAGAGAGCTAGTTTCCATGAGACCTGTTATGCAGACGCTACAGTCATTAAAACGGAAGGCCCACAATTACCGTGCTACGGTCACTAACAATTTAAGGAATAGAATCGTTGCAATCAGCACGATTCTTACAACAATCTGCCAGCCCGGTGTCACCTTCCTGATAAAACTTCGGTAGCCCGGTTACTACCGTGTCGCTTCCAACCGCTTCCTAGGCGTTCCTGGCGAGCCGGCTGACGTCTTGGGCGCGCGGAAACACACTCATGCATAATCGTACAATTTATGGGAGCCTTCGTTTTTCTCGCCCCTGTCACCCTTGCACGTACAGCGGCAAAAGCGTAGCGGAACGAATTGCCATAAATTCTGCACAGCGTAGAGCAGAATTTATTGATTACATTGTAATATTTCCCTGTCCCAACTGCCATCATCTCCATCCGGGGGTTTAGTTCAGGGTGTCCCGAGTTCAATAACACTACGGTTGGGTACGCGCGTAGGCCCTAACACCGTACCACCGTACCAGCCAGTACAGGCAAACTGGAGCAAAAACCTGGTGAATCTGATAGAAATAATGGAGCGGTAAAAGGCGCTGGGTAAGGAAAACAGCGTGCAAACGCAGCGCAAAACGCGTGATAATAATCACCTATTGAAATGTCATTTCCTAATGATACACCGGCATCTGGTTGCATCTAGCGCTAGCGCGACAAACCTCGCAGAACGCCCACATACAAGCGGCGTCCCGCGTGGACGAGCCCGGGATGGACCTCCAAGTGAAGAAAAACCGGCCAAGAGAGGCAACGCGGCCCAGCCACCGAACCATTCCGCCTAGGAGACACGAAGACGAGGTGTGAAATTAATGGCCATCGTACTAAAAAGCAAAATCTTGCACTTATTAGCGAACACACAATTTATTTAGTGCGTACACACACACACGTGGATGCAGGCGAGCGCGCGCGCGAGCCCGCTCCCATCTGGTTTTCCTGCTTGCATAGAACTCGTGACTCGACCATGCAAAAAAAGGCGTCGAAAGCGCGAAGAGGGCCGTCATAAATAATTTGCAAAACCCTACCGAACGCATCCAGGTTGGTTCTGCAGCGGTCACACGCCGGGAAACGCTACCACGACACCCCAGCTACTCCTGTGCCGCTCCCTCCGCGACAGGATTGATCGCCGCTGCAAGGTGTGGATCGTCGATCGCCGATTTGAATGGCCGCCCGGGCACGATGTGTTTTGCGCGACTCATTACACGAATATATAATTAGACTACGCAAAACCCCGGGCCCCGTTAAAAGGATGTGTCAACAGCAACAACAGCAACTGGCAAGTGGCCGCCGAACAACTACCAAAGGGCCATGCCGGACGAGATGTCAAAGCCTTTCAACTGCCTTGTGGTGCGAAGGGAACGACGCACCGGGAAGGTTCAACATAATGTTGCATTTTTTCGCGTTTTTTTGCTTAACGAATACCCTGTAAATGGGTTGAAGGGTGCAATAAATTCTACACACACCCGGCCCGGCTCGTGTGCCTCCAAATTGTGGCTCTTAGGGGATGGTATGGTTGCGTGAACCGGAGCGTAACACCGCGTGTAACGACACTCATAGTTTTAAAGCCAACGCCATTCCTTCCTAAATGGATTATTTATGGGTTTCCCTGGGCCGTTTGCGCGATCGCCGACCGTTAATCGCGACCGGTACGCGGATACAATGTCCGAGGCTAATCATCCGGATCCGGGGAAGGCACTGAAGATGTTGTGTGTGTGTGATACATAGGATTACATGATCACTATGCCTTTTTAAGTGTTTTGAGAGTGACTCCGATGATAAAGGAAGTCGTTCGGGATCTTCCTCAATAAGCAGCGCAAAGTTGTGTTGAAGATTCACACATTAACAATATATTGTAGAGGCTTTTATCTTTTCATAAGCCACATTTCTCAATTTTCTTTATTATCCCATCAAGATTGTATATTAACTGCTGTCATTCTAATATTGAAGAAGACTGAGGAGAAAAACGTTGTTATGTACATTAGCAGGTCTTCTCGACTTGGAGACGAAAATTCTCTACAATCTACGGTTTGGGATACTTCAGAAGAGTTCTCTCTGTGAGTGTATCAGTACACCTTTGTATTAAACGAGTTTTAAATGTTTGCCAATAGATGGCGCTAGTACTTTTTTGCCCCATTAATATTTTTAAAATCTGGATCCAGTAATTATCCGATGTCAAGCCGTAATACTGAACATATCAATAGATAAGTAATCAAATTAGCGAGCAAATGTCTTCGAGCAAGGACCCGACTGTAAATAAAGGAGTTCCTCAGGGTATGAAGTCCTATTTTATTTAATTTATTCGTAAATGACTGCAATCAATGTCCTTCCCTTTGGTTGACACCTTTTGCTCGCTAACGATATTAAGTTATGTATATCTGTGTCCTCGTCTTATGATTGTCTGACTCTCCAGAATCACCTTAACTCATTTTCTATGTGATGTTTGTACAATGGCTTAACGTTATGTCCCCCTAAATATTGTAGAGTTTCTTTTGAACGGTCGTCTCGTAAATTGACGTGGAATTATTCTGTGTGTGGTACAAGAATAATCAGACTGTCTGCGGCAAAGAATTTGTTTGTTTGGTTGGACGAAAAACTATCGCTTGACGAACATTGAATTGAACTGTGGGGCCTCTGAAAATAGAGACCCATTCTGTCTGAAGGCACTGTATTGTTGCTGGGTTCATTCCGTCTTTGACATTGCCAGCCCCGTGTGGACACCAGCTGAAGTCACCTCTATACAGACAATTTAGTCTCCTCAATTCAGCGGGGATCTTCAAGAAGGTTTACGCGCCTCGCGATGCGTAGATTTCTCCATGGTTACTCTACCCCTTTGCCCACCAATTCCATCCGTTTGCAGAATGATCGGTCTGACTGAAATCAGATTCCGTCATTCACACACCCAGCCCTACTTCATTACCTGTATCCATACCCCTTTATGTTCCTTCCGTCGTCTTCGTGATAGACCACCTATCTTTATCCCTTCCCGCCAATCGGTTTAGGGTCAGACTGATCCCTGGTTCCGTGCGTGCACATTTAACAGTGTGTATCATCTTTTTGACTACTTCCCGTCTCCCACTTCCGCTCAAGACTCCTCAATTGGTCTTACTGCCCCTGTGTTACATCCTGTCCCTAAGTTTACTCCTCATTCCCTAGTAATTAAGACAAATATTGTTAAACCCTAGTGGCAGACAATTTTAATTCAAAAATAATAAAAAAATAATGTTTTAATGCTCCAAAAGACCTTTAAGGCTCTGTTGATCCATTTTGAATCTTTCAATGTTCTTCTGATTTAGATCATTGGGCTTGACTAAGGTTATTCTTCTTCTTTTTTGGCACTAAAATCTCGGACGTTTCGGCTTTCTTTGACTTGATTTTAGACGCAGCTGCGTTTAGCGTAACGTTAATGAGAACCGAATTTAAAAATACTGTAAAATAATACCTTCAGCTACTAACTGCGGACTATTACAACTCAAAACAATGAAAAAGCAATATCATAGTTTAATCACTTATTTAAAGCAAGGCATACGCTCCATTTCCTCATTGATACTGCTAACTGTACTCGTCACTTATAGCAACACAATTATTGATTACCGATATCTGACTATTGCTTCCCTTAACCAGTACTCTCGCCACAGAAAATGATCTACAACATTATTCTTCCCCGGGTGCACAGAACGGGTATCAATGCACATCTGCCTCTTCAAGGTATCATTCCACAACAACAATGTTCCACCGTGGGTCCCTTTTGCCGGTGGAATAATCCGAATGAACATGCAAACGAGACAAACCATTCATTACATCTTTTCACTCCCCTGTAGCACCAGGAAAATAAGCATGTCCCGTTGCGAGTATCATTGAAAGCGAAACACATTCCAACCTCGGTGTGTGTCGGCCCCAGCCTCCTAAACCTTCATCATCAGCTCCACCACATTATGCACCGATTCTGGACAGTTGGATCATTTGCGTAGCAAGAAGAGGACCCGATAGGAAACTCCTCGGGTCATACGATGAGGAGAAGCACGAGGAATCCTGTAGCAAAAATTACATAAATTATGATTGCGGAATTACACCGCAAGCGAGCGTCGTTAAACGCTTTGGTAGGTATTATACGTAGGTGGATGCTGTTGGAATCTCGAATCTCTTCGGGAAAGGAAAGCGCCCATCAATTGAGCTGGATTTGCAGCTCGATCTAATGGGCTTTAAACTAGCCTAGATGATTCAAAGAAACTCGGAACTTCGGAGTGCTACAATGTATCTTAAGGACCTTCTAATCTCTCTCTTATCTACTTCTCTTGCTTTGTAGCTAATTTGACCTACCGCGACGACACCCGCTTCGTGACACTATTCGTTGCTTATGATCCGTGAAACATGGAGATAATTCCTTCCACGAAATCCATTTAAATTATGTATCATTACAATGCAAAGGTTAATCGAAGAAAAAAACATAAAACCGTCCCTCTTCCCGTACCAGGCCAGAAAAGGAAGCGTTCATCACGAAGCAGAAGTCATCGCATGATCAAACGCGGCACATCAAACCGGCAGACACAATGTACGGGAACAGGGGGCTGGTGCGCGCGCACGCTCGCGCACTCGTACGGCTAATGGAGCGGAATGAATTGAATTGATGCAAGCGAAGCGATACTGCGAGAAGGCTGCATTCATTTGCTGATGATTTAATTTTGTGTCCCACAGTTGCCCTGTGTCTGCACGTGGAAAAGCTCTCCTACAGATCAAGCTGTCACTGAGCTGGAGGTAGGACGCCTTTAGGGCTGGACGACGATCATCCACTGGTGGTAGTAGCGAGGGAAAGCGCTATAATCCTTCCGTCAACTTAAAGACACGATCATCCGCTTTTAAGTGTCAAACGTGTGTCGCGCGCTGACGTTTGCGGGCAAAACAAACAAACAGACAGCGCAATGTGATCGTGCGCCTACTGTCCCTTCAAGCAGTAAAGGTGGTAGAAAAATAGGCTACAAGTTCATTTGCTTCCCTTCTCCGAAGCCACCGAAAATCTCATAAACTAAAGCTCGCGGAGCCTTCCGGAGCTGGTTTTCATGTCGCTCCGCAGTACATGAAGGTTGAAGGAATTGTTCAAATTTGTACATAATTAACATTAACATGGCACCGAACCGTACGACGAATCACCCCCAAGGGTGTAGGATTGATTTCTGATCATAGCTCTGGAACTTGGTCAAAACCGGGGTCGCCTCACCAACGGGGCGAGTGGTGATGATGATGATGATGATTTATTCGATCGCCCACGGGACCATTTCGGTAGATGCATATGCCTGTATGACCTATTCCTTCCTAACTGCTTCCGCACGAACCGCCCGTCTGTGTGTGTGTGTGTATTTAGGAGGCCGCCAGCCAGACATTCCAGAAGTCATATGGTACACAACATTTTAAGGTGACTTACGACGCACCACAGCCGAACGTTACGACAACGTTGCGGTAGGATAAGCGCCCTGCAGCGTAACTGAAGCGATGCTAGCAGAAACTACATACACGGCGGAGTGATTGTTTTGTGGTTAAAGACACGATACAATCCGAGAAGCTGGATGCCGACCGTGGACAATAAATTGTGTCCAGATTTATAGCAATCATTTTGTACCGTTTTCCTAACCTCTTTTTTCTTTTTTTTCGGTCTCTCACTCCGCCTCCGTTTTGTTGCAGACTCCATAGATCCCAGCGGAGTATGACCAGCCGGCTCACATTTCGGTCTGCAGGACCCAGGATTCGAAGATGTAAAGATTCGGTGCCGAAGAAGGTGGGTAAACGAAAAAAAAAAAGATTTTCTATTATTTATCGGATAGCCTCCGGGAGCGGTTTGGCAAAACCACAACCAGGGACCAGAGATTCGGGATATCTCTAGACTCGCTGAGTAATTGTGCCTGCACACTACCGGTACCGAGGGGACCCTGCTCAACAACAGCTCCATACACACTCAAAACACCAATTTGTCCGATCGGATCGCATCCAACAAACTGGCGGCGGGTTTTTTGCCTTCCTTCTAGCTTAGCTTCACCAACCAACCCCAAAACGATCACCATTTTTCTGCAGGTTGATTGGACGCATCTGGTAAGCGGTGGCCCTTTAACCGAACAACGGACAAGAATCGAACCACCTCTGCCGAATGTTACCCTTGGGGTATTGCAATCGATCGACCGTGCTTACGAGCCCGTTGCCCGTTCCCAACCAACACCGCCCGTCCGCTAGCATCCTTCCCGGACTGTTCCTACCACGAACCAAGCAGACCCGGCGATCGCTAGCTTTTTACTTCAAAACGCCCGACCAATTCGGGCACTTTGAACCCGATGTGAGCAAGAATTTTCAATCGAACTGGGATTTTGTGGACCAGAAGATTTCCTTGCGTACGATAAAAGCTACTGGCCTACTAAGTCCCAACTTGTTTGGAAATTTGTTCTTCCTGCTACTTCTTCTACTGCTGCTGCTTCTTACTCGCCTTCCCGGGCTCCTGCCTCGACTCACTGTCTGCACTGCGTTGGGATTTTCGAGAGACATTAACGTTAACGTGGTGCCCACTATTTAAACCGTTTTGTGTGTGTTTTCTTTACAACCCATTAATCGCCACACGGTCTCACTCGTAATGCCCTTGGAAATCCCAAAACGTTGCATGTCACAGCAAAGCAAGTAAAGGCACAGGAAACCAGGAGCAAAGTGATGATAGTGTGTGTGTGTGTGTGTGTGATCACGTACCTTTTCGATCTCGTTTAGTCGGGTGTTGGTGCGCTTCTTTACCGAAAATGCCATCACGTACTGGAGTTTTAAGTTAAAAGGACACGCATTCACAGCACAAAGGGACACCACAACACTGGCGCGAATATTGGAACGTTATTTTCACTGCTGAAACGATTACGATTCACCGAGAAACGGAAGGTGAGCTTGATGCTAGTGGACAGATAAGACAGAACGCGTGCACTGCAGCATCCCGTGATGGATAGTGCTAGTGTGTGTTAGTGATATGGGCGTACGCATCGAAAGAGTGACAGAACCGTGTGAGAGGCCGAGTGATAAGTGAGATGTGTCTAGATGTTCCTCCACACTTACAGTGATGTTCAAAAAATTTAGTGTTCAATGATAAGAATTAAATGATTTTCTAAAAATCTACGTTAAATTAGTAAATTTTTTCAATAGTGATTAATTTTGACTTTATTTGTCGGAGCGGATTAATAAGGGTAACGTTATTAATTTAATTATTGTATCCATTTTCAGAATATTATCTTTATCTTAATATATTTATCTAAAGTCCTCGTAACTGCTTACAGCATTATCATGCACCATCATCTGGCTATCATGCAGGCCTTTATTAGTGGGACTTTCTCTATTCCATTCTACGAGGGTGACGTGGATTTAAATTCGAATTTGATGAACAATCACATAACAGGTATAATCGTTTCACTACTCTGTTCATGTAGCTGGTCTTTACGGATCATCCTAATAATAATCCTATAATTATAATTTTCATCCTAATAAGATAAGCAGCCTATCGGCAATTGTGGCTATAACTACTGCTAAAAGCAATATCTTCAATATTCCTCATCATGTCTCTATATTATTATCTAGTTCTTATAGATTCTTAACTTCTAAACTTGTTTTTCCTATAATCTAAGCAGGATCTCTATCGCTGCTGTCAATAATTTAAACCTGCTCGATCTTTTGACAGGCAACTTTTACAGCGGCGTTTCGCCAACCAATGCTACATCTGCGCGTGGAGTAAGAGACAATGTTCCAGAAGATTCAGATTACTCTTTATAGGGTAATGTTGAAGAAGGACATCCCCAGCTAGTTGGTACGTATTCATCTGCAAATTAAGCATTCGTGAATCCCAAACAATTTAGATCAGAAATATTGCCTAGCTCGTTATTAAATGAAATTTCTCAAAATTTTACCATTTGAATACGTATGTCTTCTTCTTCCTTGAACCTGGAAAGGTCTCGGCCACGGGGAGGCGGGTCTGGATGGGATTTGAACCCCAGTCCTGCCCCGAATCAGAACGTACATCTTCTTCTTCTTCTTCTTTCTTGACTTAACAACCTCTTAGGTCATGGCTGACATTTCTGGCTACTAGACTTGTTGATACCGCACAGATGGATAGTCAGGTCGTCACTTTGAGGGGAATAAGATTTGAACCTCGGTCCTGCCTCCCAAAAGGAACGAATGTACAGTCGAAAGTCAGAATGTACATGTGAATACGTATGAATCAGCTTAAAAATGGCTCTCTTGATAAAGTTCTCAAAGCCAGAGTTGCCTACCATCTGTTGATCAACACCTTCGACAATAAGCTCTTTTGGCAGGATATGAAAGATGTAGTTACACTTCTTGGCCGAAAGTCACCTCCATTGACGGTACTAATTTGCTGGACTCTCCAAAAACCAAGCGTTATCCAAAAGAAGCACAATATCCACGTCCTGATGGGGTGTTTCGAATAAATAATTTATAGCAGTTAGAACTATCGTCTCCGTTCGTCTTGTTCAGTAAATTCACGGATTCTCAGGACACAAATGATCGTAAATCCTTAAGTTTATTCTTCGAAGCATAATAGTAACGAATGAAACGTCGGTCCTTATGCAGCGTTACGTTCGAAGAGTCATTTTAAAATTTGGTACAGCAATTAAAGCCTATAGTCTATCCTCCTCGTCGCAAGAAAGCTCAAATAGCAATTAGTGGTTCAGTTAGATAGTGACGCAGCCTTTAATATCAATCCCCTAATGGAGCAACATCCAATTAGTCTTAACCCAATCAAAACAAATCATCTAATCGCCTAACGACAGTCGCTAAATCGGACAGTCATTTGCACTTGTTTAATCGCACTGCTTTCAGCATTCGTTTGAAAAAAAAAAGAAATGGAAAATCCATTCATCAACACCACTATAAAACCCCACCCTTCCTTAGGGATCTTTCTCTCTCGCCCCAAATATCCCATTTCACAGGTGCCCCTCCACCGAACGTGGTTCCCGATTGGCGTTTAATTTGTAACACACCCAGCACGACGGTCAACTCTGCCGAGTCATAATAAACGATATGAAAGCAACGGTTCCGTACACACCGGCCCAGCGGAGTTTGATCGTTCGAAGATCGCTTGATAAAGTCGCCCGGACGGGATGCAGACAAAACTCAACGACCCACCATTACGCGCCGGCCTTAGCTGCCGGATCGGAATGGCCAAACCGCAGGACGCCCCGGTTTAGATCGCGTTGACAGTGATTGGTAGCGGTCATTTGCGTTTGTGCAGCGAAATAACCCCCGCTCGGTGGACGACTGCTCGAGCAGGGACATCACGGTGGGCTCCAGCAGCCAATAGTAGTAGTGCCAGTGATGGTGGTAGTAGTCAACCCCATCTTGTGTGTGCCGTCGCTTGCCGCCGAAGATAATTTGTGAATAATTATTTTCAATCGAAGGGAAACTCTGCAGGATCCGGACCGTTGCCGCCGGTTATGGTGTCGGGGTGGTGGTTTGAACGTTTGCAGTCGCCACTTGCTTCGTCGTGTGCGGGACCACCCTTAAGGAAGATTGAGTCAACCACCCTGTCGCTGTCATACGCACACCCATTGGGAGAAGCCGAAATGATGAAGCGTATAATTATCGACATAATAAATGAAGTCATTTACGGTTAGCTTCACCAGCGTTCTCAAACCAGCGGACGGACAAACCATCGGAGGTAAGCGAGACACGGGCTGGTTCTGAAAAATGATATGAAAGTCCCTCGGCAGTGTGGTGTGCTCTCAAGGAAGGGAAGCTGAGAATCAATTAAAAATTTAATAATTTTATTGACACCCAAATGGGGCTTCGGAACGATCTCGTACAGCTTATCATCGTGATCGAGGCTGTGATGCTGCTCTCAGGTGCACATCGATCAAGAACTTAATCAGGATGGGGCATGAGCTGGACTGGTTCGATCGAGATGATTAGCATATATATTGCAATCTATACTTGTCAATTTAATCTTCTCTTTTTTAATTGAAGTTTTCTGTTTTTTGTTTAGGTTGTTCGCCGTGTTGACATGTCACTTTTAATCTTATCAGAAACCCGGAACAGAATCTCGGTTGACAGGTTATCGACCAGGATGGTTAATTAAATTGCTGACCTTTTATTTCTTTATTTTCCTGGACGCACACTAGAGCAGGTAGAGCGTTCTGGATGTCAAAGGCAGGTAAATTGTTCAATAATACTATTTTTATAGAGTTTTTCGAGGAAATTTCTCTGTCACAATAAATCACACTTGCTAAATCATGATCTAAACAATATTAAAATGTTTCTGATCAGTATAACGATTCTTGAAGATAAGTTAATGGTAAGACATCCGAGTTAGACCAGATCTGGTAAATAAAAATAGATATAGCTTCACTAGGGGGGTATGTGGAGTTTTAAGTCTTCAGGATTTTCTGGGAGTTGAAGTTATGGCCTCTTTTCATTCACTCGACCATCTATTGAGAGTTCTACAAAAATGGTGCAATACCCAACCGAGTGATTTTTGTAACCTATAAGTCTTCACGACCAGCTGATTCAAGATTTCCAGTTATAGGTTCCTTCAAATCCTGATAGGAACGTTTTGACGATAGATTGTTTACATTCAGATTCATCAGAATCTCAGGGCCGGAAACTATCCCTCATGAGATGTTTTTATTTTCTCCAGCAGAGAAGAAATATTGGATCTGAAAAATTGGACTACAGCCAGCTATAGCTATGTACGTACCACACGATGTCCAACTTCTGTTTACCGACGATGCAAACATTTTTGCGCCTATTCACAACACAGGTGATTGTATATTCCTGCAAGACTGCATCGAAATCTTCTGTTCGTGGTGCAAGCGTAATCGACTATCTGCATAGAGAAATGCTTCTGTGTGTCTTTTCGTCGATGCAGGAGCCCAGTTACTGGTACGTACTTCATGGACGGCACTGCAGTTAAGCAACAAAATCATGCCAAAGACCTGGGCGTTCTGCTTGACTATAGTTTGAACTTTAAACAGCATACCGATGACGTTGTAGCCAGAGGAACTTAATTACTTGGCGTGGTTATCCGGACAACTAATGAATTCCGCAACCCCATGTGCATCAAAGCTGTCTACAACTGTATTCGTTCGTTCGGTTCTGGAATATTCGTGCGTAGTCTGGAGCCCAAGTACTTCTTCTTCAATAGCTCGACTTGAGGCGATTCAATGTAAGCTCACGCGATATACCCAGCGCCTACTTCCTTGGCAGGATCGCAATAATCTTCCTCCGTATGCTGCGCGGTGCCGTCTTCTAGGCCTCTTTCGGTTAGAAGACGTAATGCACAGTGCTCTTTCATCGCTGGATTGCGAAATGGCTCTATCGACTCATCGCATTTGTTGCATCGAGTCGATATCTACGCACCATCCCGAAAACTTATGTCTAGAGAAACTCTACGGCTCGCTCAACCCCATTCCAGCGCTGGTCGGTCTAACCCTATGTTCCGCATGTCGGCTGTCTTCAACACTGTTTCGGATTGCTTCGACTTCGACATCTCAACTCAGTGCTTCAAGGAACGTCTCCGGCTTTTGCCGTGGCCGCAGTGAATTTCGATGCAAATCTTGTTTTTGTTAGGTATTTTTTAAACGAACTGTTACATCTTAATTAGGCCATACGGTCCGTTGAAGATTTGTTCCGTTTGTTCCGAGTGTACCAAAAAAGTAAAATTGTCCACCATACTTTCTTTACTGTTGGCCTCGTATGACTCTTGTTGGGAAACCTTCATTAGAGGTTCCCAATCGTTAATTAGAAGGGAGGATATATTCCAAAATGTGGATCAACATCCGCCAGGAAAAGAGAAGAATCACGCGACGTCTACCTTCTTAACTCAGAGTTTGTGCTGACGGTACCAAGTAAATAACGTCGTCAAATATATTGGTTGACTCTTTTGACCACAGGGGCCGAGGCGACAGCGGCGCCGGTCTTCACACGGCAGGGCCCGGGGTTCAAATCCCATCCAGACCGCCTCCCCGTACGTAAGGCTGACTACTTTGCTACGAGTCACAGAAAGCCAGAAATGGCAGGTCGGTACGACCTCTCAAGGTTGTAGTGCCAAGGCAGAAGAAAAAGTTTTGACCAACATTTGATCAATGATTATCTGGTGGCAAGGTTAATCAAAGTACTGTTGTGATGCTTTAGAAGAAAGAGCGATCTATTTAACAGGATCTTTTGCTCAACTAAACAAAGTAAAAGTTGATGGAGCCTTAGAACTTTATCAGATTCCTTAGGAGTTGTCGAGAAGTGAGCAAAATCTCGAATTCTCTTCTCCCCATATCCTATCCAGCAATCAGTATCTTCTTCTCCTAGTATTTAAGGAAGACATTTTCTCTCCGAAAATATATCTCCCTACAATCAACTTTATTACCTTCAGTTTCTAAAACGGATACGATCAGGTAAGTGCCCCAGCGCTTATTTTATCATCAATTCTAGCAAAGAATAATGAAAACAATAAAGATAAATTGACCACTGCGCCGACTACTGTAATATTGTTATAATAATGCTCATCTTTTCCCCGTCCCAACAGCAAACGCTACAGCCCGTGCTGAGCATGTGGAAAGGTAGTTGACGATCGCCCCCATCCATCCGCCCATCATCGCACGTATCGATTTCATCTCACACTCAACGATACCTGCCCGAGACGACATGCTGATGGCTCATGATGTGACACGGTTGTGTGCCGTGAGCGTGTGTAACACCGGAAGCAAAACGAGCCACGGTCACTTAATTGCACCTAAGTGACGATTCCGGGCGTCCGGACCATTAGCAGCGACAGAGGCCACCTGCATAATCACCCTCCCCTCTCCCGTGATTGATCCCAGGGTGGACGAAGGGCACGAAGGCACCGCCAGATCGATTCCCGATCAACCCCGGAGGGCGAAATTTCTTTTCCGACCCAGATTTTATACCGCAACCACCGTTGGGTGCGCTAAGTGCGCTCGGCCGGCGCATAGGAGCAGGTGGTTTGATGTAATGGTAGCGTTGACGAGCAATTTGTCCACCCAGCGCGCGCTAGACCAGCCGCTCCAGCCGAGTGGCAGGGATAATTAGGACGCGAGTGCAATTACCCCCGGCAGCGAGAGGGTCAGGATGCGCTAGCCACAAACATTAGACCAAAGGTATGCAACATCATCATCATTTGGCAATTAAATCAATCTGCTCATAATTGGCACATTCGCGGCGTGCTGCTCTAATAAGATTAATTTTATGGCTACCGTCCCCGCACGGTTGGCCACGGAAGAAGACTCGCGCCCTATAAGTCATCATTATCGTCAACCGATCATCTGATAGGACGACGCGAGTGACATCGACATCTCGCGCGTCCCTAGTGGCGCAATCTCGTTTCCGCGATATAAAAAAAAGACAAGCCTTGGTCCCCGTTGGGCATACGGACACACACACACACACGCACGCACGCACTACTTTTCGACACCCGTTCGATTTTTAATTGACTTTTCGTGTCGTGTTCTTATAAATCGTGCCAGCTTCTGTCCGCGCGATTGACATAAATAGTGTCCCGCTCGGAAGCTAAGAGCGTCCCGGAGATTCCCGGACGACCATTTAGCACTTTGCGAGTTCCCCCTCCAAAACCGAAGCCGATCCGATCGATCGATTACGGGAGATGATGTTCCGCATCTTCGATGTTCGCAGGCCCGGGTACTTGACCCGCCCGGACTGGGCCACCTTGCGTGCGCGTGGTACGCAAATGGTGGTGGTTGCCTGTAACTTTTAAATAAAAACCTGATACTAACCTGCCCGAACCAGTTGGCGGCACCCTTGTAACGCTTATGCGCTATCCACCTAATGAAAACGACAAATTCCTACACGCACTGATAGTGGCCGATCAGCGATGACGGCCCCTCGGCTACACCTCTATGCCGAGGGGGTTGGCAGGGGGGGTCGTCAATGCGCAGTGTGAGTGTGGTTGCCGATGAGAAAGTTTAGTTCCGGTAGGCGGAGGCTGGAGGGTATGGTGACACGATAGGAGGGAGCAGGTGCATTAACACGGTACTAGAAGACATAAATTAAAAGCAAGACATGAAGTACTGATATCCGAGAGCGTGATGCATAACAGGAGACGAATTAAAATTAGACTGAAAATAAACTTTGAACTTCCATTAGGATTGGCTCTTATTCTGTACTGGATATCACCTGAAACATCTGCTCCACTAATGGCGGGTTCGATAAAACCCGTCCGATGGACTTCAAACATATGTGTAAGATTAGAGCACATGAGTGACCTGTATGTCACAAGGCTATTAATGACTTACCGCATTACCCACAGTTGGTCAAAAAGTCGCAAGACTCAAATAAGCAAAATGTTAGGACTATTCCTACGCCATAGCCACTTGAAGGTGTTGGCCTTATACAGGAGTCCTTTAATCTTCCCTCGAGTGAGGGAGACATCGTCTCGTGTCCATTGCTTATTCTAGTCATTCTTTTCAGGGGTAACTTTGTCACATAGGTGTCAAAGGGGGCCCCCTTTGAGGCCCTTTAACTCGAATTGTCAAGTTGAGTCACCCGGTGTCATTCTCAGGATTAAGCTACCAGAGTATGTATGACGAAGCTTATTCGCTGTTCAATAGTAAGATCACTTACGCAAGGCTTCCTCTTGCCTCTTGATAGCATCTTGATTAGTCTACATCACATCGTTATTATTAGTGGGTATTAGTATATGATTCGTGATCGTGAGTATAGTATATGAGAAGAGACTCCCATAGGTTACACAGCGATCAACGTTCTTCAGAGAGTTAAACAAAACCCCAAAACATCGGTTCAAGCAACGTCAAACTAGAGCACGTTATGGGTAGTTATGAAGATCACATAGGATTTACTTTAAAAAGTAAGTATCTTTCGAATTATTGGCAATTTTTTCACAGGTCGACATTTCAGCTAGACTACAGGCGGGACCGATATCCACACGGCAGTACCGGAGATCAAATTCCATCCAGAAGGTTTCCAGTTCAAAGGCCTTCCCGTATGCAGGGCTGAGTACTTTCCTACGGGCAAAATCAAAAGTCAGAAAGCCTGAAAGGGCAGGCCGAGACTTCTCAAGGTTTGATGAACTTAGTACTACTCTCAATCAAACAAAATCATGCGAAGCTCAAAAATCCTGCCAATGAGGCTCAGACATACAAATGATAGGACTTGAAATAACCAGTGTTACGAACGCGACGAATCAAACTAAATTTAACGAAATGCGAAGGTTAGATAAACAACGTTAAATATCTTTCACTTTGGAGTAAAACCTTGCAGACAAATATTACTTTACAAAGATCCAAACTTACAGATGGCAACCTCTTACCATGAGAAAACGAAAGTATGGTGCGTTATTGGAAATATCAGAAAGGGGACAATATCCAGACATATGAAAATTATAAATAAACTCAAGCCATGTAATAAAAACGAAAGTGAAGAACATGGGCCAAAAAAGGGTTAACACTAGAACACAACGCATACATTGTCATTGCGCGATTAGTTTCACGAAATAACGACCAACACGAAGATCCAGCCACGGTCGTAGGGCAATGAAGGAAAGATCACTTGACGACTAGGGTAAACGACGCGCAGGCAAAACAAAAAAAATAGGAAAATAGGCATACGCACTTGAACCACAGATGCACGATGCATTACCCATGGTCATAAAACGATAGGGTAACGTTAACAGACCTCTTAAGGCACCACCAAATTAGAATAGAGAAGATCGATGTAATGCTATTTCACGTTCTTTTTCCCTCAGTATTTTTGTATATAAGACAGGATTTTTTGAGAATAAATTCGACTTGTTATTCAGACCTAAACGGAGAAGCTTGTGCGTTTCATTAGTAGGGTTTCTTTTACAGATCCGGGAAAGTTTCCCCATTGCTTTCCCTCCGGATGTTGGGCCCGCACTTTAGTGTCTCCCCACTCCGTCGGAAGAATTAGGCGAAATTAAGCCAAGCAAGAACCACGGTTAGATACTTTTCCTGGTTATGCAGGAAAAAAGGTTAATCGTCTGATTGAAAAACTTCGCTTGGTGATCCAGGACAAAAGGTTAGCCGCCTGATTCAAGCAACTCTGACAAGGCCAGGAATCTGTGCGGAGATCTCTGAATCGACCATTCCTTCGCGTGGTCGGTTCAACAACGGTTCGTTATCGAACTAACAACCAGCTATCAAACAATTTAAAAAAAAAAGATTGAATAATGTACTTAATTAGCCTAGATAAAACCTTACACAGGACTATGTTGGAAGAATGTAACTTAAGTATTTCCCTGTTCTTGCTATTACCTACCGATTAAAATATTCAAAATTATATCAGTAAACATGCTAATTTCTCTCTTTAATAAGGTAAATTATAATATATTATATTTATTATATTTTTAAACAATGCCAAATTAAGAGTTTTATTGTCTCATTACGACCAGATCGATGGCACGTAATATAAGTTCCTCATGACGAATGGCTCAATCGTTAAAATGATCTTATTACAACTCACACAAGATGATAAGTCCAAGTGTTGAAACATTCCACACATCGCTACACTTCCTTCTCAAGTCCCCTCCTTGTGCTGAGTCCAGGTACAGAATATCTTTTTAGTTCTAAATAAAAAGTTAAATATTTTGTTTGGTATACCGTTTCACTTAAAATAAAACCCATGCCGATTAATAAAGATAAAGATTCTGATTTTTACTCACCCGCTTTTTTACATCCAAACCCACCTCCTACTCCAACTCCTTCCGTCATGCCCGTCCACTGTTGTTGCCGTTGGCGATGAAAACGTCCGGATTCTCAATGTACTTCCCGTTGTGCACGATCAGCACGTTCATTTTGTCGTTGTACTTGAGCCGCGGAAGCAGCTTCGGCGTCACGAAGAAGTACTGCGACTGACCTTCGCGGCACGTTTCATCCACCAGCATGTTAAACACCTTCCGTTCGTTCGTCGGATCCATTCCCTGGTTGATTTCGTCCACACACCGGAACGGTACCTGGGTCATGTGCTGCAGCGACAGTGTGTAGATCGCAATGGCGACCGCTCGTTCGCCGCCCGACTGAAGCTTACGATCGAGGGCGCTCAGCTTCTCTTCGTTGCGGTACTTCACGTAGATGCGGATGCCATACTCGTCGTAATCGCGCTGTTGAGAGAGCAAACATTAAGAAAAGGACGCTCCTTTGAATGCTCCTGATTTCCGCCTTACCTCGTCCTGCCGTATCAGCTCGATTTCACCGGCAAATCCCATCGAGCTCATAAAGTGCGCAAACTTCCCGTTGATGTTCTGTACCACGCGCTGTATCTCCGGGAACCAGCGGTCGTGCAGCGCGGACATGTCCTGCTCCAGGGAAGCCACCTTCTGCTCCGTACTGCTAACACCGGACCGTAGCTTTTCCATCAGCTGCTTCATCTGTTGGTACTCATCGGCCGCCTGTTGGTTTCCTTGCGGCAAACACTCGAACCGTACCCGCAGCTCGTCCAGATGCGCATCGAGCTGCTCGATCGTGGCCGGCAGTTTGGCAAACTCTTGCTTGTACGGGAAATCCGGCTTATCCGGTGCTTTGTTTTCGGTCAGCGCACGGGCGGCACTGTTCTTCTTCGACGATTTCTCCTTAACGTCGGCCAGCTTCCTCTCCACGCTGGCGAGCGTTTTCCGGGCCGATTGGTACGCGTCCTCCAGCACGCGGAAGTTTGCTTCCCGATCGTTGTTTCGCTCCTCGAACAGCCGGATGCGTTGCTCCAGCAGATCGTGCTCCCGGCTCGCCGCTGCGTAGCGTTCTAGCGCCTGTATCTTGCGCCGCTGTTCTTCCAGCAGCTGCTCAAGGATGGTGTGGCATGATCGTTCAAACTTGGACCGTTCCTCGTCCACGTTTACCAGCCGAGCGGTGAGCTCCGTACACTTTTGCTCCTGTCGCTTCACTTTCATCTTGGTCTGCTGGTACTTTTGCAACTGTTCCTGCAGCTCGCGCTTCTCCTGGCGCAGCTCCGTACACCGTTCCTGCAGCTCCTTAATGTTGTTCTCAATCTGTCCCCGATGGTTACGGATCTTGTCACACTCCCGCACCAAGCGCTGCAACTGCTGACGCTTCTGAGCGAGAAGTGCATGATCGGTCGATCGGTTTAGTAGATTCTTCACCTGCAATGCATCGCTACGGGTCGATTTTTCCCCGGTATAGCGTGATTTCGACACCTGGAACCGGTGGGACGGTGTGAAGAAAACCGAAATCTCATCCGGCAGCGAAGACACGTACTTGGCCGAGTCGGCTCCACCGACGGGAATGTTCTGCAGCCCGTAAAGCTTACACAGCCCGTTCAACACCGGAAACGGTGCCTCCAGCATATCGATCAGATAGGTGTGAAAGCCGAATCGCTTCAAGCTACCGATCGGGTACCGTGGCTTATAGTGCAACTCCTCGGCCGGATCGCTCTGGATCGCATTCACACCCTCGATGCGCATCTCTTCCCGGGTTTTCTTCAGAAATAGGTTCATATCCTCCGTGTGTTCGCACGTAAACGCAATCAAATCACGCACCCCGATCGTGTTCTCCAGAAACGGAACATTCTCCAGCACCGGTACGTTCAGCTCCAGTATCATCGGTTCGTAGATTTTGCCCTGGAACAGGTGCTGATTGTCGCGCAACCAAAGCACAGCCCTGTACGTGCCTTCGAAGCGTGTCTGCAGGATCTTCAGCTTCGCGTTAGCTACGTTTTCGATCGTCGCGATGTTACGCTCGATGCTCATCATCTCCGGCTTGAGATCGCTTTCGATCTTTTGATTCAACTCCTGGCGCCGACCCATGAGCAGATCGTTTTCACCCCGGATTTTGCTTTCCTTCGCATCGATGCCGGAAATCTTCTGACGGATTTGTTCTTCCGACCCGAGCGCGGTTACGGTGTCGGCACAATCCTGCACGAACGCGGCAAGAACGACCTTGGCTTCCTCTAGCTCAGATTTTCGTTCGTCCGCCTTCGCGAGTGCGTCCATCAGGTCGCGCTTTTGCTTTCCGATGCTATCTTCTAGCCGTTCCGTTTTCTCCTCCAAACTGCCGATCTCCTCCGTGCAGCGTTGGGCGATCGATATCTGTTTAGCTTTAGATTTTTCCAGCTCTTGCTTGCGGGCTATAATTGCTTCCATTTCCGCTTTGTACTGATTGTATTCCCGTTCCTTGTCGTCGTTCATTCTGAAAGCGAAAGCTCATTCATAAATACAGCATTCAAATCATCCAAAGGTTGTCCGCTAACTTACTTTTTAGCTACCTTTAGATCCTTCTGTGTGGCCGTGTACAGCAAAAACAGTTCCTCGTACTCGAGCCACGTCTTCCTGGCCTGGCACACCTGTATCTGCTGCTGGAACTCTTCCCGTGCACGCAACGTTTGTAGCTGTTGCTCTAGATCCTGCAGGCGCGCTTCCAGCTCTCGTACCCGGGCCGCCCCTTCCAAACCCTGCTCGTTACAATTCTTCTGCAGCACACGCTTTTCTTTGAGCTCCTTAAACCATTCCTGCACTTCCGGCGCACAGACGGAGGACTGTGTGTTGATGAGCAGTTCGCGTGGATTCATCTTGGTAAAGTCCTGTACACGGTCCTGCGGTAGGAACTGGCACAGATTGTCTACCTGGATGTTGAAGGCTCGGATCTGCTGTAGGTACGCTTGCTGGGAAACCACCTCGCCGTCGATTTCGAACGTATTCACACGGTCATGGTTGAACGAGCGGCTGAACCACCGGACGGCACGCTGCCGGTCGCGGTAAATCGAGATGCGAATAGTGGCACTTTCTTTTCCATTCTTTATGTAGCTGTCGATCTGGAAGTGGAGAGAGGAGGAATTGAGGAGTTTCGGTAAGATGATTGTACGAGTTGCATTACATTGTCGCATCTGGAAAGCAGCTTGCAGTTGCCACCCATCCCGAGCACGATCCCGGCCACGATAGCAGATTTTCCCGTTCCATTCGGTCCGAGGATTATGTTCAGATATTCATCCGGATACAGTACAACCGAATCGTACGTGCTGGAATGTAAGAGGAAGGACCTATAGAAACAGAGGCAAACTTGGCAATGGGTCAACATACACAAAATCTTTCAACGAAACGGACGCTATCTTTCCCACAACCGATTGAGACATGCTGTTTTCGTTTTTCTTGTGCACTTAAATATCACATAAGGCGTAATATATGTCCCGGATTCCAACGGGTTTTCCAGTTTCTACGCTGTTTTCCGCGGGTTTTTCATACCGGTGCGAACTTGAATGCTAAACAAACGCCAAACATCCAATGACAGCTAGAGCTACCCAATTAACAAAATATCATGTGAGCTAGCGGTTACACTTCACAGCCGTGAAAGTGAGAGCTGTCAGTGAGTGAGCGCGTTTCTCATCTCGAAATTCATAGTGAGAACGTTTTTTTTCCGCAATTTTCTGAGAAAGAACTGACTAAAAATGTCACTTTAACTGTCTCTTAGAAAGGAAAAATACGATGTTATATCCAACCCAAACATTTCCGTGATCAAATTCTAAGATAGTTCTGATTGTATTAAATCACGCATATTCATATCCATATCGCATATGCTAGTTTTCATGTTATCTGTTTTATTTTTCTCTGGAATCCCCCGTTAAGAAAAACCCGTTAAAAACGTATTGTTTACCAGTTCAAAATTTGCTCGTTGGGTTATAGTTGAATCGTTTCGGATCATCCATTAGCACGGATAATCGAGAATTAGTTCCTTTAATCGATTTCGTTCAAATTGACAGTTTACCGCGACGATCGCCAAATCGTAATTTTTAAATTATTTTAATAAATTTTGACTGAGATATTATTTATAATTGGTTCTCTATTATAAATCCAGTATACAAGCTCCACTTTATCTAGTAAAAGTGTAGAAAAAGCCAGGAATATTATCACTTTCAAATCATCCAGAGTTTTGTGAATTATATTTCATTTATTTTTTTCTTTTCATTGTCGTTTTTTCAACAACGCAAGTGAATTTTGTTAATGTTAGCCAATTAAACTCGTTTAATTTTCATGTACCCTAATTCATTAGTTCTACATTCGTTTGATTTCTTCATCTTATGTGTTCATTAAACATTTAACTCAAAACATTAGCAAATAAAAATCTCTTTGAATTCACTACACAAAATACCAAAAACTGATTTTTGAGGAAAACATCGATAAAAACTTCCATGTACAATTTCTTTTCTTCCCAGCGTCCTATACGCCATTCAACCGAGCAATTGGAATCGTCATTCTCATCGTTTGTTGGAGACGTTATTAGATTAGATACGGCTGTATGTAGCCAACATCGGTCGGTTTGTATCGTCCCCCTCATGCACAAAAAAAGGAGGAAAGCAAGTCTGTGCCATCATCAGCAGCAGGGGATTGCTTCTTCGTGCATGGGAGATGGAAAAAAAGGATATGTTTGTGTACGATCGAAATTGGATTATCCTTCACTTTCGCTAGCCTCACACCCACTGGCTGCGTCTTGCAATGTTGCCGACCATTCGGAAAGGATGATTTCCAAGCGCCGAAAACGTTGAAGGTTAAAGCTGTTTGTGGAAAGGATTAGACCGGATCGCATGCCGGCTTAATCCTAAACCCGCAGTGCTCGAGAACCTGGGAGATGCTTCCCAACAAAAATCCCTCTTCCATAAGGAGCGTGAAATTTTCCTTTCTACATCGGAGCTGCATTCTTCATTAAGTACACTTGCTCACTTTCTTTAAGCAAACGGGCACGATTGTTGGTGGCCAGTGAGGCGAAATAATTTTCTGAACCAACCGTGTTCGATAGTGTTCCCTTTTTCTAGCACGGCATCAAGCCGATGATCCAATTAGTTATCCTCCGGTAGTTAGCGCTAATGATGCGCTCGTATCTGCCAAGTCCCGGGGATCTGCGGAGCATAATATTCTCATCGTCGAAGTTGCCACCAGAGGTTCGCGTTTCTTGGCTGCGGTTAAGGCGATGGTTTGGACATGCTTCCGGGGTACCACCACCGGTAAAAGATATGATACGTGTGCGTGTGTGTCGAGGGCAATAATTTGCATTCATAAGCCCATTTTATGGGTTGCCTTCCGGAGCCAAGAACGCACCCGAATAAAGCAATGGCAACCGAGCGCAGCTAATGGTAATCCCCATAATTTGATTATGATATCGTTACATCGCTTGAGCAGCCCGGGACACACATGCAAATAGACCAGCAGCACAGCACAGGGCAAGCCGGGCAAGCGCGCCGATAAGCGCCCGCGAAACCACTCTGATGGGATTAGGTATGCATTTTAGCAACGGCATCGTATGCGGCCAAACGTCACCATTTTCCCAGTCCCATGGGAAAATTGCTAAGAAAACGGTGGTTTTCATCCCATCCCTTTTCAGAGCGCCGATCCGACCGGCGACACTTGTCTGCCATTTATCTGCATCCCGCATATGTTCTTGTGGCAGGTTGCGTATCACATTGCCACGCTTGAATAAATTACTACTAATGAGGAGGTCGCTTCGCGCGGTGACCATTTAAGTTGGCGTAAGTATTATAATTTTTTTGCTCTCCCTTGTGTTTGTCTTTACGGAATCGAATGAAGCAGATGGATGGTTCTTTGGTTAGCGATTTGCATCCAATCATAGCAAGAGGTGACATTTAATCGATCAGGAGGTGATAAGTTGAACGAGGGTATAAAGAGGCTAATAAACAAACAAATGCATTTGCACCCAACGAAACACACTTACAACAGCAAAACAGGACGAAAAGATGTTTTTACCTGAAGTTGTTTTTATAACTATTGGGGCGGTCCGGTGGCAGAGGCGATAACGGCGCCAAATTCAAATCCCATCCAAGACCCCGTAAATAGGGTTTATTACTTTGCTACGGGGAAAATTAAGTCACAGAAAGCCAGAAATGGGTAGGCCTGGACCTTTCGAGGTTGTAGTGCCAAGGAAGAAGAATGTGTGGAAGGACACTGGAGGAGCCGCTATAATGGCGAGCTCTACGAGCTGTACGATGATCTCACCATCGTGCAGCGAATCAGACTCGCCAGGCTGCGGTAGGCTAGTCACGTCATGAGAATGACACCGGACGACCCAGCCCGTAAAGTCCTTTTGGGACGTCCACACGGACAGACGAGGCGTGGTAGGCCCACATTGAGAAGGAGTGATGGCGTTGATGCGTCCGCCAGAACGGCCGGGATAACGGATTGGCAGACGACGGCGCTAAACCTTCCACACATACGGGGCCAAAAATCCTTCTGAGCATCGTCCTCTCGAACGCGGCTAAGAGGGCTTCGTCAGTTTTGGACAGAGTCCATGTCTCAGAGGCGTATGTGAGTACTGGGACTATAAATGTTCTGTACAGTCCCAGCTTCGTCCGTCGCGACAGGTATTTAGAGTGGAGAAGTTTTCTCAGGCTGTAGTAGGACCGGTTGGCAGCCAGCACCCTTGCGCGTAGCTCAACATCAATGTTGTTGTCGATGCTGACTTTTGACCCCAGATAGGTGAAGTTTTGAACGACTTCGAAGGTGCGGTTACCTATCTGTACGTCACTCCTGCGTAAATCAGTGTTTGTTAGCATGGCCACTGGTGGTGCTCCAACTCGAGGTTTTGTGCCGCTCGTTCGATCCTTTGGTAAGCTTCTGCTACATAGGAGAGCCTCAAATCAATGATGTCTATGTCATCAGCGTATGCCAGGATCTTCACCTGGCATGTAATGTTGACCATTGTCATTCTTACAAGCTTGGTAAGCTTGTCCGGAATTCCAAAAGAGCTCATTGCGTCGTACAGTTTTACCCAGGCTATGCGGTATGCTGTAAAATCAATCAAGAGATGGTAGGAGTGGAGCTGATGCTCCGCCATCTTCTCCAAGATTTGCCGCATCGTGAAGATCTGATTAGTGGTTGATGGAAAAAGAAGCATAATAAACGGTAAAATAACATATACTCAAAATAAGTTTCATAAAACTAACATTAAGACGTACGAGAGCACATGACAAGCAAAAAGAACATTTCAATAAGTTAATTTATTAAGTTAATATAAAGGAAAATATCGAAATGAAATAATAAATCGGCTTTAAATAACGAAACGAAAGAGAATTTTAAAATAAAAAGGCATGCAAATATATCAAACCAAGACTATCGAAAGACTTAACAGACTGAACATTTTATTGTTCTGAAGGACTTCCTGTAGACCATATTTAGGAACAGTCACTCATGAAATCCCTCTATCGAATCTTTTGCCAAGTTTGCCAAGGCTCAGACTATAGCGTTGATCATAATTTATAGTTATGCAAATGGAACTAAGCATGCAAGAGTATAGAAAAAATTACTGAATGGATTACTGTCATAAGAAGTCTTCTTCTTCTTCTTCTTCTAAAGCCTAAAGACCTCTTGAATCATGCTTGCCATTACTGGCTAGTTAGAGACTTCATGATACCACGTAGTTGGATAGTAGGTCTTTACTACGGATAAACGTTCCGGATGAGATTTGACTGACAATGCCACTGTTGCATCTAGCACCGGATCGCCCCTTAACAGCAGAAAACCTAATGACTTGTGGTGAAGAAATGTAAAGAAAAAATGAAAGAAAGTATGGGAAACCGGGAACCAGAGACGATTAGTTTGTAAACAACACCATAAAAGATGAAACGCACACAATGTTAAACCAATACAAATGAAATAACTGCACAAAGTAAGAAAATATTATAAAAATATTTTAAAATATTTTTGAAGTAATTTTATTTAATTAATTTATTTACTGTAATCAATAAAATGTTCGATAAATATTAGTTATAAGGATTACGGGGTAAATTTTTTAAACTTTTCTCTACTTACTGTATTTTACAGAAAAAAAATATATATAAAAAAACTTTGGCTTATCAACGATTTCCGCTTTGCTACAACTTATTAATATTTTTCCTCAGCTATTTTTGTTCATTTATGTCGGTTTTGTAATGCAATTCCTTTCAAACCCTTAAAAAACTCCCTGGTGCTCTAGTGCTACCGTCAACCAATTTCCGTGTCATTTTTAAATGTTGTAAAAGCTTTACCAAGACCCTGGCGAACGAAAAAGGTCCTGCCAGGGATTTAACCGCACACACACACACACACATACACCGACTAACAATAATTTCCACATTTCCTTATTACCATTCCTAATTGAGTCTCTATTACCAACCACGAACGCCCGGAAGGCACACACCAATGCTAAGTGGCCCCTTTGGTAAGCGGGCGTGCATATGTGTGTGTGTGTGTGTGTGTAAGTGTGTATGTTACCCAACACTTACAGTAGCACTGATCATATGCGGTGTAATACAAACCACTAGCCATAAGCGGCGAAAGAGAGAAAGCGAATAATATATTCACGTGTGTGTGTCTGGAAAATAGTTTTTCCGCAGAAGAAAACTGTATGGAAAGCCAAAACAAAAAAAAAACTGTCCGTCGAGCGTCTTTTTCCTTTTCTCCTACCTCCAAAAAACCCTCAACTCAGATCGGAAAAACAAACTTCTTTAGCCTCCGGGGAGGGGGTTAACTTTGTCGTTCGGTTGGTAGGAAAAACTGGTGGTTGCTGTGGTGAAAAAAGAGCTGGTGTGCGACATGTGTTGCGTGCAGTTGCGTGTAAAATGCTTACCCAATAAATGTGCCGAGGTGTTGTTTTAATATTGTAATGATCGTTACGAGGTGACGAAGTTGGCCCCTATTTTTTTTTTTCTCTCTTCAACGACACCAACTGTTCGTAAAGGTCTGTGGGCCGCGCGTAACGAGCGGCTGGAAAAAAATGTACGGGAGAACCTCCCACGATGTTACTTACACCGAAATAATAAAAAAGTCCACAAATTACACGTTACACGCCGGTCCGGTGTATCGTAGGAGGTATGGTGATTTGGAGAGTGCGCCCTGCCTACTCGGCCACATGGTTAGCCGTTGAGCACTATGATTTACTTCAGCCGATAATCACTACCTATCACACACGGCCTAATGCATATGGTTGTGGTGCCTTGAGTTTGGATTTCTAAGCAAGATCGAGCTAGTGCTGGCCAAACGTCATTTTGAAAGTGACACCCAATCACGACGCCGTGCCTGATGATGATGAACTGAGTTGTCAAATAAGGGCGCCGTTGTGGGCACCCACAAGGAAGCGACCGATACTCGGTGGAGACGGTGCCCCGAGGCAACCAAAAAAGTGGCCAGTTGGTGGTGGGTTTGGAAGCTTGGGTTTAGTTTAGCGAGCTCGCTACTCCTGCTGGTTACCACAGAGGCGGATACGGTCACGTACGCCTTCCCGGGGTGCTACCGTATCCTGCTGGGTGACGAACGTTATTCTACTCACGCGCGCTCTCTAATATTGGTGACGAAGATGAATCTGCTGGAAGCGGGGACCCGGGTTTGCGGGCGATCGACTGTGCAAACAAATTGTGCCTTCGTTTGGCGTGTAAAGAACCTGCTGCGCTTCTTAATTTGAAGTGCGAGCTCGAGTGGCGATTATAATTTGCTTGTACGAGAGTGTGTAATTAAAGGATTTTAAAATGGAAATAAGAATGTAGGATGGGGTATTAGAAAAAAGGGTTGAGCATTATTTGAAGTTGCTTCGTATAATTTTAATTACTATAATATAAGCTATTGCAGAAGACTGTCGATAAAATAGGAAACCACATAGCGCGAGGGCTTATACTGATGTCTTGGAATCAGCTTCAATAGTAGCAGCTGTCCGGAAGTGTCAAGGTTAGTAAAGATTTGAAGCTTAGGCGATAACGTCACCGGTCTTCACACGACAGGACCACCGGGGTTCAAAT